>NC_065451.1:212630194-212972694 GCF_917563875.1 Diabrotica virgifera virgifera | reverse complement strand
TTCCGTTTGTTCGGTTAATTTAGGTCATCGTCGGTATTTATCTCAACTTCATTTCTACTTTAGTCAATTGTATATTTAACTTTATTTATTCATTATTGTATTTTCCCTTAGTGAGGCTTGGGCCTATTTATTTGTAGTATTTTCATCTTTGTCAGTTTCCTTCAGTTGTACGTAGCGGGCGTACTATAACCATTTGGTAGAAGACTTATGTAATTTTGTACCCTATATGTTAGTGAGAGGTACTTATACCTGTAATTTTGTAACAGATAACATTATTGTTGTTATCTTAGATATAACTTTTGTATAACTTATGTCATTTTAGAGTCACATGATATACACTTTATTTAACTCAGAGATTGTCAAAGATCTAGCAGTTATTTTTAATAAATATTTATTTATTTTGTATATCAATTATTTTATTACTCCTTTATGTTCATTATTACAGGTTTGATATATTTAATATTTGACAGCAGTATAAGATACCTGGGAAAATGATCGAAGATCATTTTCATGGCGCTCATGATTTGTTAGATTTATTTATCTTGTTCGTCTTTAGCAATTATCCATCTTCATTCAGTTTCAGTACATTATTTTTATTTTATAATTTCATCTTTTAGTCATCATTACTATCTATATAGAGCTACTGTTCTTCGACAGGCATGCAAACGAGCTGTATCCATCCTTGAGTGTCAAGTGGTTTTCTTGCATCTCTTGCTAGCCAACTTTATTCAGTTTGCCTCTGTCTCTTCCCACTTCTACTTCTATCCCTTCTAATTCCCCTTTCTTCAGTACTACTGCACTTTAGTAGTATTTTTTTTTATTTTTCCTATTGCGGCTTCTCAACGTAAAAGTCACTTCACCCTTTTCTTTACACACCCCACATTCTCTTCTTTTCAGCCACAACTATTTAGTTACCTAGTCTTTTCTTTTTTTTTCCTTACTTCTGTTGGAGTACCTATATCTTTCTTTTTACTTTCACTCCAACAGAAGTTTTCTTATTTTTGTTACAATAGGTACATTTTAATATGGCGTAGAAAAAATCATTCCCTAAATATTCATCCCTTAGTTACAACCCTTAACTTTAATTTTTAATAACTACACCATAATTGACAGAAATTAAAAATAAACTGATATTTTCTTAATTATTTACAAACCGATTTTATTTTGAAAAAATGTGTTGAATAGACGATAGAAGACCACATCCGAAACTTTAAAAAATATACAGGTTGCTATTAAAAAAATTAATTTTAGGGGTTGTAACTAAGGGATGAATATTTAGGGGATAATTTTTTCTACGTCGTATTAAAGTGTATTACAAATGGAATATATCAGTTTTTGTCCCATTCGAAAATCTCTATTTGTTTAAGAGATATAGCCTGGATAAATTAGTTTGGGACACCCTGTATATACACAGGGTGGCTGTCTGTGTGTATGACAGCTGGGTGTATGTATAAAGTTTTATCAATTATTTTGCTAAAGAGGCCCACTCCGCATTCGGAAGATATTCTAGGCACCTACCAATGAGGCTTTCGTTCTGGAAAAGTCAACAATAGACCAATAGAACCCATCTTACGGGTTCAGTTGACGCTACCAGGGATTTGGTCTTATATAGCTGTTGATATTTTCATGATGTATTTCTTCGCCACTGTATTGAAAGTGTGCCATTCGCTGTAGGTTATCCCCGTTATCGGCGATTTTTATTTGATTTTCTGCCATCCTTTTCGTGTCCTTTAAGGGCTTCTATGATTTTGTCCATTACTGAATTAAAAATCAATGGGCTCAAGCTATCACCTTGTCGAATTCTTTACTAAAGTTTGTTAAGCAGTAAATGGTTGACTTCAAATAGTACCGGTTACCGGTAAACTCTCTGAACTATTATAAACTCTCTGAACAGGAACTTCACAATCAAAGTAATCAACGGCCCCCCCTCCGACACACAAGAATCTCTCAAATGTTCCTGTTCATCTTCCGGCCACGTACTCCACCGAAAGCCCAAACGCAAAAAGATTCATTTACCGTCCGCTCTAATGCAAACATGCATTGACGAACTCCCGGTGGAGTACGAAAACATCCTCGAGGCTACCCCGTTAGCCTTCCGTACCCACCTTTAACATCTCCTCTTCCCTACCCCGAACAGGGAGAAGTTGGTTTTTTGCGGTTTCCCAACTTCATTGCACAATTATACCTGTTCGTCCCAAGAAAATAGCCGCAACTATTTTCTCCACTCGAACGCACACTATCCACGCTGCGCTCAAAGCCACCTCCTGACCGCCGACGAGGGACGCAGGTTCGCCTGTCGTTGTACAATGGTTTCTAGGGAGATTGGTCTAGAGCAGAGCACGGACAGTACACGTAAATGTCTATGGAACCAACAACAATCCATCAAACTTTCTTCTCTGTTGACTTCTTAGCCTTCTGGACACCACCGTCCGGCATAACCCAGGATCCAAAAAACACCAGGATACGGCGCTTGCCCCAGTGTGTTTTTCGGACTGTTTGCTTTTGCTGCCAACATTATACATTCACTACAAACACTGAAGAGGACAAAATCCTAAACGGGGACAATCATTGATCGCATTTCCACATAGCATTATATCTATACACGCAAATCAAACAATGATAGTAGTAGTAAAATTTAAATAGGTTTGAATGTTTGTTTTTTTATAATCTTAGCAATTAATAGTATATTATGCAACGAGCATTTGATGATGATCATTATGAAGCGAGTACGACGGTTACGAAACGAGCAGTATGCGGCGAGTTTCGTATAGAGTACGAGCTTCATAATGATAATTACATGCAAGTTGTTTACACTATTTTTTCTATGATCATTCACAACAAAAATATATTCAAATTTATTAATTTTGTAACACAAATAAATTCAGTAGTTTGTCAGTTTGACGGTTTGTTTACATATCGAGAACTGTCAAAGCGTATGTATTTAACTCGCCATTGGTCACTGCGCGTGTATCACCTTTACCGCAAATGCCATATCGTGATTCTATTGGTTAAAAATCTGTATCTTAATGAAAATCTGTATCATAATGAAGTTCATTATGATACAGGTAGTGACATCATAATTGATATATTTATTATACATAGTATGAGAATAGAAAAAATAGATTTAATTTATTTTAAAACTCATTTGAAAACATTAATTTCGGATATATAAGGTAAAGCAATCTATTTTACATCCGTTTTTTCGTTTTTGTCGTCGTAATTATTGTAAATTTTGTGGATCCTTTGCTTTATTATAGGAGTACCGTCTAGTCAGTGTTAATTGTCAAAAGACGGAGTCTACCTCGTTTTCTTATCGCTCCGGACCGGTCTTAACAATGGGCTAAGTCAGATAAATTTAATAATATTTACGACCGCACTAATTGAAGTCAACCATTTACTGCTAAACAAACTTTACTCATGTTGAGCGAGTAAACGAAAAATACGAAAGTCAGTTAACATTTAATTATAGTACAAAACACCACTCTTCGCGTATTACGTATTTCATCCTTATGGAATCTTCAGAGCGAACTTGCGGTAACTCTTTAAATTATTCAACTATTCAAAATGGGAAATAAGCCACAATTTAACTAAAAAATGATTTTATTAACGCTTCGACGTCCAAATTAGATGCCGTTGTCAAAATACAAAATATTAATACAACGGCATCCGTTTTGGACGTCGAAACACTAATAAAATCTTATTTTTTTTAGTTAAATTGTTGTTTATTTCGGGTCATTCCATTTCAAATCAATCAATTTTGGAGCAAAAAAAATGTTGGACCTCCGATTTGTCTGAGAATTGGTATATAGCTTCTGCGGGACGTAAAAATAAGATATTTAAGGTCAAAAAATCTACTTCTTTTTTTCCCAAAATGTTATTTTATGCGATTTTACAGTGATTTGGTGTTTATTTATACAAATTTGCATTTTCTGTCGTAAAGTATCAATGGAAAACATAATATTTTAATAGAAGGGACTTAAAAATGTCATTATATGGCATTATAATAAGTAGGGAGCGGATTTTATGCTAAATGCATATTGCATGCATATTTCGCATATTTGAGAACTTTACTAAATTTTGCATATTTTTAAAAAACATGCATATTTTGTGCCTATTTAAAAACATTTAGGTCCAAAAAAAAAATTTTATTTTTTAATTCGACACAAAATTAATATTTCCCCGCACAGGATGTTCTATTAATTCAAGAACTACCTGGAGAGGGACGGTTCATTCACTGCCTTTTTTCTTAGAAAATACCCGATCTTTCCACAAAGTACTTATAGTACGCCGTTATCCCTCTTTATACTGTGCCGTTATAAAATGATTGTAGGATGTTAAAATGATGAATGATGATTTACCGGGAAATCCGAATTTTATTTACTTTTATTAATTGTACAATTTTATTATTTAGTACAATTTTTATCCCGATTTAGTAGGTACCTATAATTCTGGTGATTCTTTTAAATCCCCTATTGTAAAGAGAATTTGTTTGAGAATATTGTTTTACGATTTTCTAAAGGAAATTGAAATAATCATGCTTTAGATCAGATCCCGTCTTTAAACGGCTTTAAAACTTTTGAGGATATATGCGAAATTTTTAATGGAAATTTTGAAATTAATTTTGGTTCCGAATTTTCGGCTTTAACAAATTATTTTAAATACGCCTATTTAATTACTTCTGTTGATGTTGAAAGGCGTTTTCCAAGTTATAAAAATATTTTATCTGATTCTATCTGAAAATGTTTCCTCGTAAATAATTTGGAAAAACACATTGTAGTGAATTATAATCGAAGATATAATATAGTAATATTGTTGTTTTATTTTAAATTGGTAACTGTTGGTATCAGTTTTTGTAAAAAATGTGAATAAATTGCATATATAAAACATAATGATTTTATTTGAAAGATAATATTTAAATAAGATTGCCGCCCCCTATAAAAGAACCCCCTAGAATACAATAGAACAGAAAATTTGTGGTTTCTCGAAATGCGCATTTTTTTAATTTTTGTGCATATCTTGCGCATATTTCGTAATTTTTTACTGCATATATATGCGCATATTTCATTAAAATTGATCGCATATAAATCCGCTCCCTAATAATAAGTTACTTTGATTCAAAACAAGCTTTTGATCAAATTTTATAGTGTAGAAAACGTTAAAGTACCGTTTTTTTACATTTTTCTCCATTCCCAAAACACATCATAATCGATTTGGCTGAAAATTTGCCCATAGATAGACAAAACATAGGATTTTAAGTGGTAAGAAGGATTTGAATTATATTACAATTACAAAAAAGTTACATGCAATATTATAGTCAAAAATATAGGCGTCTACTGTAAGTAAAATTAACTCGAAAATATCGACCTCACGACAAAAATTTTTAAAAAGAAATTGTAATAATTGTAAATAAGATTTATTTGGAACAATTTCAGTTCCTACCATTTTTGTCGAAAAGTTAAAAATAGCGGAGATATTGAGCAAAACAGGTTCTCCTTTAAAATCAAGATGGCGGCTAACGTAACGGAGGAATTCATTCGTGATTTTAAATTTAGGCTACTATTGACTCCCCTAAAGATCACAAAAATAAAACTTTGGGCAGATCGGCATTCAAGGTCAAATGCTATCCCGAATGGACTAATATAAAATATACTTTTGAGTCTGATATTACTGCATGTAACTGTTTTGGTATTGTAACATAATTCAAATCCTTTTAACCACTTAAAGTCCTATCTTTTGGCTATCTGTGGGCAAATTTTCAGCCAAATCCATGATGATGTATTTTGGGAATGGAGGAAAATGTAAAAAACGGTATTTTAACTTTTTTACACTATAAAATTTGATCAAAAACTTGTTTTGATTCAAAATAACTTGTTATAATGCCATATAATGACATTTTTGAGTCCTTTCTATTAAAATATGTTTTTTATTAATACCTTACGACAGAAAATGCAAATTTTTTTTAAATTAACACCAAATCACTGTAAAATCGCATAAAATAACATTTTGAGAAAAAAGAAGAAGAAGATTGTTTGACCTTAAATATCTTATTTTTACGTCCCTCAGAAGCTATATACCAATTTTCGGACAAATCGGAGATCCAAAATTTTTTGCCTGAGTGATTTGACATGGAATGTACTGCTGGTTCCAAAAAAAACTGATACGACTCTTAAAGCGTATTTTGTAGAAAATTGAGCAGTGTACTTTCTTCTTCTTCTTCTTTTTGTTTTTGGTCTCGCTGCAAGGCAATTACCAGCACGATTTATAGGGGACCTTGATGTAGTCTGGCTCTAAGCCATGTCAAAATCGCAGACTATGTTCTTGTAAAAATCTTTTGATGAGGTTTGATATAATGAATATGAGTTTAATTATATTTAATTTATTATATTTTGAAGCATAAATACTTATTATTTACATACTGTCACTGTCACTGCCAAATCTTAAAATTTGTCAGATAACTTCAACCTAAAAAAATGGCCGTTTGTTTGTTTATTTTATTATTTGTCTGTCATAATAAATATAATATAATGTCAGACCAATCATACACTGCTCAAAATGATCAAATCTTACTAAGAGTCGTATCAGTTTTTTTAGGAACCAGCTGTACCTTTCCCATTTGGAATAGTTGATTACAAAAATGCCACAAGCTTCAGAACAACATCTTTAACTGAAACAAAATTTTTCTATCATTTTAGCAAATTATTTAAAAATAATATACAAAAGACGCTATACAGCGACATTTGTTAAAAACAATAGAAATCTGAAGTTTTTTACGTTTGAAATCAATTCAAGAAAATGCCAAATATGTGCTTTCTATAATTTGCAAAGCAAACAGACGATAAATGAACTGACATGAGGAATCTAAAATGCAATTTTTATGGAATGCAATATGTACTTCGTCGGGAATTTTCCACTTCCGATAAAATAAAGCCTTGGAAAAATAAAGAGATTCTGATTGAGCACAGTATGTCTTTATTTAACAAGCACAGTAAGTTTTATAGCATAGTAGTACGTTCTTTAAAGGTAAAATATTTCAAAACCTCTAATTTTTAAAGAACCGCTTTACTCCAGGGAAATAAGGCAAAAATATACCATGTTCGGGACACTTGAGCAGCCAGGTTGCAAATGGGTTTTTTGGGTACTATGTACCTAATACATTATACATACAAAAATGCCCGTCACAGTTCGGACGAGAATTTTAGTTATTAACAAATAAGTGTCAAAAATGGCAGTTTTTTCGTTTAAATCGCTACGGGTAAAAATAGGGTAATTAAATATCTTATTTATACTATTATTCTCGTAGTAGATGAGCCAAGGTTTAAAATGGCAGTTTTTGAATTTAGGTTCGATCATTTGTTGCTTCAGAAATTGCAAAATAAAACTAAAATTTCGAAAATAAAAAAATTGCTATAACTTTTGTGAAAATGACCTTAAGACTTTCATATTGCACAAAAAGTTGAGACAAATAGTCCATATAATGCACAAAAAATTTTAAGACGATTCATCAATTAGTTTAAATTTTATTCAATTTGTTTATCCCAATGAGCTTTTTTTCGCAATATTATTGTTCAGAAAATAGTAATGTAATAGCAATTCTGTGAAAATCACATGAAAGAAGAAAAGTTATGATTTCAAAGTGTTTAAAAAAAAATCATTAAAAAGTCATTTTTATCATTCCGAAAACATTTTACTAAAGTAGGGTCATTTTTAGTTCATAAACAATTTGAATAACTTTGTTAATATTGACTGTAGATTAAAACTACTTTGGAATTTGAAAAGCAGGTATTTTTATACGAATTATCAAAAAACACTTTTTGCCTAGGTTAATTACAGTCAAAGTTAGCCACTTTTTTTATTTAATTAACAGCTACTTTGTTTATAACAATTAAGCAACCCAACTAGCGCCATTTCGAAGTTGAAGGTATTAGTCCTGTCGCCAGGAGGGGTATAACGGCCTCCTTAATTCAGATGGACTTACCCAAGTTTTTTTTATGTATTTTGACCCGTAGAACACGAATTTTTTGGGTAACAGTTGATCCGGATGTCGATAAGATTGTTATAAACAAAGAACTTGAGGAATTACATAGCAGCGATTTTTCGCAAAACAAAACATTTTTTTATATTTTTTAGGTGATTCTCAGCAAAAAATGGTCTTACAACTTTTTTCGTAGGATGCATAGTTTTCGAGATAAATGCGGTTGAACTTTCAAAAAATCGAAAAAGTGCAATTTTTGAACTGGAATAACTTTTGATTAAAAAATGAAATAGCAATTCTGCTTACTGCATTTGAAAGTTCAAGTCAAATTCTATCGGTTTTGATTATTTGCTTTGCTAAAAATTAAATTTTTATTTGTTAACCAAAGCTATAAACACATACTGTTTCCCATGCCCAATGCATGCGTTTTAATGGACGTAATATACGTAGAAATTCTGTATGCGCGCCTACTCGTTCGATTTCAAATTAGAAAATGCATTGAAAACATCATTCAATCACTATGTGTTTATAGCTTTGTTTACCAACAAAAAAAAATAATTTTTAGCAATGAAAATAATCAAAACCGATAGAATTTGATTTGAACTTTCAAATGCGATAAGCAGAATTGCTATTTTATTTTTCAATCAAAAGTTATTCCGGTTCAAATATTGCAATTTTTCGATTTTTTGAAAGTTCAACCGCGTTTATGTCGAAAACTATGCATCCTAAGAAAAAACTTGTAAAAACATTTTTTTGCTTGGAATGACCCAAAAAATACAAAAAAATGTTTTGTTTTGCGAAAAATCGCTGCTATGTGATTCCTCAAGTTCTTTGTTTATAACAATATTATCGACATCCGGATCAACTGTTACCCCAAAAAATTCATGTTCTACGGGTCAAAATACATAAAGAAAACTTGGGTAAGTCCATCTGAATTAAGGAGGCCGTTGTACCCCTACTGGCGACAGGACTATATATAGTTTATGTGTAAAAGTTTAAGTAAACTTTAAATTTCAACAGACTTGTTAATAAAGCTTTAAAAATGACGTTCTAACGAAATCGATTTGTGGTCGGTGGAAATGAATTATTAAAATCCGTGCACTCAAAAAATGAAACTGATTCTTCAAACATATGCTGCGATTAATATCTCCAGAGCTTGTTGATGGATTTTGATCATAATTTTTTAAAATTGTATGTACTCGTAGTCTTGTAGAGTACGTTATGTACGTAAATCCCCACCTAACATTTCAAAATGTTAGGGGGAGTTCCCCTTATCACTCAGGGATATGAAAAATAGATTACATTCGATTCTAAGACCTACCATACATATATAATTTCATAAAAATCGGTCAAGCGGTATCGGAGGAGTATGACAACTAACACTGTGACAGGAGAATTTTATAGATGTAAATATATAGATGGGTATTAACAAATAGGGGTTGGTGATGGAAAAGTGTGAATTAAGGGTTGTATATATTTTTTAATCCTACATCATATAAAATTAAAATAGACAATTTTGTCCAAAAAAATAAAAAAAATGTCAGGGGGGCAAACCCCCTTATAACCCTTATGGGTATAAAAAATAGATTAAAACCTATTTTCAGTCCCATAGAATACACTGGTAAAATTTCATAAAAATCTTCCAAGCCGTTTCGGAGTAGTATGGTAACTAACACTGTTACAGGAGAATTTTATGTATATTGAAGTAACTGTGAATTAAATAATAAAAGTGGCTAACTTTGACCGTAATTAACATAGACGAAAAGTTTTTTGAAAATTTGTGTAAAAATACCAGCTTTTGAAATTCCAAGGTAAATTTACTCTGCAGTCAATATTAACAAAGCTATTCAAATTGTTTTCAAGCCAAAAATGACTCTACTTTAGTAAAATGTTTTCGTTGTGACAAAAATTACTTTTTAATGATTTTCTTCAATAATTTGAAAACAAGACTATTGTTCTTTCATGTAGTTTTCACAGCATTTCTATATAATTATTATTTTCTGAACAATAACATTACAAAAAAAAGTTCTTTGGGAAAAACAAATTGAATAAAATTTAAACTAATTGACGAATCATCTTATAATTTTTTGTGCAGTATATGGACTCTTTGACTCAACTTCTTGTGAAACATAAAAGTCGTAAGGTCACTTTCGCGAAAGTTATAGCAAATTTTTTATTTTCGAAATTTTACTTTTATTTTGCAATTTTCGAAGTAACAAATGATCGGACCAAAATTAAAAAACTGCCGTTTTAAACATTGGCTCATCTACTAAAAGAAGAATACTATAAATAAAATATTGAATTATCCTATTTTTACCTGTAGCGATTTAAACGAAAAAACTGCCATTTTTGTTCCTTATTTGTTAATAACTAAAATTCTCGTCCGAACTGTGACGGGCATTTTTGTATGTATAATGTATTAAGTATATAGTACCCAAAAAACCCATTTGCAACCTGGCTGCTCAAGTGTCCCGACAAAAACCTTATTTCCTTGGAGTACTTGAATTGACATTAAATTTGGCATACACATAGCTAACAAGTCAAAGAAAAAAAGTGATATTGTGCCGATGTGTGCTTTTGCCCTAGGGGTGAATTTCACCCCCTTTCCGGGGTGAAAAATGTTCGAAAATGTTCGAAATAAGTCCGAAAATGGAAAATATGACTGATTACACGCAACTTTTGTTCTATAATAAAAAGTTAATAATTTTCGAGTTATTTTCCTTTGAATATGTTAATTTTTCTACAAAATAACCACGTTTTCAGACGGTTTTTCGCAAATAACTAAAAAAAGTAAGTATTTGGTCGAAAAAAAAATCCTGTCAAAAATATATCACGTAAAAAAGTGAAAAACATGGTGTATATATTAGGTCACTATACCTAGTAGAAGCAGAGTTATAGCTAATGAAAAATAGGTTCACATTCGTCAAATTCTAAATCGAATATTTTAACGTGTCATAACCAAAAAACGAAGAACTTTTTTGGGGAAAACTCATTTTAACTTTTCTAAAGTGTTTAAAAAATGCTTGTTTTTGTTTTTAAAAAAAAAAATTTAGCATCAAAAGTAAACAAGTTACACTCAAAATATAGTTGATCCTTTTTTTTTGGAAAGAAATCGGAAAAATCGCACCCTAATTAGTGAATTTGATTAGTGAATAATGAACTTAATTTTTACCACTTCCCAAGTTTTTTACTTGCTTATGTGTTGATCATATCGCCGCTTCGCAAGAACGTAGGCTTAAGTCAAAATTTGACGAAGTTGACTTATTAATGCAGATATACTAAAAATAAAAGTGTCTATCGCGCAAATATAGACCTATGACGTTAATAATAATAGTCGCTAAGAGATGGCAGTAAGTGTATATATTTGTTTGGCGCGAAAGTCGTTAAATACTTAACATTTTCGTATGAATACAGACCCAAGTTAGTTACGCCGCAGAATATAAAGCTATTTGTGAGTTTACTTCTCGTCAAGAACGACTGTTCTTATATTTACGATTAGTTTTTTTGAAAATTATCTCTAAAATAAGGATCCTTTTTGTAGTTAGGTCAGCGTTTTAACAAATTTGAAGTAAATGTTTCTCAGGAAAAAAGACTCAACTCTAATAGAGGTAACAAAATGATAAAATTTAACCACTTTAACAATTTATAAATTTATCTAGTTATCACAGTTTGTATTTAGATATATTTCTAACAAAATTGTATAGGTAATTTCTTTAAAGTAACAACATATTCGGAATTATATCCATGATCATATCTATGAAATTTTAAAATGCCTCTCCTCTAAAATCGTTTCTTTTTACTTAAGCCTACGTTCTTGCGAAGCGGCGATATGATCTGTAAGTTTCATCGGTCCAAATTCTTTATTTTTGAAAGAGCTGTAGTTAAAAGGGCTTGAACGAGTCACTTATCACAAGTGTATGCAAATTTAGAAACATCGAATCTTAACCAATATTTGTCTTACAGAAAAACAAAAAAATACCAAATATTCATAAAAGTAAAGTCAACTTTTTTATTCTTTAAGATTTTTGGTATCTCCAACAATTTTTAAGTTATTTTGAAAAAAAGCATATTTTTCAACATTAAAAATTTTATTGTAAAACCAAATTTTTTCAAAAATAAACACTTTGAAACGATGAAACTTACAGATCATACAAACACAACATAAGTAAAGTAACTGGTGAAGCGGTAACGATTAATTTCATTTAAGTTGTTAATTAGGGGGTGATCTTCCTGATTTTTTTTGCCAAAACAAAAGGAATCACCTTTATTTTAAGCGTAGCTTGATTACATTTCATGCTAGAAATTTTTTTTAATAAAACAGAAATAAAGAATTTTTTAAACACTTTGAAAAAGTTGTAATGTGTTTTCTCCAAGAATACTTTATTATTTGGATATTTCACATTGAATTATTCTATTTGGAATTTTTCGAATATGAACCTATTTTTCATTAGCTATAACTCCGCTTTTGCTAAGTATAGAGACCTAATATATACACCGTTTTTTTTTCACTTTTTTATAGGCTATAGTTTTCCTATATTATATAGGCTATATTTTTTTTCGACATATGCTTACGTTTTGAGTTATTTGCGAAAAACCGTCTAAAAACGTGGTTATTTTGTTGAGAAATGAACATATTCACTTGCAAATAACTCGAAAACTATTGATTTGGTGGAACAAAAGTTGCTTAAAATTAGTCAGTTTATCTATTTCGGGACTTATTTTTGACATATATTTTTTCACCCCCGAGATGGGGTGAAAGTCACCCCCAGGGCAAAAGCACACATCGGCACCATATCACTTTTTTTCTTTGCCATGTTAGCTACGTGCATGCCAAATTTCATGTCAATCCAAGCCGTTCTGTAAAATTTACAGCAAAAACCGTGAAAGAATGTACTATAGTACACTTCGCGTCAAAAAAAAAACTGGTACAACTCTTATAACCGAAAATCCCATTTTTCAAGTTGTGTAAGTTGATCTTGTCAAATGTGTCATTCTAATTTCTAGGGCAACGTTGCCAGTCATTTCAATTAAATACCCAGACATTGATTCGTGTTTTATCATAATTTATGAAAATATTTCAATTTCAAAATAATGATAGTTAATACTTAAATCTAGACGTAACTTTAAATTATTATGTTTAAATTAAAATCGAGAAGCGTGATTGGTTTCTCGTAAATTGTACCTACTGTAAATACAAAACTCCGTTGAGTTGTGGGATACTAGAATAAACACACGGGAAAAATAAAAAAAAATGATTTGAAATTAACACGATATGAATAACATTTACAGTGAACAAGTGTGGAATTTAAATATATGTATTACAATTCGAAACTGCTGAAATATTAATATTTTGTCACAGCTCCATTATTATTAATCACTTCTTGTGTAATCTTCTGGGCACTGAGAAATAAATTTAGTTATAAATTTTCATCTTCGTCCAAGCTTTCCCAGGTTTCTTCAATGATGGTCAATTGGTAGTGATAAAAAATAATAGGTACCTATCTAAAACTTTTGTACATTTTTAAACGTCATTTTTTTGTATATATATTTAGTGCAATTCCGTTATCTGTTATGGCAACAACGAAGTGATTCACGAACTATTGTATCCAGTCTGAACACAGGTTTACATTGGGAAAAAAAAGTGTACCAGTTTTTTATGACGGGAAGTGTACCAGCTAGAATAGAAGCTCCTAATTTTTATCAAATAAAAGCAAAAATGAAGAGATACCTGTAGATCCGAGGTAGTGAATGCTTTTTTATTCATTTGTGGAGTATTTCTCTTCCAATTGTAATCTATTGTGATTTTTGTCAGTCTGTTATCTTTTTTAAAACATATTAAATAAAAATAGACGGTTTCGTTTTGATTCAATTTGTGTCTCTTACCTCTCACACGTGTTTCTAGATTTACCCGTTATCAAAAAGGCTTTGTAAGAAGACTGAACTGACTGAATCAAAATGCACGTAAATATATTTGCACGTCAAAATGCATGTCAATCAAAATGATGGTAAATATATTTTTTCAACGAGCGTGCAAAAATGTCTACTTTCGCGCACGCATTTTAGTTTAGAAAGTTTTACTTTTCCGCACGCGTGTTACTTCTCCGCACGCGTTTTACTTTTTCGCACGCGTTTTACTTTTCCGCACGCGTTTTACTTTTCCGCACCCGTGTTAATTTAGATATGTTAATATGGCCTTAAAGTAATTATAATACATGCAATAAACTAATATTTAGATATTATTTACTAATTTATTTCAAATATATCTTATTGTGTTCATGTTTTAATGAAATTAACGCGAGAATTCGATGAAATAAAATTATTTTGACATAATATTCGAAAGTCAAATCAGTAGACAATAACAATGGTTTTGAATCATCGTCATGGAAACCAAGATCGTCGTCATGCTAACCAATTATGCTGAAAGTTTGGTTTTGACAACCTTGTCAAATAATTAATTTTTGTATGTATTTTCATATTAATTAAATAAATTGATTAAGATTTGGTCATTTTTTAAAGACTCGTAGAAAAAATATAGTTCCTAACGCTTGCAGAAAGTCTCTTTCCCGCACTCGACTGCTTGCCGAACTTCCGCTTCGCGTCGTTTGGCAAACTGCAGTCGCTTGCGGAAAAGTATGACTTTCTGCACTTGTTAGGAAAATAACTATAAATATTCTACCAACTTATGCCTTTGGCGACTTCTAACTAAGAAAGTTGAAGTCTGTCGATAACGATTAAAGTAAACTGTGCATTTGAGGCATATCGATGCCATCGGGCGATGCTAGGAATCTATTCCACAGAGCATCAGCAGTTTACCCAATTAAACCGTTGTCATTTTGTACCCTGCACCGAGTAGGTAGTGCGTGAAACTAAATAAATAGGCTTTATGTTTTATTTTTATATTTCTCCCCATAAATATAGACTTCTTTATTTATACAGGGTGTTTGGTAATGAAAAGGCCATAGCTTAACCTTAGATTACTGAGGTTAAAATAGGTCGATTTAAGCTAACATACTTTAGTAAGAAAGTTAATAATAACCAAAATGCAGGGTGTAAAAGTTAAACTTTTATTTTATTTATTCTTGAATATCTCCTGATAGGCATAGGATAACAACACGAAATTTGGTAATCGAGCGTTCTTTGCGACGAGAAATTTAAAGGGTACCCCCCGTTAAGATAGGCAAAATGCCCTCACTCCCAGAATTCAACTTTTTTAATTTTTTTACGTTCTATGCAATCAAAAAATGAGATAACGCGGATTTTTAGCTCGCCATCCCCCTTACCCCTCCCCCCACAGCCAAAAACGTAAATTTTTAGATTTAATTTTTTTAGTTGGGTTACAATTGATATAACAATTTCAAAAAATTGACACGTATAGCTGAGACTTTTACAAAACATGTCTATTTTTTATGGACCCATAGGTAGAGTGTACATAACCTCAATTTTTTTTTTAACTTTTTAAAGCTTATAACTTTTTTTTGGAGGGGGCTGCAGGTCCAATTTTTTTTGCATTTTGTGTAATTTATCAAAAGCTATCTCTGTGATTTTTTTCAGATTTTTCCGTCAGGTGCGCCATCTTGAAAAATCAGAAAAACTGTTTTTTTAGGGGGTTTTTGGGGATTTTCTCATTTTATAGACTGCAACATAGGTCAACTCAAGGTTTTGTTAATAGATTATGTATAATTTAAAATAACTGAGTATATTATGGTATTCAGAAATTGGGCGAAACACTTTTAAACCCCCCAAAAACCATGTTTTTTTTTTAAGTTTTGTAAGGGTTTTTGCGGGTCTAATTATATTTTTTGAGGTGGATAGAGCCTGAATATTTATTTTTTATTTTTTTACGTTCTATACGATTTTAAAAAATTGGGACTCACTGCAATTTTAGCCCACTTCCCCTATTCCCCTCCCCCACCTCCTTTTCACCTCCTTTTTTAAGTTGGTTTGCAAATAAGTTATAAATGTTGTTCTGAAGCTATTTCTTTGTGGAATTTTTGTAATTAACTATTCTAAATGGGAAATAAGCCACAATTTAACTAAAAAATGATTTTATTTTCCATCTGTAATGCGAAAGAGAGAATTCGATAATCTGTTGACGCACTGAAAAAAGGGTTTGGGACGATCTATATAAATAAGTCAGATTAAATTAAATTATTAGAAGATTTTTTACCAAGAAACAACATTTTTGTTTAATTTATTAATATTTTGTATTTTGACAACGACGTCCGTGGTGGACGTCGAAACGTTAATAAAATCATTTTTTTTAGTTAAATTGTGGCTTATTTCCCATTTAGAATAGTTAATAATTTATTAAATTATAAATTACAAAAAATTCACAGGCACATTGAGGCTTTTACAGAACATCTATTTTTATGGAACCAAAGGTCGAGTGTACAACATATTATAACCTCATTTTTTTTGTTTTTTAATAGGTACGTATAATTTTTTTAGTGATGGCTGCATGTCTAATTTTTTTGTGTTTTGTGTATTTTATCAAAAACTATATTTCTAACTTTTTTCAGATTTTTCCGTAAGGTGCGCCATCTTTAAAAATCCGCAAAACTGGTTTTTTCGGTGGTTTTTAGGGATTTTCTCCATTTTATAGACTTTAAAATAGATTAACTCAAGGTTTTTTATAAGTTATGTAGGTATAATTTGAAATAACTGAGTTTTCGGGGATATTCAAAAATTGTGCAAAACACCTCTAAAACCCCCCAAAAACTATGTTTTTAAAGGTTTTTGAGTGGTTACTCATACAGGCCTGGATACTGTGTATCAAAAACAAGTTTATTAATAGCAAACTGAAAATTTGTTCCTAGCTTAACAGTGTCTAGTCGGACAAACTTTGATGTACCGGAACACTGAAACAGGGGAAGTTTTAATTGTTGAACAGGTTACAAGTTTCGAACGTCAGATTACGAAAACGTCCCATGTATTTTGTCGGACAGAACATCCAATTGATTTGTTAGCCTTTCATTAAACTCTCATGCAAAAATCAAACCACTATTTACCACCAATATAATTCCTGTCATTTGACATGCGGACTTATTAAAATTCCTAACATATTTGTCGGACAAACATTTTTTCCTATATTATATAAAGTTTGCTATTGAATAAACTTAAAAACAACCTCCCTACCACATCACTGGCTTTTACCATCTACATAACCTATATTTCTGCCTATACTGTCATTTTGCTTCACATTTACTGCCACGTAAAACACCATAAAAAGAATAAGGAAATTATTACCAAAGAATATATAACTCCATATACTCGTAGAGTATTCGGAGAGTATATTCGTTGGTATTACACTTTACAGTTCTAAAGTCTTCATCGCTGTCTTCGTCTATTACAGGTACCTATAGGTATAACATCTGTATTGCCAAAGAGTTTTGTAAGATATTCTGCTGGCTTGATGATTTTTGTAAAATATCTTCCATGCGATAAATATTATATTATGTCAGCTACATGCGTACAACAGCCTATGGTTATGTTGCCGTTTGCGCAACTTGCATCTACAACAGTATCTATCGTTTAATGTTTTGTTTTCCAAACCATTTAAGTTTGGCTCATAATAATGCAAATAGTCCACGCTGTATGCTTGTCCCGTTAGGTAAATTATTCCGATTCATTTTTGTGCACAAATTTACTCAAAAACAGGTCCTTATAACAAATCTACAAGGTGCCAGGCAGTACCGCGGTCGCAAAATTGCTTAAACAATTTTTTAAACGAATTCAAAAAATGAATTTTTTTACATCGGACAAATTTATTTTAGATTCTTTGGATCAACCTGAGCAAAAAAGGTCTCTTGTGATTTTTCTATAAAATTGACTGTTGTCGAGTTACATTTAATTTAAAATTTGAAAAACGCGAAAATGGCCATGTTCAAGGCTTAACACCTCGATTATTATTATGAAAGTCATAAAGTGACCAACTCAAAATTTAAAGCCCTCCCCCCTGCAATAGCCTGAAGAAATTTTTGACCCTGCTTTATTACTAACTATTATTTTAATTAAAAATGAGCGCTAAACACATATTTAAGCGGCCGTCCGCGAGAGAGATGTACAATTTATTGGACGTTATAAAAAAATATCGATTGGAAGTCAAAAATACGTTTTAAAAAAATAAAAAAGGAATTTTGAGGTTATATGTATTGTACACCCGACCAACGGGTCTATAAAAAATAGATAGGTTTTGTAGAAGCCTCATAATTTTTTTAAATTAATTGCAACTTACCAAACAAAAAAAAAACTGAAAAAATGACGTTTTTGTGGGGGCAATGGGAGGGGGTGGTGGGGTGGGGTGGTGGTGCTAAAATACTCAGTTATTTCAAATTATACATAATCTATTAACAAAACCTTGAGCTGACCCATGTTGCTGTCTATAAAATGGAGAAAATCCCCAAAAACCCCCTAAAAAAACAGTTTTCCTGATTTTTCAAGATGGCGCACCTGACGGAAAAATCTGAAAAAAATCACAGAGATAGCGTTTGATAAATTACACAAAATTCAAAAAAATTGGATCTGCAGCCCCCTCCAAAAAAAGGTTATAAGCTTTAAAAAAGTTAAAAAAATTTTTGAGGTTATGTACACTCGACCTATGGGTCCATAAAAATGGACATGTTTTGTAAAAGCCTCAGCTACACGTGTGAATTTTTTTAAATTTTTATATCAATTGCAACTCAACTAAAAAAAATTAAATCTAATAATCTACGTTTTTGGCTGTGGGGGGAGGGGTAATGGGGGTGGCGAGCTAAAAATCCGCGTTATCTCATTTTTTAGTTTCATAGAACGTAAAAAAATTAAAAAAATTGAATTCTGGGAGTGAGGGCATTTTGCATATCTTAACGGGGGGTACCCTTTGCCACCAAAAATTATGTATTACCCAGAGGGGGCCCATACGTCTTTCACACGCTCATTTAATACGTTTAATTTTTTTATTACCCACTATACATAGTTTTTGAATCAAAACTTTAATTCCCCTATTATTTTTACTTAAAAAAGGTATACTACATTCATCTCGCTAAACTCCACCGTTTTCGAGATAAACGCATTTTAAATCTGCGGTACAACATAATTTTTTGCTCAATATTGTAGTTACACCCGAAAAATAAGCTAAAACCATAATAATTTCCTTCAAATGGAATTTGCGACTCAACATAAATATGAGAACTTGCACAATTATTATGGTTTCAAGTTTATTTTTCGGGTGTAATTACAATGATAGATATTATGCAGACAATGATGTTCCAGTGCAGATTCAAAATGCGTTTATTTCAAAAACGGTTGGGTTTAGCGAGATGAATGTAGTATACCTTTTTTTAAGTAAAAATATTAAAAGAATGCAAGTTTTGATTCAAAACGTATGTAGACGTATGTGCGCTTAAAGACGTATGTGGCGCCGTCTGGGTAATATATTATTTTTGATGGCGAATTTAGATTTCTCGTCCCAAAAAACCTCCACTTACCAAATGTCGTGTTGTTAGCCCATGCCTGTCAGGAAATATTCAAGAATAAATAAAATAAAAGTTTACCATTGCCACCCTGTATTTCGATAATTATTAACTTTCGTACTAAAATAAGTTAGCTTAAATCGACCTATTTTAACCTCAGGAATCTAATGTTAAGCTATGGCCCATTCTTTACCAAACCCTGTATGTATATTGACTTATCTTTATATGTATATTTGATTTGTAAAAGCGTTTTTTTTATTACCAATAAACTATCTCGTCTACTTATCTATTTTCATAGTATTGAAAAAAAAGGAGACCAAAAAAATAAAAAAATGTATATTATTGCCAAAATACCCGAATAATCGATTAAGGAAAGCAGTCAACTTCGATTATAAGGAAAAAGTTAGCTACCATTTATCTTAGTTAAAGAAAGTTATTATCCAATTAATAACTTCCAATTTTAACTGACATGACGGTTGGAAGTTCCTATTCAGACAGCTTGTCCTTCAATTTTGTTTATTGATTATATTCACCGACAATCTCGTTATGGTAGGGGAGCCCAAGCGGGGATTTTTGCAGTTACTCGAGCCTGTCAGATTATGACATGGGGAGAAACCTTTTACCCTGTAAATACCCCTACCATATATTGGATCTTAATGCAGGGGAGTTCGTTAAGGGGGGTCCAAAAAAATAATCCATCCTTAAAAAAACTCCAAATCTTCAGATTAAGATAAGGTAAGTTAAGTACATGCATAGAACAGTGTATATTTAAAGAATCTGACGGTTTCAGAGGGGCGTAAGGAAATGGGTGAGTTAGAAAATTACAAAAGTTACAAAAATGCGAATATTTAGAGAAATTAATGTCAGATCTAAAAATAGTATGGTATAGTTAGACCCAAACCCAGACATCCAAAGTGAAAGTTATCCTCCAACACCAAATTGTTCTATATGGTCCACATAATGTTCAGAAAAAAGTCACACCATTTTGAGCGTCGGGTTTGGGGAGGAGAGGGGGGAGAAATCTGCAAATTCGTAGTTTTTTACGTTTTTCGTCAATATTTCTAAAACTAAGCGGTTTAGCATGAACAACCCTCTACACAAAATTATTCTACACTAAATTTAAAATAAAAAAGGCCCCATGCCTAACCCTTCTAAAATGAACGGTTCCAAAGTTACGGAGGTAGTATAGTATAATTGGTCCAAAAAAAGGCCTAACCCAGACATCCAAAGTAAAAGTTTTCCTTCAACACCAAATTGTTCTATATGGTCCACATATTGTTCAGTAAAAAGTTACACCATTTTGAGCGTCCGGTTTGGGGGGAGATGGGGGAGAAGTCGGTAAATTAGTAGTTTTTTTATGTTTTTCGTCAATATTTCTAAAACTATGCTTTACCGTAAGGAATGTTCTATAGAAAAATGTTCTACATAAAATTTAAAACAAAAAAGGTTCTATACATAATTGTTACAAAATCAACGGTTCCAAAGTTACGGAGGGTGAAAATTGGAGGTTTTCGATACTTTTTATATTTACCGATTTCTCCCCACTCTCCCCCCCAAACCCGATGCTCAAAATGGTGTGACTTTTTTCTGAACAATATGTGGACCATATAGAACAATTTGGTGTTAGAGGATAACTTTCACTTTGGATGTCTGGGTTTTTGGTACAGTTATATCATAAATATTGCCCAAAAAATATAAAAAGTATCGAAAACCTCGACTTTTCACCCTCTGTAACTCTAGAACCGTTGATTTTATAACAATTATGTATAGAACATTTTTTGTTTTAAAGTTCATGTAGAACATTTTTGTGTATAACATTGTTTACGCTAAAGCACAGTTTTAGAAATATTGACGAAAAACTTAAAAAAACTACTAATTTACCGGCTTCTCTCCCATCTCCCTCCCAAACCGGACGCTCAAAATGGTGTAACTTTTTACTGAACAATATGTGGACATTTTGGTGTTGGAGGAAAACTTTTACTTTGGATGTTTGGGTTAGGCCTTTTTTGGACCAGTTATAAAATACTACCTCCGTAACTTTGGAACCATTTATTTTAGAAAGATTATACATAAGGCCTTTTTTATTTCAAATTTAATGTAGAACAATTTTGTATAGGGGGTTGTTCATGCTAAACCGCATAGTTTTAGAAATATTGGCGAAAACCTTAAAAAACTACGAATTTACCGATTTCTCCCCCCTCTGCCCCCCAAACCCGACGCTCAAAATGGTGTGACTTTTTTCTGGACATTGTGTGGACCACATAGAACAATTTGGTGTTGAAAAATAATTTTCACTTTGGATGTCTGGGTTATGCCATCTTTTGGATCAACTATACTATACTAAAACGAAAAAACATGTGTTTAATATTTTTTTTAAATCTATTGAATTATACCAAACACAACCCTTCACGGAGAGGGGTGGGGGGTAAATTTAAAATTTTAAATAGGAACCACGCGATATTTCGCGAAGTAAACATCCATGTATGCAATATTTTTGAAAAATCGATCGAATGACACCGAACACGACCCCACACGGAGGGGGGTTACTTTAAAATATTAAATAGGAACCCCCTTTTTTTATAAATAAATAACTTTTATTCGAGACATTTTTTCGAATTATGGATAGATGACACTATAATCAGAAAAAACGATTGTTGGAAATGGAAAATTAAATTAAAAAATGGAAAATCCCCACTTAAATAGAAAACTTTACTTAACTTTTTTTGGTTTTAGGACCTAATCTTCACAACTTAATAGGTACCCATAACGCTCGAGTAACTGCAAATTTAGCATACTTTCCTCCCCTACTATTATTATTATTTTTGATCTACTTTACTTTTACTTGTGGTACAAAAACGTCAATATTATTTTCGATTTTTTGATACAATTATTTCCTTTTATAAATATTTAAATACTTAAAAGTCTTTTGGAAGCGCGTGGCTCAATAATCTGAAAAATGTATTTTTAAAACAAGTGCCGGAATTTTTATATCAATAAATAATATCTTCATAATCTCATTTATGAAGATTTTGGAGATATTACAATGTGGAGCAAATTTGAATTTAAATCGTAAAAAAAATGTAAATAATATTCAAACAGAAGCGAGGATTTAAAAGTAACTTTGTGGTTAGGCTTTAATTGCAGGAGCATAAAAATGATACCATACTTCAACAGATTGTATACAAATGTTAAGAAATAATTGAAGACAAGTACAGGAAAGACAAAGCAGAAGCAGAGTGTTTTGTATCAAAGGACTGTAAAATTTAATTTAATTTTTTGATAATTGTAATTAAAAAGAAGACTATTGTTGGCGGGACAGCGCATGTCCCGACAGAGCAAGGCTTTTCATTCTGGATCAGTGCCGCGCTAGCACGTGGCGCCCAAAATGAACAATTATTTATTGCAACCAGTGTCGCACCCCGGGGAGTTTGAGGGTTAAAATCCCCTCTAAGGCATATGAAAAATATATAAAGAATAGTAAGAAAAAGTGACTTGTCTTTCACAAGCAATACAAAAAAAGAATGTGTGTGTGTACTTTGTACGCACGTAAGAAATTACACTTCTATTATATGATTTCTTAAAAATAAATATACTTTAAACAGTTTGTTTAATTGTTTTTAACCTTTAACTACCCGCGCATCAAGTTATAACATAACTACATGCGTGGCGTACTTTGTACGCCACAAGAAAGTACACTTAAAAACAGCGGATTTGTTTAATTTTTTTTTTGAAAAAATACACTTAGTTGTTTGTTATAAACCTTATTCGGTATCAGTGAATACTTGGAGTTCCTTTTCAGTAAGCCAATTAGAATTTATAACTGGAATCATGGAATAACTGGATTCCATGATAAATAAAATTAATAATAAAAAATTTTTTTAAATGTGATTTTTTATAGGAGAAAAAGTATTGTTTACAAAGGAAAATATATTTTTTGCCATAATGACTAAAAAACAATTAAAATATGTACTTATATTACGACTTATAGTAATATAATCCTGGGGTATAATGTCCACCACCGGAAACAACAAATAATAAAATGTAAATTACGATCTTTCCAGAACGCCGATTATAACGAAACTAAAACCACATTGTAAAGCACATTCCAGTGATAGGTTAGAAAAATAAGCAAGGTCAAAAATTAAATTTTTAAATATATTTCCAGTAGAATTCTTATATCTGGCGTACAAAGTACGCCAGCGCGTGTAGTTAAAGGTTAAATACCAAATTAATTTTGTGCTTACCGCTTTCAAAAAAATAAAAAAAGTATAGGATTGCTCCGGATTTGAACTCAAGACCTCTCGATCTCTGGCCGAATGCTATACCAAATACGCTACGAGGACTGTGTCTGTATCGGTTCGGACGTACCCAATGACAATTCACGGTAACAAACAGGCAAGGTGAAGTATAATAAATATACAATACAATGTTTTAATAATACTCATATCACTCCTGAGGAAGACAAATCCAAAGACACAAAAATTATAATAAATATATTTACTAAAATCACTAATATATTCTTTTTACACCTTTTCTTGCACTGATATATTTATACATAACTTGAAAGATAGCAACTAAACGCCATACTGTCTGTGTGCGCATGCGCGCAGTATTATGAAATTTAATCTCAATCGCGCTTAAAGAAATATAACTTCAAAAATTTCGGTGCAAAAGCCAACACTCCCCAGAAGAAAATACTAGATACGTTAATAAATAAAAATAATTCTTTGGCGTAACCACGTAAAAAAAGATATATGTAATGAAATCGCTATTTTATAACAAATAAAATTTCCCGACTTCTCAGTTCGGAAAATCTTTTCATAATAATGGTGAATATCAATTTTCATTTAATAATGACGACTCTATAGAGATAATAGATAAATTTTATAAATTTTTATAAAAATTAAATAAACATAAAAATATAAAAAATTTTATAAAAACTTAACTTACAATTTTTTTTTATAAGTATCAATTTAGATCGTTCAGCAGTGGCATTAGATATGGGCAGAATGAGTAGAATGTGAAGAGCTATTGTTAAATTTGGGTAAACTGCAATAATATAAATTCGTTTAAATATATAAATTTTTTTGAAATTTTACAAACAAAAAAGTTTTAAATGTGAATTTTCTGTAATGTTGTTCAAATTATATAAAAATTTGAAACAATCAACATGATTTTCAAGAATGGAAAATCATTCATTGACTGAAATCAATGCTTGGTCGAGAATACAGTAAAAGAAATGAACTGTGTATGACATTTTACGATCCAAAAGCAGTTCGTCTTTATGTTTGTAATCGAACTGTCTGCTTTTATTGCGACGCCGACGCGCCGTAGCTGTGGTTGGTTGAATACTGAGCTCCACATCCAGTTTCTCTGCAGTTTCATTTGCTATGGTAATAACAAAATTAAATTTGCTATCTGTCCGAAACCCGAGCAAGAATTGTTTTAACTCTTGTAAAGCATTTAACGCAGGCTGCATATTTATTGTTTTTGATTTAGCCCAGTCGGGATAGCATTTGACCTTGCATTAGGAGCTACCCCAAATTTTATTTTCCTAATCTTTAGGGAGGGTCAATATTAGTATAAATTTAAAATCTCGACTGAATTCCGCCGTTGCGTTAGCCGCCATCTTGATTTTAATCGAGAACCGTTTTTGCTCAATATCTCCGCCATTTTCAATTTTTTGACAAAAAATGTAGAAACTGAAATTGTTGAAAATACGATTTTCTATAGTTTCATTTATTATAATTTTTTTCGTGCGGTCGATATTTTCCGAGTTATGAGGGGAAAATAGTGAGAGTTGGAGCATAATTATTGAATTATTGAATTATCTCGTTTATTATTAGCTTTACAACAAATATACACCTATACAAAAATGAAGAGAATTAAATTTTGTACAATTTTGATGTCGTACATTTTTTTGATAAATCAATATTTAAGGTAGTACGTATGTGGAAAAGGTGCGAGCGTAAGACCTGATTGATTTTGTAGCAATGGTTTTTGTTCAATATCTCCGCCATTTTCAACTTTTCGACAAAAAGTGTAAGAATTGAAATTGTTGCAATTACGATTTACTACAATTTTTCGAGAGAACCAGTGGCGGGTCTACAAGGGGGGGAAATGGAAAAATTCCCCCCAACAGGGTCTAAAATTAAAAAAAAAAATTGTTGAAACATCACGATATATTAGCTGACATAAAACTTAAAATATCGACAGACAAATTCAACCAATCAAACCCGCTAGTTAATAAAATTAAGTGAACTTAATGCATACAATGTCTTTTTATGTCTTTTATATATTAGTTTGGTTGATGTTTCACTGGAAGTTTCAAAAATTGTATAAAATATAATTCTCTTTATTTTTGTTTATGTACAATTATGTCGTAAATTTAATAATAAATGTGACAATTCAATAATTATGCTTCCCGTCCGCTGCCATTATTTTCCCCCTTAACTCGGAGAAAAATGATCGTATAAAAAAATTGTGGCAAAGAAATTGTCGGAAATTGCATTTCCAACAATTTTCTTTTCCACCATTTAGGTTGAAAAGTTGAAAATGGCGGAGATATTAAGCAACAACAGTTCTCATTTAAAATCAACATGGCGGCTAATGCAACCGCGGCAGTCGAGATTTTAAATTTACACTACTATTGATCTCTGCTAAAGGATAGAATTATAAAATTTGGGGCAGCTCGGAAACAAAATTCAATTCAATAATTATGCTTCCTCCACCACTTGCTACTATTTTCCCATGTAACTCGGAAAATATCAACCGCATGAAAAAAATTGTTAAAAAGAAATTGTAGGAAATGTTATGTTG
Source organism: Diabrotica virgifera virgifera (assembly GCF_917563875.1). NCBI lineage: Eukaryota > Metazoa > Arthropoda > Insecta > Coleoptera > Chrysomelidae > Diabrotica > Diabrotica virgifera. The sequence continues at coordinate 212,946,453 of NC_065451.1, read as the reverse complement.
AACAATTTTAGTTGAAAATTGCGTAGATATTGAACAAAAACAATTGCTATAAAATCAATCCGGTCTTATGCTCGTGCCATTACCGCATACGTACTACCTTAAATATTAATTTTAGCAAAAAATGAAACAAATCAAAATTGTGTAGAATTTAATTTTCTTCATTTTTGTATAGGTACATATTTGTTGTAAAACTAATAATAAACGAGATAATTCAATAATTCAATAATTATCCTCCAACTCCCACTACTTTTCCCCTCATAACTCGGAAAATATCGACCGCACTAAAAAAATTATAATTAATGATATAGAAAATCACATTTTCAACAATTTTGGTTTCTACACTTTTTGTCAAAAAATTGAAAATGGCGGAGATTTTGAGCAAAAACCGTTCTCGTTAAAATCAAGATGGCGGCTAACGCAACGGTGGAATTCAGTCGAGATTTTAAATTTATACTAATATTTACCCTCCCTAAATATTAGAAAAATAAAATTTGGGGCAGCTCTTAATGCAAGGTTAGGACTGTTATTCGTCTAACTCGACTGGACTAATTGTAAAGTTTTGCTAACGAAGTTAACTGGACTGAGCAAATGAATGTAAATGTGGAGATTTTATCTCCTAAACATCTAGCTTGATATTTTGAATCAAGATCAGATTTATCTGAATGTATTATATCACATAAAGACATAAAGCATAATAAATTTCTTCCAAATCTTTGTACAATGGCTTTAAAGCTTAAATTCTGCTGGACCGGTGGCTTGGTGGCTGGATGTCTGTACAGGATGTTTTTGTTTATGCAGATTGTATAAATCAATACGTAATTTGCTTACCTTTGAAGTTGAGTTTTAAAGGGTGCAAGGTCGGTAAATGGGTAAGTGATGTTTTTACCGGCGTAAAAATTTTTTAACAACTCTAGTGGCGCCCCTTAATTGCTGGCGCCTGTGTGCGCCGCACACATTGCACACGTGTACTCTGAATGTTGGCCACTTTTATTTATCGCTCTCTGATTCGCTCAGTTTATACCTACGAATATGCGTCCAGTTTTCCCTACCTATGCTCAATAATAAATGACAACAACAAAGTCAGTTAAGAAATATAAGCACGGATTTTTAGCGGTAATAAGTGCTTTTATGTATACAAAGACTCAATGAAAAGTTACTAAATCGTGAGTCTAAGCTTAGAATCTACAAACTAGTAATTAGACCAGTGGTCACATATGGATGTGAAACCACTGATAAAAATCAACTGAGAACATTTCAGCGTAAAATATTAAGAAAAAAAATGGTTTGTGGAGAATTAAAATGAACTACGTGCTGGATGAACTAATGCAGAGCGCAGATATTGTTAGATTTGTAAAGTCATAAAGAATAAACTGGCTTGGTCACTTAGAAGGAATGCCGGATAACCGAGCTGTAAAAGTGATCCATAGATGGAAGCCCCAAGGAAATAGAGCATAAAGAAGGCTCCGTAAAAGATGGATAGACTACGTATAGGACGATCTTAAAACCATGAACATCAGGCAGGTAGAATGGAAGAACATTGCTTAGCAGGCCAAGACTCACAAGGGTTGTAACGCCATTAGAGGAAGAAGAGCTCTCTTTTCTTCTTGCCTTGTTTCTCTATCCACTTCTTCTTCTGCATGTGCCATCTCCGCTACGGAGGTTGGCAATCATCATAGCTATTTAAATTTTTGAGGCAGAAGCTCTAAATAGTTGTTTTGAGCTGCATCCAAACCATTCTCTCAGGTTTTTAAGCCGTGAAATTCGTCTAATTCAGATACTTCTTCTACCATCTATCTTTCCTTGCATTATGAGTCGCAAGATGCAATACTTCTCGCCCCGTATCACATGTCCGAGATACTGTAGTTTTCTTTCTTTAATTGTAAGTTCAACTTCCTTCTCTTTACCTATTCTTCTCAGTACTTCGTTGTTCGTAACGCTATCTACCCAGGAAACCCTCATAATTCTTCTATAGGTCCACATTTCAAAGGCTTTAAGTCGTCTCATTGTCTCTACATGTAACGTCCATGATTCCACTCTATAGTATAGTACACTGTATACGTAACATTTTGTTAGAAGTACTTTAAAAGTTAATGTTAAATATTTGCTACATAGGACCTTTTTCATTTTCATAAAATTAGAACTTGCTTTTTCGATTCTGACTTTGATTTCTGCAGTGTAGTCATTATTTTCTGTTATAAGTGTTCCTAGGTAAGTGTACTTTTTTACTTTTTCGATCTGCTGGCCCTCTACTATCAATATTTCGTTAGTATTATGATTGTTTTGATTAATTTTCATAAACTTTGTCTTTTTGATGTTGAGAGAGAGTCTGTACTCCCTACTACACCTTAGTATTTTACTCATGAGTCTTTGCAGGTCTTGTAAACTATCGGCTATTATTACTGTATCATCTGAATATCTCATGTTGTTAAATAAGAAACTAAGACTCCATTTACTCTTATGCCGACTGTTTCATCTTCCAGAGTTTCTCGCATTACCTCTTCAAAATAAGCGTTAAATAGTGGAGATGATGGTATGCAGCCTTGCCTGACTCCTCTCTTTATTTCAATCTCTTCAGATGTTTCTTTTTCAATTTTTACTATTGTTCGCTGATTGTAATAGAGGTGTGTCATTAGTCTTAAATCTCTTTCATCTAGGTTTTTAGTTTTCAGAATTTCCATGAGTCGATCATATTTTACTTTATCAAACGCCTTATTGTAGTCTATAAAACAGACGTAAAGAGGACGGTTAACATCCAAATATCTCTATGTCAGCACGTTGAAGGAGAATAATGCCTCTCTGGTACCCATACCATTGCGGAACCCATATTGAGTGTCACTAATATCCAGCTCCAATTTAAAGTGTATTCTGGCGTGGATAATTTTCAGCAGAATTTTCAAGGTATGTGACATTAAGCTTATGGTTTGGTAGTCACTGCATTCTTTGGCATTCACTTTCTTTGGCAAACACACAAATGCTGATGTCAACATTTTTTCTCTAGGGATGATTCCCGTAGTATAGGTAGCGTTGAACAGTTCTACTATTATGTCCAGGTTTTTCTCGGTGACCAACTTTATCAGCTCGCTAGGTAATTCATCTGGCCAGCAGATTTATTGGTTTTCATAGAGTCTATTGTCTGACTAACCTCTGATTTGGTTATCTCTGGGCCCACATCTCCGGTTTGGCTATCTACGGATGTACTATTAGCTTCTCTCTGGTCATGAAATAGTTCCTCGATGTACTCTTTCCATCATCGTAGTTTTCGTTCTGTCTCCATTATAATATTTCCATTTTTGTCGAGCAATATATTTGAGGTTCTTCTGTTTCCTATTCCGGATAGTTCTTCGACTTTTTGATGTAGGTTGAAGTTGTCATATCTGCTTTGCAGTTCTTCTAATTCTGTACATTTTTCAGAGAAGTAGGTTCATTAGCCTCCCTAATTTTTTTTCCTATTTGGTTTTGAAGCTGTTTATAGCGGGTCTTATTGATGGTTTTGTTTTTTCTTCTTTCATTTATCAACTCTAGAATTTCCTCCGTAATCCATTCTTCTTTCTTATCTTGTCATCTATCCACTGTCTCAAAACAAACTAGGCATCTGTTTTCGTTCTTCCTGGATAATCCCAATGTCGAACTAAAAACCCATCTTACTCCGTGGCGTTACAACCCTTTGTAAGATTTAGCGAACTCGACAACATGCCTCCATTACTCTCTATTTTGAACAATATACATATACATCAAATTTTCCACGCCCATAGCTTTAAAACCTCCTCCTATATTATCTCGCCACCGGAGTCGTGACCGCCCAGGTGTTCATCTTCCAGTTGGGACTTCTGCCCATAACAGCGTTACTATTCATTGGAGTTTTCTGGACTTTGCATCTTAGTATCGTTATTCGAGCTCTTTATTAGTTCTGTTCCGTGGTGGGTGTGTTGACGGAAACGATTAACTTAAATTAAAATAAGTGTAAAAGCAACGAACAGTAATCAATTTATTTATTTTTGGTTAAAAAAGGCGTGCTTATATCTCGTAAGAGGGTTTGATATTGTTAAGGCACAGCGAGGGTTGTATTACCTACCGATGCCTGCTGGGGTTGTGTATCGACTGATGTGGCTGAACTAAAAACACATGTCTGTGGTTTTACGCTAAAGACTAATTTATCGACATAAAGATACTGGCACTTTCTGGTGTTATAAAAGCTGAAAATACTTCTATAGTTTTATTAAGCGTCTTCGAATGCTTTTAAAAAGTGATTTATTGACATAAGGTCTGATAAGGTAACTATTTAATGGGGAATTTGTTTCCCAGAAAAAAAAAACATTAATTTTATAAAATTTGGTTTTTTATTTTAGGAGCGAAACACATCTGAATTTTAAATGACCCATATTATTTTCGTTGAGAAAAGAAAGTTAATATTTAAAATTAGCAATTAATAAAATAATAAATGAAGCGTGTCGCTATAGTTCTTATCCTAAATTGTCCTGCTGCTTCATTAAGCACAGGCCCAAAGATCTTCTTTAGTATTTTTTTTCCAAACTGTACGAACTAAAAACTCACCCTGTATACTAAAACATATTGTAAAGAAGCGTACCTGCGGATATGATACAGATGCACCTTCTGTTTTGATCTCCACATAAAATGGATTTTCAACCGATAAAAGTTACAGCTTTCACTAGTAAGTATATTGCATGAAGATGATCCTATGAAAATTTGAACATTTTCTTGATCTCCTTACAATCGAGTCGTAATATTGAAACATCGAGTATGTTATATATGTTATCGAATTATTCATATATGCTGGTGTGAAGGTAACACCTACTATAAAGTCTTTATGCGGGTAAAAATAAACTATTCACTTCACTACACTACATTTATATACAATTTGTATGTTGTTTTAATGGCGGTAAAGAACCGACGCGTCGCGACGTGAATATAAAACAGATGCTGCACGGGAAGATTTTATTTTTCCGTTTTCCTTTACTTTAAACAGTATACATGCTATATTGCAATTTACTATTTTTATTGGGAATAAACCATAATTTTACTTTAAAATAAGTTATTTTTTCGATCAGTGCCGGTGCAATCATATTTTATCGAACTTTGATAAGGGTAATAAAGTTATCTGTTTGTTTTTTGACTCAGCACGAGCTTTGGAAACTGTAAATCATCCAATACTGCTGGAAAAACTTTATTATAGTGAAGTTAGAGGAACTGCGTTAAAGTGGATTCACACCTTTTTATCGAAAAGGTTTCAAAAAATTAAGGTCAATGTGAATGGGAATATAATATTTTCTTCAGAAGAAAGTGTCCTCTCCGGAGTTCCACAGGGAAGTATCATTGGCCCTATTTTATTTTTGATTTTCGTCAATGATTTAAATCAACTTATAAACGATAGCTCAACATGTTTGGTTCGGAATCCATTAGCGTTAGATAATTTTTCTGATGCAATAAGCGTTCGAGTAGAAAACGTGGAACAGCAATCAGGCTGTTATCCCACTCAATTTGCTGACGATACCACAGTTGCACTAAATTCCAATAATTTTTTTCATGTATGTAGTACAAAAAGCAAACTGTCTTGTAAAAAGTATGACTCATTACTGTTTCAATAATGGCCTAATCTTAAATGGATCAAAGACCAATATGGTAACCTCTTCACCTTCTACTATGCAGATGAGTCCATTAGTAAAACTTGACAATGGGTCAGTGGTAAATAGCCACTCCACTAATTTGTTAGGTGTTTACCTGGATTCTAATTTGTCTTGGAGTTCTCACGTTGATTATGTAGTGGAAATATTGTCTGTGCACTGTTATGTTCTATGGCAACTTAGGCATTTTGACTTTGTTGGGGAAATTTCTCGCGAATTAATGATGTGCTTGTTCTTCAAAAAAAAAATTATTTGTACCATGACGTTTAGAATGCGCTTGGATTCCTGTAGACCAGTTTTTAAACAATTAAATATTTTAACTGTAATTTCGCAGTATATTTTCAGTTGTGTTGTTTATGTAAAGTCACATAGATGCAATTTGTGGGCAAGGGTCCTTTCCCAATATGCATTCGTTTGTATAATAAATTACCTAATTATGTTAAAGAGTCAAATATTTATGTATTTAAGAGAACAGTTAAGGACTTACTTCTGGTAAACACTTTCTATTCGTTAGAGGAATACATGCAGGCATCTTTTTAAAAATTTGTATGTTTTTGTGTATATTTTATATGCTTTTATGTTAACTGTTTTTATGTATTTATAGTTTTTACTAATCATAGATTGTATTTGACGCATTTCAATACTTGTAAAAGTCAGATGAAATAAAGAATATTGATTGATTGATTGGTTTAACCTAACTTCGGGCCATGGGCACTGGCGGTTTAGGGACACCCTTCATTGCTATTCGTTGTCAGTTTTTTAACAAGAAAACACATGCATTAAATATAAAGGTTTATTGTAAAATCCATAAAATATTTTTTTAAACAAGCAAGACGAATAGCAAACGTAGGAAATAATCCAAAAAATAGATTTAAAAACATAAATAAAAACAAAAAGTTCCACAAAACAACACATGACAAGCAAAAAAACATATTCTAAAAAATACATAAAGACAAAAATTAGATCACTTTTTTCTTGACTTGGCATTCGCAAACTGCCATATAATATTATCACAATTCAGTTTCTCCAGTTCTTCATTCTCTGTATACAATAGTGATAATGCGTCTAGGTTTTCTTGACCCAAATTTGACCTTAAATATGTTTTTCTACAACCGTGTTAAAAATGCAATTCTTAGCACTCCATGATACGAGCGTTAAAAATGCTACTTTAAGGCACTAGTGCTTTAAAAATTTTTTAAGGCGCTGCAGTTCGTATTGACCGTATATGCAATTTTGTTGTAATGTCAAAAAAATATAAAATTGGAATGTCAGTCAAGTTCAAGTAAAAGTTTTTGTAGATCTTGTTCTGTAATTACGTTTGTAGAAAAATATTGTATGATATGCGTGTTGAAAGTACATTTTTAAGCCACTCATATGAATTTCAGAACTCGCTTTCACTCATTCTGCAAACTTTCACATGCGTGCCTTAAACGTGTACTTTTAACACTTAAATCATAAATAACTATTTTCCACAACCGTGTTAAAAATGCAATTTTTAGCACTCCATACGAGCGTTAAAAACGCTACTTTAAGGCATTAGTGCTTTAAAAAAAATTTAAGGCACTGCAGTTCGTATTGACCGTATATGCAATTTTGATGTAATGTCAAAAAAATATAAAATTGGAATGTCAGTCAAATTCAAGTAAAAATTTTTTAGATATTGTCCTGTAATTACATACGTTTGTAGAAAAAATATTGTATGATATGCGTGTTAAAAAGTACATTTTTAAGGCACTCATGTGAATTGCAGAACTCGCTTTCGCTCATTCTGCAAACTTTCACATGCGTGCCTTAAACGTGTACTTTTAACACTTATATCATAAATAACTATTTTATTCCTTTTAAAGCCGAAAAATACTGCTCGCCTGACGCATTAGAAATTGGTATTGTCAAATAAAGCAGTGAAGTTAAAATATTGGGAAAAGTTGCCTTTAGATTCTGGGTGATATCAAATTTTTCATAAATTGTATGTTTATTCAAATTTTGACATAACGTTACAAAATGGGTAATTTCATTACGCAAGTTCTCTTTGGTTTCATCAACATCGTTTTTATGTTTCTCGCATAAAGTATTAATTGACGTCCTGAATTTTTCTTTATCTCGAGAGTAAAAAAAACATCTAAAAGCTGATGTTACATCCTTGTAGCATTCAATTCTTATTCGAGATTCTGAAAACAGCGACTAATTTTCTAGACTATAGATTTTCTGCGACAGCGATTTTTTGGTAGCTGCGACTACAAATCGCAAGTAGAGTGCTAGCCTTAGAGGCCACTGTATAATGCCAAAATACAATTTTTGAAATCGCTTCTGAATATTTGAAAGAGTGTATACCTATTGTCTGGGTATTGGCATTTTCGAGAAAAATCTATTCTTTAATTTTTTGACATACCTCGTATACGGTTGATAAAATTTGATATCTGATGATTGCATCTTAGGTTTTAGACTATGCAGAGCACTTTATAAAGAATGACTTTTTTTCGTAAAATTGATATTAAAAAAGATTCCCATATGGTTCCAAGTTACGCAGACACCCTGTATAAATTAGATTTATGTATATATATTTTTGTCTTTCGTTTAACTATTTTAAAAGGAATTATTTTATATATTTAATTATTTTTATCCCAGCCCGAAATAGTGGATGTGTGAATTATTTGAATTTGAATTATTTTAAAGCAAAAAAGTGAGAAAAATTATTATTTAAGCCCCACAATTCAAAATGAAATTATTATAAAAAAAACTCCGTTTGTGCGATTATTTTGGATACAATTCAAGACATGGCCATTGATTAATAAAAATAACCTACACAGTTTTTACCCAATACCTGGGTAGTTTTTAATCAATGACATGGCGAAATCTGAAAACTTTCTGTAGTTTTTGGAAAAGGGCCCCGCCACAAACACTGACACGGGGCCCCTGTGGGGCTAGGCTACGGCACTGTGTATAGGCGTGAAGAGATGTAACAATAGAACAAAGGCGTTTGCAGTGTATTGGCGTATCTGCGTATGAGATTTTTTTTGTAGAATATGTAGATTATTAAGCGACTTTATTTTTTTATAATTAAAAGGAACGGACCCCTTCGGGCCCTTGGACGCCCGCTCCAAGCGCCCAGTGGATAAACCGGCACTGTTTTCGATTGTTAGTTTTGATTTCTACTTCGTCTTGTTTATAGGTTAATGGTTAATGTACGTGTGAAAAATAATCAGTGTGGTTTATACTCTACTTTGCACTAGCACTTCTTTTTATATACAATAAAGTTGCTATTTACAGTCAGTTATGTGATGTTTTATCCTCTAGACGAGCCGCTCGCGTATTGTAGGGCGTCCCGTATTGCCTGCTAAATACTAGGATTATTTTAAACGTCACAATAAATCTAGTAAAAACGTGTAAATTTCCTACAACTGTACAACATATAAAGGATTTTCACCCCTCAGGATATTTTGGTGGCTCAAGCATGTAAAATCCTATTACCATCACTGATGATGGACTCTTTAGTTCGAAAACTTTCTTAACCCTTTAACGGATATATCTTATATAAAGGATTTTTACTAATTTTTGTGATTAATGATATACAGCCGACTAGAAGAAATGTTTTTTTCTTGTGGATTTTGATTTAAAAAAATTGTATACAATTCTTCTTCTTCTTCATGTGCCATCTCCTCTAAGAAGGTTGGCAACCATCACGGCAATTCGCACTTTCGATACCGCTGCTCTAAAGAGATCAGCAGAAGTGCAATTAAACCAAGCTCTCAAATTGTTTAACCAGGAGATGCGTCTTCTTCCGCGACTCCTTCTACCCTGTATTTTTCCTTGCATTATCAATTGTAACAAGTTATAACGCTCGCCCCTCATAACATGTCCCAGATATTGCAGTTTTCTGACTTTAATTGTATTTAAAACCTCTTTATCTTTTCCCATTCTTCTCAACACCTCGATATTCGTGACTCTATCCACCCAACTTATTCTTAATATTCTTCTGTAGGCCCATAACTCGAAGGCTTCTAATCTGTCCGAAACATCCTTCTTTAATGTCCAAGCCTCCAACCCATAGAATAATACGGAAAACACGTAGCATCTCAGAAGTCTTATCTTTAAAGAAATTGTAATGTCCCTGCTACAGAGTACTTTTTTTAGTTTGTTGAAAGCATTTCTTGCCTGTCCTATTCTTGCTTTAATCTCTTCTCCATTTAATATATGTATACAATTAGTATACAATTAATAAACTCCAATTAAATTTTAATTAATCGCAAAACTATCTCAGAGCTCAACAATGTACTGGCTTCGTCTTCTGGAGCCTTAAGGACTTTTCTAGTGTGTAAATAAAAATAGTTGTGTAAACAGATGTACCTGCTTCTTTCACTAATTGAAAAGTTTACAGCACAATTGAGTCTTTAGACGAATGCTGCAATTTCATGATTAGATTGAATGCGGAACTTACAGAAATTAAATTAAATAATGATTTAATTTGAAATTTTAGAAAATGAAAAGAGGAAATCAGCAACTTAGTGATATATTTTTGATTTAATTTGCCACGTGGATAGTAGAAACACAATAATTGCCTAATATGAATCTTGAATCCAAGCATACGTGTATTATTTTGTTTAAAATTAAGTTTTTGTAAAATGTGTAAATGTGTAAAAAGTAATAAGTAAAAATGAAAGAAAAGTTTTCTATTCGTATTTAGTCCAAGTAATGAAGCTAAAAATGCTAAAATAGTCCAAGTAATGCGAGGGCAAAACCTCGCAATTTTTACAGAATGGATCGATTTGCTTGAAAATTTCAGAATAAGTAGTGGATAGTCCAAGCATCAAAATCTATATCATGCCAAAAGGCGCTTTTACCGTGGGGGTGGTTGCCACCACATCTCGGGGGTTGAAATTTTTCATTATATTTTGACCGCAATAGTTTGTAAAAATCCACTAGGAAGAATTTCCTGTAGCTGGCTGTATACCATTAATTACAAGTAAAATTTAATAAAAAATTTTGGTCTTGGTAAAAGGTATATTATTTTAAAAAGCCCTATAGGGCTACAAACATCGAACAGAACGTTTTCGCTCTAAAAAGAGCATCATCAGTGTTGCAAGAACATGGTGAGCCAACCAAAAAATACGAAGTTCAAAGCCTTTCAAAAATGGACTAAAAGTCACATCAAAATGCTAACATAGCAAATTCCAAAGGATGGATATAATCCCTAAGGATATGGCCCTAGGATAACATATGACTCCCACACGTTGTAAGTGGGTCAAAGGTAACAAATTAGGTCATTATGTTACAAGAGCTGACAGGCAACTCTCTCAGTTGCCTGTCAGCTCTTGTAACATAATGACCTAATTTGTTACCTTTGACCCACTTACAACGTGTGGGAGTCATATGTTATCCTAGGGCCATATCCTTAGGGATTATATCCATCCTTTGGAATTTGCTATGTTAGCATTTTGATGTGACTTTTAGTCCATTTTTGAAAGGCTTTGACCTTCGTATTTTTTGGTTGGCTCACCATGTTCTTGCAACACTGATGATGCTCTTTTTAGAGCGAAAACGTTCTGTTCGATGTTTGTAGCCCTATAGGGCTTTTTAAAATAATATACCTTTTACCAAGACCAAAATTTTTTATTAAATTTTAGTTTGTAAAAACATTCATTCTAACCAAAAACGTTCTATACATTTTTTTGATAAAATAAATACTTTTCGATTTATTCCCTATCGAAAGTTTTAGTTTTATATCGAAAAAAGCGTTTAAAACTCAATGTTTTTAATCAGTTTTCTGCTAATAACTCAAAAAGCTTTCGTTCTATCAAAACAACTTTACTTAAAAAAAATGTACCTTTTGGAAAAATAAACGAATTTTTTTTCATTTTCTTTAAAACCAATAGTAATCGAGCTATACTTTATTATTATATTATGTTTGGTCTTCTTCGTCAAATGCTAAATATTGTAGATTCAAAGTTAAACGACGGGAAAACTATGCATTTTTCGAGGATAACTTGTTCAAACTAATCTAAACTATTTAAAAATATCTATCTTCAGAAATAAAAATAAGTCTCTAGCTCAAAAATTAAGTGACTTATAATGAAAAGAATGTCAGTCCCTATTTTTTTTTAGCAAAAAAATGATCGGAAACAAGCCCCTAATCACCACCCTAATTAAAATTAGTCACTAACCTTATTTGGTCTTCTTTATTTATGTTTTATTAATAGGTTCTAGAAGCCTGACCGGCTCAGAGCGATTAGTTTTTAAAGCAATGGAGTTAACAGCGAATAACGAATTTTTGTAGTTTGGTAAAAAATGCATTTTTCTTCGGAATAGAAAGTTTAGCATCAGAAATATAAAAAAAATGTTTTAATATGAAATTGTAGCTTATTTAATTCCCAAGAACTTGGTTTGCAAAAATTTTTTCTACGGCAAAAATTGAGTGAGCTATTGACATTTAAAACTTGCAATAACATGCAAAAACCACCTTTACCAACTCTTTCAAAGTCGCCTCTTTTTGCGAACAAAGATTTTAAAACGACTTAATATTAATAGTCTTATAGATCTTGTAAAAACCTATATAATTCTTTTTTACCAAACTTTCTAGGATACAAACTAAAAAAGTTACGGTTAAAAAATCTATATATTTTTTTGAAAAAAAAAAAAGAGAAATACAATTGGAAGCATAATAATGTAAGTAAGCGATGTTTTTAGTCATTGGCCTTATACATTCGCCTTTATTTATGAACTACACACACCGGCAAAATTAGCCGAACACGTTAAAAATGGGACATGTTTGATGTCTCGTATTTCATAAGCCAGTGGTCTGATTTGAGTGATTCTTCTAGTATGTTATAGCCTTATTATTTAAGAATATCTTTGTAATAATATTGTTGCTAGACAGGTAAATGTTATTTTATACCGGGTGTAACAAGCATACTGTGTTTTTTTCTTAAAGTTCGGAACACCCTGTGGAATATTCCAGCATATATAAAATATTAAAATTAAGACTCGATTGTAGAATTATGCTTTATTAAAATTCTCCTTTTTGATTCACTTGCTTGTGTTGGAAAATAAAAAAGTTATGTGCTTAAACAACTAGCCATGTTTTTTATCAATAAATCCTCATAGTAGGGGAGAAAAGTATGCTAAATTTGCAATTACTCGAGCGTTCTTGTGACCTGGAGTGGATTGTGAAGAGTGGGTGCTACAACCAAAAAAAGTTAAGTTAAGTTTTCCATAAGGTGTGGGACTCTCCATTTTTCAATTTAATTTTCCATTTCCACCAATCGTTTTTTCCGATTATAGCGCTATTTATCCATAATAGGAAAACATTTTGCGAATAAAAGTTGCTTATTTTTACGTCAAGGATCCAAATCTGCAATAAAAATTGGGGGCTCCTATTTAATATTTTAATTTAACCCCCCACCCCACCTCCATGGGGGGTCGTGTTTGGTGCCATTCGGTAGATTTTTGAAAAATATTGAATAGGTGTATTTTGCAGTTTTACGATCTGATGTTCATTTCGCAAAATATCGCAGGGTTCGTATTTATAATTTTTAATTTACCCCCGACCCCTCTTCGTGGGGTGTCACGAGCCCCCACGGAGGTGGGGTGGGGGATTTAATTTAAAATCTTAAATAGGATTCATTACGTAAAAATAAGCAACTTTTATTCGACAAATTTTTTCGAATTATGGATAGATAGCGCTATAATCGGAGAAAAATATTTGTTTCAAATGGAAAAATAATTTAAAAATGAAAAGTCCCCCACTTATAGAAAACTTAACTTAACCTTTTTCTGATTTTAGCACATACTCGTCACAATCCAATAGGTGCCCATAACGCTCGAGTAACTACAAATTTAGTATACTTTCCTACCCTACTATGACGATTTATTGATGAAAAACATGGATAGATGTTAACGCACATAACTTTTTTATTATCTCACATAAGTAAATGAATCGAACAGGAAAATGTTAAGCAAGCCTGTCTACAATCGAGTATTAATTCTAATATTTTACATATGCTATAATATTCCACAGGGTGTTCCAAACTTAAAAAAAAAACACAGTATGATTGGTACACCCGGTATAAAATGGTATTTACGTGTTTAGCAACAATATTACTAAAACGATATTCTTAAATAATAAGGCTATAACATACTAGAAGAATCATTCAAATCGGACCAGTGGTTTATGAAATATGAGACATCAAACATGTCCCATTTTTAACGTGTTCGGCTAATTTTGCCGGTGTGTGTATTAATAGATTCTAGAAGTTTGACTGGTTTAGAATGATTAGTTTTTAAAAAACCTGGCGTTAAAAGAATAACGAAAAAATAACGAATTTTTGTAGTTTGGAAAAAAATGCCATTTTCTTCAGAATAGAAATATTAGCATCATGATACGAAAAACTGTTTGAATATGAAATTGTAGGTTATTTAATTCCCGAGAAGTTATTTTGAAAAAATTTTTTCTTCGGCAAAAATTGAGTGAATCGTAAAAGAATACCTATATCGAAAAACATTGATTTCTTCGATATAAAACTAACTCTAACAAGAAGTAAAACTACTTCTATGTAAATTAGTATATTTATTAAAACTTAAAAAATCCCAATGGATTGAATAAAAAATGTCCAATTCAGAACGTTTTCAGACCTATCGGTCCATCATCAGTGAATGTGCATACTTGCTAAATAGCCCCAGAACCAAACAATGGTTGAATTTAAAATTCAATTTACATTATTTAAAAATAATATTAAACAGGCTAAACGCCGGTGTTAAAGGATATCGCCTATGGGAACATGGTGAAACCCTACCAAAACCTCAATCAACCATCTTAGGCCAAGTTTGACTATAAAGTGTCTTTTTGACTATAAAGTGTCTGACTTTATAGTCAAAGTTGGCCTAAGATGGTTGATTGAGATTTTGGTAGGGTTTCACCATGTTCCCATAGGCGATATCCTTTAACATCGGCGTTTAGCCTGTTTAATATTATTTTTAAATAATGTAAATTGAATTTTAAATTCAACCATTGTTTGGTTCTGGGGCTATTTAGCAAGTATGCACATTCACTGATGATGGACCGATAGGTCTGAAAACGTTCTGAATTGGACATTTTTTATTCAATCCATTGGGATTTTTTAAGTTTTAATAAATATACCAATTTACATAGAAGTGGTTTTACTTCTTGTTAGAGTTTTTTAACTATATGGTATACAGCCAACCTAGGGAACTTCCCTTTTAGTTTATAAAACTAACACTTTCGATAGCTAATAAATCGAAAACTATTAACTTTATCAAAAAAATGTATACAACATTTTTTGCTTAGAATGAATGTTTTTATCAAATTTTGCTGTCAAAATATAATAAAAAATTTTCACTCTCGAGATGGGGTGGCAACCACCCAAATGGTAAAAACGCCTTTCGGCATCGTATAGATTTTGATTACTGGACTATCCACTACTTATTCTTAAATTTTCAAGCAAATCGATCCATCTGTAAAAATTGCAAGGTGAAAAGCTTCAGTTCCTGGACTAAATTGATTTTTCTGCTCACTGCTCCTTCTTTCTTCGAAGGTGTGCGATCTAGTTGGCTACACCTACATGCAAAACAGCGGATTTGAAGATTTCGGTTGACGTTTTGCTGAGCCAAAGTTGTAGGTTATGGAGCCTTTGAGCTAAGATTTTGTCTTCTTCCTATTCCCTGACATTTTTCCCTGAATTTTTCCTTTAGTGATTAACCGAAATATTTCGTTTCAATCTCTCCTTATTACATGTCCAATATAAACAGTTTACACTCTTCAAGCGTTGGCATCAATTCCTTTTTGTACTGCATTCTGTTAAGAACTTGTCTGTGTGTTGTATCTCTAAAAAATGTATTAGTCTAGGGACTACCTAGTATTCTCTTGTAAAAATATTTTTCAAAAGATTTGATGTACTTTTGTAGTGAGCCCCTATCTAGAGTTTAGATTTCACATCCGTAGAGAAGAATTGGGAAAACAGCGCAGCATTCTGATTCGTCTATATCATCTGCGGGATGTTTAAATCTGGCTTGATGAATTGATGAAGAAGTTTTTATTCCGATAAAGATCTACTCTTCTTCTTCTTCTTCTTAGCCTTCTATCGTCCACGTTTGGACATAGGCCTCTCCCAACTCCTTCCATCGGTCTCTATCCTGAGCAACATATTTCCAATTCGTTCCGGCTACTCTTTTAATATCATCAACCCATCTCATCTGTGGTCTTCCTCTCGGTCGTTTATTTTGGTAGGGTCTCCAATATTGTATCGTGGCATTCCAACGTTGGTCTTTTTGTCTAACAGTGTGGCCTGCAAAGCTCCATTTAAGTTTGGCAACTTTTGTTGTTATGTCCTCGACTTTTGTTTTTGATCTTACCTGACAGTCGTATACCTAACATTGCTCTTTCCATAGCTCTTTCTGTTGTAGCTAGTTTATTCATATTTGCCTTGGTTAGGGTCCAGGTTTGACACCCATATGTCATGATAGGAAGGATGCACTGGTTGAACACTTTGGTCCTCAAATATTGAGGTATTTTGCGGTTCTTTAGTATCCAACCAAGTTTTCCAAATCCTGCCCATGCTAGTCTTGCTCTCCTAATAATTTCCGCACTTTGGTTTTCTTTGTCAAGTTTCAGGATTTGGCCTAGGTAGATATATTCCTGGACTTTTTCTATCTCACTGCCATTTATAGTTATGCGTCTGGGGTCATCTGTGTTTGTCATTATTTTTGTTTTCTTCATGTTCATTTTTAGACCGACGTATTGGGAGCTGCCTGCGAGTTCCTCTATCATAATTTGCAGTTCCTCGAATGAGCTCGCTATAATCACAATGTCGTCAGCGAATCTGAGGTGATTTAGCTTCTTGCCATTAACGTTAATGCCATAGGTTGACCAATTTGTCGTTTTGAAGACGTCTTCTAGTGCTAGGTTGAAAAGCTTTGGCGATATTACGTCTCCTTGTCTCACGCCTCTCTTAATAGGGATGGGATTTGTATTTTCGTCTAGTTGTACTATCATAGTTGCATTTTCATATATATTATGTATTAGTTGTCTATATCTCGAATCTATTCTACAATTTTTAATAGCTTGTTCTATGGCCCACATCTCGATACTATCAAACGCCTTTTCATAGTCTACGAAGGCAAGAAATACGGGTAGTTGGTATTCATTTGCCTTCTCTATCAATGTTCTCATTGTCAGCAGATGGTCTGATGTACTATATCCTTTGCGGAAGCCAGCCTGTTCCACTGGTTGGTAATTGTCCATTTTGTAGGTCAACCGGTTGTTAATAATTCTCATGAATAGTTTGTATACTTGACTGAGCAACGATATCGGTCTATAATTCTGTAGGTCACATTTGTCCCCTTTTTTGTGTAAAAGTATTACTAGACTTTCGTTCCAGTCTTTAGGGATCTTGCTATTATGGAGACATTTATTAAATAGCTCTGTTAGTATAGGGATTGTTACTGTCTTGCTTGTTTTCAAGAGCTCGGCAATTATACCGTCCTGTCCTGGAGCTTTATTATTTTTTAGTTCTTTTAAAGCTCTTTCTATTTCGAATCCCTTTATATTTGGTAGTACTTCTGATCCCACGTTTTTTATTTTTCTTTTGACGTTCTCCTTTGTTGATTCATTAGGCTGGCTTTGCGAGCTGTACAAGCTTTTGTAGAAGTCTTCGACTATTTTTGTTATTTTATATTTGTCCTTCTCTTCCTTACTATTGGCGTCTTTAATTTTAATGATTTTTTGAACACCCAATGCGGGTCTTAGACATTTTAAGCCTCTGTTGTTTTCAATGACTCGCTCTATTAAGTTCTCGTTCCATTTTTGTAAGTCGCGTTTTAGTTCTTTTCTAATTGTTTTATTAAGTTCTATGTATTCTTGAGTATGGCGTTTGTTTTGCGTTAGTAGTTGTCGTCTTTCCGTCATTAGTTGTTTAGTTTCGTTGCTTATTTTGTCTTCTTTAGTACTTGTTTTCTTTGCGACCTGTAGTCCGGCTTCGAGAAGGTTCTTATTGATGTTTTTGTTAATTTCGTCAATTTCATCTTGATTATGTGAAGGATCATATTTGAACTTATCCGCTAAGACCTCTCGGAATTGCTCTTCATTTGTTTTTACTTTAAAGGCATCTATTCGCGTTGTTTTTTTAAATATTCTTTTCCTCTCTTCTTTCATGTTAATATTTATTTTTGCTCTAACTATACGATGGTCACTACCCGTTGTTACGTTGTTTATTGTTGTTACGTCTTCGAATATTCTTTTGTTGTTTGAGAGAAAATAGTCTATTTCATTTTTGGTGGTTCCGTTAGGTGCAACCCATGTCCACTTTCTGTTAGGTTTCTTTTTGTAGAAGGTATTCATAATATACATGTTTTCTTGTTCCAGAAATTCCATAAGTTTTTCTCCCCTTGTGTTTCTTGTGCCGAATCCAAAATTTCCAATCTTGCTTTCAGAGTCTTCAATCTTACTTCCAATTTTGGCGTTAAAATCTCCCATTATTATTATTTTGGATTCTCTGTTGGTGTCTATAGCTTTTTTAAGATCTTCGTAAAAAGTATATATTTCTTCATCAGTTGCCTTTTCAGTTGGAGCATAAACTTGCACAATCTTTAATTTGGTTTTTGGATTTAGTTTTATAAAATCATGTATGTAACCCTGTCTGAGATGCTGTCAATTATTTGAATTTGTGATTTTCCCTTCTTGTTGATTAAGAAACCTACTCCACCGTATGTATAGTCTTCATTGCCTTTATAATAGAGCCTATTGCCTGAATGTAAGTCCACAAACCCTTCACCTCTTCTTTTAACTTCTGATAGTCCCATTATATCCCAATTCATATTCCCTAATTCCTCTTCTAGTTCGTAGAGTTTTTCGTCTTTTGCCATGGAACGGATGTTGTAAGTTGCTATATGGAGTTGTTTGTTGTTCTTCTTTTTCAATGTCGACTTGCCTCCCCCAGAATCCTCGAGGCAGACCGTTATTTCGGTGTGGGACTGTGGAATAAACTTCCTACCCACCTGGGGTATCTTCCGTATATCTGTTGAAACCGACATTTTTGATTTGTGGAGGTCTTGGCCATAACCCACCACGCTGGCCAGACGGGTTGGTGGGTGGGAGGGGATATTAGGGAAAGAATTTGGGATTTGGATAGGATAATACGGAGGTTGGGGCCTGGTTACCTCTAAATAGGAAATGGAGGAAAAAACCAGGAGCTCGCGTGGGCAGGGGCGCTAAATCCCTGAAGTAAGTCTGCTCTCTATCGGGATCATAGAGGGGTACCTACCCGCTACCGCAAAAAGATCTACTAAGCCTGTTAAATTCTTGATAGGACCTCTTTTGTCGAATAGCAACTATTATTTGTTATTGTGCCCAGATATTCGATGGACGAGGTCTTTTTAACGATTCTGTCATTCTGAAGATAGCCTTTTTTAATTTGGATAAAACCATAAGTTTCGTTTTGGCGATGTTCAGATATAGGACACAATCCTCGCTACATTCTACAATATCTTTTTACATTCTGGTTCCCTGAGGAAAACCTCTCTAAATGGATTCTAGAACTCTTATATTTTTAGTAGAACAACCATATACTCGTATACCTTTTTAGTAGCACTGATGATGGAATTGTCAATCCTAAAACGTTTTGTTATGTAGCCCTAAATGGTCCTTTTAATAAATATAAGTTTTATAAAGGAATTTTAGTAAATTTTTCTAATTTATCTCTTTTTATCTTCAAATTTTCCAGTCAAAAATTTTTGTTGATCTATGATTTTATTATTCCACCATTTTTATCAATAAAAAACTTCAAGATTCAAGCGTATATCGCAAATAGCTCATAAATAATATTAAATTTAATTGAGTTTATATATTTTGCCAGCAGTTTTTGATAAATGTTTATTTTATAATTTAAAAATAGCGACTTAATAAAGTTTCATCCATAAAATTAATCGGACTGTGACTAAATTTAATAAATGGTTGAATAACAATATCATCGTTATCAAGTTGATCGAATGATTTTGTTTTCCGGTTTTAAACAGTTTTAGTATAAATTGTTGCAATGAGGTTGAAAATATGTTTTTGCGAACACAATAAAATTGAATAAATAGATAAATTGCGTATATATTGATTTGTTTCCATCAAATTAACTGTAAATGAACCACAAAGTTATTTCTAGATAATATTTTTATGATTGTAGAGAATTTTCCACCAAAAAACAATAATATAATGTATTGTAGTCCTCCAGTCTGTTCCATAATGTCCTTATGGAACGTAAGGCTTCTTACAATAATTTTACTAAGTTTAAAACTGACTACTTTACTATTATATGTCAAGATGCGCGATAATACGTCATAAAAGCGAAATATGTAATTTTACATATTAGTCCAAGTAATAAAGCTTAAAATAGGACAAAACCTCGCAATTTTTACAGAATGGATAGATTTGCTTGAAAATTTGAGAATAGGTAATGCATAGTCCAAGAATCAAAATCTATATGATGCCGGAAGGCGCTTTTACCATGGGGGTGGTTGCCACCATATCTCGGGGGTAAAAATTTTTATTATATTGTTACATCTTGAAAGTACAGTCGAACCCGCTTATTAGAGTACCGGTTATAAGAATATCCCGGTTTATGGAATATAAATTCGAGGTACCGAAACATTTCCATTTATTCCTTAATAAATTTATCCGTTTATAGGAAATACGTTTTAATAAGATTATACCGTTCAATCGAATATTATTCAGGTCAATGAATAAATTTTTACCTACAATTTCTTAAAAATTATATCTGGTATTTTATGTTTTCTCGCCAAGGCAAGGCCCTCGAAGGCCTGTAGTGCTGTTTTGCATATTTTGGGTTTGTCAGGTGATAATACTGTATTACTACTGTTTATGAGTACCAATTCAATCGATCGCCGACAAAGGTCGGCCTACCGCGTATTTTACAGGTCGTAAAATGATTTCATATTTTTGTTTACTAATTTCTATACCTACCTACCATATTATTACCACCCACTTGCTTGTTATAAAAGTTTTAGAAACAGTTAATCGGCCATCGTAACCGTTTGTAATGTTATAGCAAGTTGCTGGTCATATCTTGTCTCTAAAACTTGTACGAGAGAGAGGTATAACTGGGTGCACCCTGGAAAAGAAATTGCAAAACAGTTGCTGCTTGTCTTTGAAGCGACACCACCAAGGAAGCTGCCATTTCGTTTTCATTCCAGCCATTTGCTCTAGCTGCAGCTTCGAATTGAAAACGATAAGTTTCCCACGCTGTTTGGCCATCGAACGTGGGTGGTTTTAAAATTTTGCTACTTCTAATTATGCATGGATCAACGATGGAATATGAAAGGGCTGTTTGTTCGGATTCGATATTAGTAACTGAAACAATATGAGATAAAGAAGCTTGGGTATTAATTTTGTTTGCTAACTCGACTATTTGTTTTTCTAAACTATATTTCAAATCGTTTTGTTGCTGCTTTAAATCGTTTTGTTGCTGTTCTATTTTATTTTCTAAATAATTTTGTTGTTGGTCTATTTTACTGTCTAAGTAGTTTTGTTGTTGCTCTATTTTGTTGTCTAAATAATTTTGTTGTTGTTCTATTTTATTATCTAAAGAGTTTTGTTTTTCTTCTAATATATCTATTTTATTAGTAATTCTACTTACCTCTAACTGTAAATGTTTGTGAATATGGGACATACTATTCGTAATTTCTACCTCTGCTTGTATACACCTCTCCTCCTTCTGTTCCTCTTCTTGTCTACGCATCTCTTCGACTTCTTGCCTACGCTTTTCCTTCAAAAATTTTCATTTTATCAAAACAACTTTACCAAACAGATATGTACCTTTTGGAAAAATAAACAAAACAGTTTTTTTTTATTTTCTTTAAGACCAATAGTAATCGAGCTATACTTTATTATAATATGTTGGCTCTTCTTCGTCAAATACTAAATATTGTAGTTTCAAAGTCAAAGGACGGGAAAACTATGCATTTTTCGCAGATACCTTGTTGAAACTAAAAGTATTTAAAAATATGTATCTCCAGAAATAAAAAAAATCTCTAGCTAAAAAAATTAAGTGACTTATAACGAAAATAATGTCAGTCACTATTTTTTTCAGCAAAAAAGTGATCGTAAACAACCCCCTAATCACCACCCCAATTAAAATTTGTCATTGACCTGATTTGGTTTTCTTGATTTATTTATTGTTAATAGGTTCTAGAAGCTTAATCGGCTTAGAATGATTAGTTTTTAAAAAAATGGAGTTAAAAGCGAATAACGAGATTTTGTAGTTTGGTAAAAATGCCCTTTTCTTCGGAATAGAAAGATTAGCATCAGAGATACGGAAAAATATTTAAATATGATATTGTAGCTTATTTAATTCCAAAAAACTTAGTTTGCAAAAATTTTTTTACGGCAAAAATTGAGTGAGCTGTATTGACAATTAAAACTTGTAATATCATGCAAAAATCACCTTTACCAACCCTTTCAATGCCACCTCTTTTTGTGACTGAGAATTTTAAAAGGATTTTATATTATGAGCCTTATATGTCTTGTAAAAACCTACAAAATTCTTTTTTAATGAAAAGATAAAAAATAAAATGTTACGGTTAAAAAATCAATATATTTTTTTGAAAAAAAGGAGAAGAAATCTAATTGGAAGCATATTAATGTAAATTAGCGGTGTTTTTGGTCATTGGCCTTATTTATTCTTCTGTATTTATGCATTATTAATAGATTGTAGAAGTTTGGCTGGCTTAGAATAAGTTTTAAAAAAACTGAATTTTAAAGCGAATAAAAAATGTTTGCAATTTGCTAAAAGATGCCATTTTCTTCAGAATAGAAAGATTAGCATCAGAGATACGAAAAAATATTTAAATATGAAATTGTAGGTAATTGAATTCCCAAGAACTCGGTTTGATAAAATTTGTTCTACGGCAAAAATTGAGTGAACCGTAAATGAGTATACCATTAGTATAGTATAGTTGATACAAAAGATGGCATAACCCAGACATCCAAAGTGAAAGTTATCCTTCAACACCAAATTGTTCTATACGGTCCACACAATGTCCAGAAAAAAGTCACACCATTTTGAGCGTCGGGTTTGGGGGGGAGAGGGGGGAGAAATCGGTAAATTTGTAGTTTTTTAAGTTTTTCGACAATATTTCTAAAACTATGCGGTTTAGCATGAACAACCCTCTATACAAAATTGTTCTACATTAAATTTGAAATAAAAAAGGCTCTATGCATAATCTTTCTAAAATGAAAGGTTCCAAAGTTACGGAGGTAGTATAGTATATCTGGTCCAAAAAAGGCCTAACCCAAACATCCAAAGTAAAAGTTTTCCTCCAACACCAAAATGCTCTATATGGTCCACATATTGTTCAGTAAAAAGTTACACCATTTTGAGCGTCCGGTTTGGGATGGAGATGGGAGAGAAGCCGGTAAATTAGTAGTTTTTTTAAGTTTTTCGCCAATATTTCTAAAACTGTGCTTTAGCGTAAACAATGTTATATACAAAAATGTTCTACATGAAATTTAAAACAAAAAATGTTCTATACATATTTGTTATAAAATCAACGGTTCCAGAGTTACGGAGGGTGAAAAGTCGAGGTTTTCGATACTTTTTATATTTTTTGGGCAATGTTTATGATATAACTATACCAAAAACCCAGATATCCAAAGTTAAAGTCATCCTCCAACACCAAATTGTTCCTTATGGTCCACATAATGTTCAGAAAAAAGTCACACCATTTTGAGCGTCGGGTTTGGTGGGAGAGGGGGGAGAAATCGGTAAATATAAAAAGTATCGAAAACCTCCACTTTTCACCCTACGTAACCCTGGAACCGTTGATTTTGTAACAATTATGTATAGAACTGTTTTTGTTTTAAATTTTATGTAGAACATTTTTCTATAGAACATTCCTTATGCTAAAGCATAGTTTTAGAAATATTGACGAAAAACTTAAAAAAACTACTAATTTACCGACTTCTCCCCCATCTCCCCCCAAACCGGACGCTAAAAATGGTGTAACTTTTTACTGAACAATATGTGGACCATATAGAACAATTTGGTGTTGAAGGAAAATTTTTACTTTGGATGTCTGGGTTAGGCCTTTTTTGGACCAATTATACTATACTACCTCCGTAACTTTGGAACCGTTCATTTTAGAAGGGTTACGCATAGGGCCTTTTTTATTTCAAATTTAATGTTGAACAATTTTGTGTGGAAGGTTGTTCATGCTAAACCGCTTAGTTTTAGAAATATTGACGAAAAACGTAAAAAACTACGAATTTGCAGATTTCTCCACCCTCTCCCCCCCAAACCCGACGCTCAAAATGGTGTGACTTTTTTCTGAACATTAGGTGGACCATATAGAACAATTTGGTGTTGGAGGATAACTTTCACTTTGGATGTCTGGGTTTGGGTCTAACTATACCATACTACATCGAAAAACATTTATTTTTTAGATATAAAACTAACAATTTCGATAGCGAATAAATCAAAATCTGTTATTTTATCGAAAAAATGTATATAACATTTTTTGCTTAGAATAAATGTTTTTATCAACTTTTGCGGTCAAAATATAATAAAAAGTTCCCAACCCATCTCGGGGCTGGCAAATACCCCGCCGGCATCATATAGATCTTGATCCATGGACTATCTACTACTTACTCTCAAATTTCCAAGCAAATTTATCCATTCTGTAAAAACTGCGAGGTAAAAAGCTTTAGTTACTGGACTAGTAGCGCGTGATAAGTTTTTTGTCACTTCTGACTCTGACTAGAGAGCATCATAAAGCGTAGAGCTATCGTCTGATTTCGGACTTCAGAGTGTACCCAGGGCTAGTTACCGTCCGACTTAGGACTTTAGAATGTATGTAGCACAAGTTATCGTCCGATTTCGGACTTGAAAATGTCTTTTTACTGGCAAAGAATCAGACTTTTATTATTCGCTCCGAGCGTTAACAAAGTGTCAAAGCAAAATCGACCGACCTGCTCATGGTGGCGGTTTTTTGAAATTTTATAAGGACGCTTTGTGTATGTTTAAATGAGATATTTAAAAAAAAATGCCGTGTCATGCTAGTGATACTATGTATTAATATAAACAGAAAATAAAAACGCACTTAATCTGATATAAATTCTTCACTTTCCAATATTGATTATCAGTTTGATTTTGTATACATAACCTCACTATCGCAGTTTATGTCAATAAATCTTTATTAACGAAAAAGAAAATATTTTTGTTGCACTATAAATTACAGTATAAATTAATAACTAATGAATTCTAACAATTGTATTCGGTTATTATCACTACAAAATAAAATATTCAAGTTTAACAAAATAATCCCATAAGACTCAATGTTTGACAGTTTTTAATTTTTGCTAAAAAAACCTCATCAAACCTAATTTAGTGTGAAAACAGTTGTTAATTCTTGTTAATTTTTTATTTATCGTTGATAAGAAGTCGAGGTCCGCTGGGATGAACAGCCTCGGCTTCTTTTCGCAGTGAATATCTGTTGTGAATTTTGTTGTGTTTGACATTTGATTTTTTGGAAGAAAACTTAAAATAGACAAATCTGTGATTATCGTTCGAGGTGAACGGACGACTCATCCAAAGGGTAAGGGCCAAAACTATCTATATTTCCCTGTTAATTTCTAATTTGCATCGACTGGCATAGATTTTAAATTCGTCAATCTGTCGCATAAGATGGAGGAAGAAGTTCCTCCCGATCCTCCTCCACCACCTGACCCTCCTAATAAAATCAACCAACATGAATGTCAATCTCAACCTCCAATTATTCAGAAAAGTCTTAAAGGAAAAAAACAAATACTATTTTCGGAGACCGACATAGGTCCTTATGAAGTATTTGTCCAGGGTCAGGATAAAAATATTGGAGATTACCACGTGTTAAGTATAGCTAAATCTATTTCTGTTTTAAAAATTAAAGACATCACGAAAATCAGTAGAAAAGGTAAAAACAGGATAGGGGTATTATTTGCCACTAGAAAAGCAGCCAATGATTTCGTTGTGAGGAAAGATTGGGAAGCCCTAGGGTATGACGTGTTCATTCCATTTCATCAGATTTCTTGTAGGGGTATAGTAAGGGGAGTTAATAAAAGATTCACAGAGGAAGAAATAAAGGAGGCATCAGAAACCAACTTGGCTTTATGTAAGATATTAAGTGTAAAGCGAATGAACCGGAGAGTACAAGTGGATTCAAAGGTTGAATTTGTCTCCACGGGAACTATTAGCATAACTTTTTCAGGAAAAACTATTCCTAAAGAAATTTCCATATATCAACTACCAATGAGGGTCACACCATTCATCAGCCCTGTTCTTCAATGTGGAAATTGCTTACTTTATGGCCATTCTACGAACCAATGTAGAGGAAAAAAGAAATGTGCTAGATGCGGAACTTCTCATGAGGATTCTTCATCTAATACGTGTACAAAATATTGCATTTTCTGCAAATCTTCTGACCATGAATCAAATAGTCGTAATTGTAGAGAGAGAGTCAGACAAAAAGATATTAAGGATCTAATGTCCTTTTCTAATCTATCTTTCTATGAGGCAAGTCAGCAGGTTCCTAGGATCCATAATATTTCATCTTTAAACATAAACGATTTCCCCCCCTTGCATAGCGATCAGAATAATTCTAATGGCATCTTACCACAGGAGAGGAGGTCTGCAGCCTCAGCTCAATATTCAAAACCTTTTAGTCAAGTCACTCAATCTCCACCAAAAAGAAGAAGACCTTCAATACAAGAAAATACAGGTTATGATAAAATCTCCCACCAAAGACTACTTATTAATCCATCAGGTAGAAGAATAAATGAGCCTTCGACTTCAAAATTCAATCCTGCTCACTCTGATTCTCAAATCACTAACTCACAATCTTTATCCCAACTTCATTTGGATTTCAATCAGGCCATGTCTATGCTGAACCCATCTCACAGGGAGCTCGTCATGACCTTCATTGGGGACTTAATAAACTCAAAATCATACTCCATTCCTTACAATATGGCAGATCTAAAGACTAGCATAAACAAAAGTGTATCACCTTTCAATACAAATGTAAACCAGGGTCGGAGGGGAATAGAGGATCTCGAGCCTGAGGATTCGAGATCTTTTGACTCCTTGGTCTAGCAAACATACTCTTTATAATGAATCCTAACACTCCGATAACTATTATTCAGTGGAATATACGTTCGTATAACACTAATTCTGACAATCTAAAAATCCTTATAAAAAACCTTAACCCAGATATAATCCTTATTAGCGAATCTTGGCTCTCAAACCAACATGTTATAAGATGTAGAGGGTA
Organism: Diabrotica virgifera virgifera; assembly: GCF_917563875.1. Classification (NCBI taxonomy): domain Eukaryota; kingdom Metazoa; phylum Arthropoda; class Insecta; order Coleoptera; family Chrysomelidae; genus Diabrotica; species Diabrotica virgifera. Next base: position 212,919,505 of record NC_065451.1, on the reverse strand, counting down.
TCAAATAATCAGAAAAGATCGAGAGGATGGCTATGGCGGATTAATTACTCTTATCAAAAATAATATTGATTATAGGGAAATTCAAATTGCCAATCCAGGCTTCAATCATGATGTCCAATTCCAACTCACATTTCTCCCTAACTTTAATTTGAATATTCTTAATATATACTGTCCACAAGACAACTCTATCTCCAAATCCAACTGGTTTTCCCTTGTTAAATTACTTAATAAGCCATTTTTAATCATGGGTGATCTAAATTGTAATCATAAGGCATGGGGTAGTTCTAGAGACAGTCACAATGGTAGGATTATTTTTGATTCTTTGGAGGAACTTGAGCTAGTATTTCTCAATGATGGGTCCCCAACTAGACTGGTGGCCCCAGGAGGCAGTAAGTCGGTAGTAGATCTAACAATGGCATCAGTCGATGTGGCAGCCAGTGTGGGCAAGTGGTCCACTATTTCAGATACTGGAACTAGTGACCACTTCCCCATAATATGTCAGATAGGTGTATGTCCTCAATCTCCCCCGCATTCATGTAAAAGAAGAAATCTAAAGAAAGCTGATTGGTCTACTTATCATAACAATTTAAACAGCATTTTCTTAGCTTCTCCCAGGGAAGATTACGAATTTTTTACTAACTCCATATCATCGGTAGCTGATGAAACAATACCTTGGCTTCACCCTCCTAATAATTCCAAATACCACATTCCATGGTGGGATGACTCATGTGCTGAAGTCGTCTCTGCGAGAGTGTCTGCCTTAAAAAAATTTAAAAATATCCCCTCAATGGAAAACTATATCGAGGCTAAAAAGAATATAGCCAAATCAAGAAAATTCCTAAAATCAAAACGTAAAAATAGTTTCAGACTATTTTGCAGTAAATTAAATAGAAACACTCCTCTAAAAGTTGTGTGGGAGAAAATTAATAAGGTATCGGCTTCGAAACCTTCAATATATACACAATTGCCCTCTACTCCTATATCCCACGAAATTCTATGTTGCTTAACCCCCCTTTCCGCTGTCAATAAAGTATTGGTTAGATCTCCTCAAGCCCTAGAACCGCCATTTGCTCTCGACGAGTATCAGAACTCCCTCTCAATTAAATCTGACTCGGCTCCTGGTTTGGATCAGATATCCTACTCAATGTTAAAAAATCTTCCCGTTGTTGGATCTTTGTTATTAATTCAACTTTTCAATGAAAGTCTTAGAACGGGTATAGTTCCTGTTCAGTGGAAACAATCAGTAATTTTACCTATAATCAAAAAAGATAAAGATTGTAATAATCCGTTAAACTTTAGACCAATAGCTCTTTCTTCATGTGTAGGCAAAATGCTCGAAACTCTTATAAAGAATAGAATAGAGTGGATTGTGGAACATAATAAGATTTTTAATCCACTACAACTAGGATTTAGAAGGGGTAGAGGTTGTACGGAATGCCTTACATACCTCACCTCAACAATTCAAATAGGCTTCGCTCAAAATCAATACACTGTTGGCATATTTCTAGATATCTCTTCTGCTTATGATAATGTCAATATATCACTCTTGTATTCCAAATTATTAAAGTATAACATTCCAACCCAACTGGCTAATTTGATTTTCTGCCTTCTAAATGATAGAGAGCTATTTGTCAAAGACAAACTGGGACAAACCCATGGCCCAAGAAAATCAAGTCTGGGACTACCCCAAGGTTCCCCATTAAGCCCTATCCTCTTCAACCTATATTGTCTTTCCCTGTATAATTTAATCCCCTCTTCATGCAAACTAATTCAGTATGCAGACGATTTGGTTCTTCTGATTAGAGGGAGTGATATTAATGAATTGGTAATTAATGTAAATAAATTATTGATTCAGATGGAATCATGGTTGCTAGACCACAATTTAAATCTGTCTAAGAACAAATCTTCTGCAATATTATTTACAAAAGGAAACACGAAAATCTCTCCCCCTAACGTAATATTTTGTAACCAGAATATTGGTTGGGTGGATTCAGTCAAATACCTGGGGGTAAATATTCAAAAAAACTTAAAGTGGAATTCATATGTAAACTCAATAGAACTAAAAGTAAATCGTGGCCTGAATGTGATGAGAGCTCTTTGTGGGACTTATTGGGGAAGTGATCCAAAAACCTTACAAATTGTACACAATGGTCTGATTCAGAGCCATCTGGACTTTGGCTGCCAGGTAATTTTCGATTGTCCAACTTCCTTAATTAAAAGATTGGAGAAACTAAAATACAAAAGTATCCGAATTATAACTGGATGCATGAAATCTACCCCAATTCATGCTCTCTTAAGTGAAAGTGGTCAGATCTCGCTTAAATCTAGATGGGAATGGCTTAGCTCTAAATTTATATTAAAAAATTTAATGTTAATTGGTAACCCAATTATTTCCGCTCTCGACCTGTTAGACTTGGCAATTCAAAGGAACCAAAATCATTGGAAAAACAGAAGTATTCCATTTCTAGTGCTTTTAAAAAACAAATTTAAAAGTACTTATCCCAACTTATATTTAAGTGACTTATACCCATGCCATAACTTTGAACTAGACCATCAATTATCAACAATTCCAATCATAAATATCCAATCTAATCGTTCAGATGAACTTGCCTCAGTTCAACTCCAAAAAATAATTCTAAATAAACCTAGTCACACCAAATTCTTCACGGACGGCTCGGTTGGTGATGAAGGATCAGCAGGCTTTGGTGTCTTTAGCCGAGAGATCAACTATTCTTATACCAGTAAACTACCTAAGTATACCCAAATATGTACGGCTGAGATTGTCGCAATTAATCATGCCCTCCAAATTATTTTGAAAAATGGGATTAAACAAGCAATCATCTGCTCGGACTCTAAAAGTGCCTTACAGAAAATAGGCAGATCAACCTATTCTATGGAAACAGAACATTCATCGTTCATGACCAAGAGAGGCATCATTGAAGCGAAAGAAAATAACGTTAATATTAGTCTGGCATGGATTCCAGGACACTCGAATATTAAAGGGAACATGGTGGCTGATAAACTAGCTAATATAGGTAGAACCTTAAATGTAGCTGCTGGTATCACTCTTCACTATTCCAACTTTCTACCAGACATCAAGCATTCCATCTGGAATCGGTGGAAGCAAGAATGGCAGGGGAAAAATCGAAATAATTCATTTTACTCTAAAATTGTAGGTCAGATAGATAAACTCCCCTGGTACCACAATTTTGCATACCAAGACAGAAGACATATAACCACCATTATTAGAATGAGGACAGGTCATTGTGCTACTCCAGTTCACCTATTTAGGATAGGAGTAAAAGATGACCCATATTGTGACTGTGGCCGAGTTGGGTCCTTAAATCATCTGATTTTTGAGTGCCCTATAAATATGTCACCCAATTTTGACCTATATAAAGAATTAGCCAAGACAAATATCCCTACTCCCATTGAAATTTGCCTACTTATGTCCAACCTTAATCCACGTAGGATTAACCTGATCCTTAAATTCCTTAACTTAGCCAAACTTAATTTATAAATTAATCAATTCCCAAATTTGAATTAAAAAAATTAAGAAGATAAAGATATAAAAAGATATTGGACCTCCAAATGATAAAAGCCTTAACCCTTATGGTATAATATTGCCTTTCCTGTAGGGACTGTCTGGCCCTATACGAAGATGTTCCTGCTAATATATATTTAAAAAAAATTGAGGCTTTAACATATATATTTGGAAATATTCGACTGCCCAGAGCAAGACAAGAGTATTTCCCTGGTGTAAGCTGGGCGAATTATCCCGAGGGATATAACCCAATAAAGGAAGAAGAAGAAGAAGAAGACTCAATGTTAAAACGTCCTTACAAAATCTGACAGCGTGTCACGTGACTGTAAGTAGAGGAGAGACGCACGGAGCCAATAGGAATCCTAAAAAAGGAGGAGAAATAACGATTTTTTTATTGCTTTAAAGTTTGTAAATTGAAAGGTATACAAGTTTTTATCATCAAATATGAAGAAACCTTTTGGTAAAAATAGAACGACAAAAAATACAGAGATAAAGATCTTAGAAGACGGACAATTCACGACATTATGATGACCATTAAACTTTTTTTGGGGAAACAGGACAGACGCCAAAGATTTGGGAAAAAGATGATATATGTGACACATGGGTTTTTACTGTTCGACAGGTTCATCGATTGGTAATCCTGGCTGCCTGTGGTGGGGACTGCAGTCCACATCTCTAGATAGCGTTAACAACGATGTTTTGATGATGATATCTTTGTAAGTCCCCCTCTAATAACTCTAAGGCCCATTTTTAATTTATGCAAATAAAAAAACATTTTCCTCTATGTCAGTGATACTCAACATGCCGCCATCTAGCGTTTTTTATGCGGCCTGAAGGCTAACTAAAGGTATTGTGATCAAATTATTTGTCAAATTTCACGTGTTTTGCAAATCATTTGATAGGGTGCCGATGTGTTTGATGCGTGTTTGGGCGTAAGGCAAACAATTTAATGACTTTAATTTTAAATTATATTGAAATTTTTAAGAACTCAGATTAAAAAGCAGGCTATTATTAACTTTTAATAATAAATTATTAAAATTAATGAACAAATATTCATTTTAAAAATAATCAATATTTATTTACTACATTGAAACGACCCATTTAATAATCACAAGAAAAATTCAGGTCCGGATTAACAAAAAAAATTTAAAATAATTGTGACCTTAAAACAACACTATGTATATTAAAATTTTCAGAATTCGTCCGCACATTTGAAAAGAGCACAAAAAACTATTGCTCGCGTTTAATTGCTCGCTTCATTTTTTTTGCGCAGATAAATTAATGATATTAAAAAGATAAATGCAGATTTTTGTTTATATTCGGTTCAGATTTGGACCACCATCTCCATATAGCCATTTCAGCATCCTCATGCCGCCTCATCAGTGAAGCTATGCAGTCACAAATCTAGATTTGTGACTGCATAGCTTCACCGATGAGGCATGAGGATGCTGAAATGGCTATATGGAGATGGTGGTCCAAATCTGAACCGAATATAAACAAAAATCTGCATTTATCTTTTCCATTTTTACTCAGTTCTGAGTATTTAAAAACTGTCTTTCGGTCCTTTTCCTAGACGAAGAGAAGGTAAATGCATGGCCTAAGTGTCCTTTTTGCTTTCTCCTATTTTCGTCGTCTTGTAACAAGAAAGAAGAAGATTTTCTGTTGGAGTGAATGCACAGAGAGTGATAAACTCCAAACAGACGTAGGAAAAAGAAGACCTACTTAATGTAGCCAAAGGAACAAAAATGGATGGTTTCTACGTTGAAGAAGCCGAAGTAACTAGAATACTACTTTGCAGTAGTACTAGTATGGAACTATGCAAATGAAAACAGTATACTTGATAGAGAAAGGGGATGAAAAAATTATGAATAGATAAATGTAACTTGAATGGCTAGCTAAATATGCAAGAGAATGGCCACTTGACACTCAAGGAAGGATTCTGCCAATTTGCACGCCTATTTTTGACCAGACAATAAATTAAAGGAAATGATAATGATGGCTAGAAAAGAAGATATTAAGATAATGTTCAGAAGATAGATAGAGTAAATATAATAATATAATGAAAATAGAATAAATTTTTGGGCGCCAGAAGAAGGCTAACTAGGTTAACACTCTTCCAGGTATTCTACGCTGCTATAGAGTATATTAAATTTGTAGTACAAGTATATTAAATGTATAAATTTAAAGAATTAAAAAAAAATTCACAATAAATGTATATATTTATTAAATATAACTACTAGATATTCACAATCTCTGAGTTAAAACAAGTGACTAGTATGTGACTCTAAAATGACAAGAAATGGTAGATACTAGTGAAAGTCATTTACAGATTTATACAATTAAATAATGTAACAATAATGTGAATGAGGTTAGAAAATTTTTACAAATGAGTACCTCTAATATAGGAAGTACAAACTACACCTAGATTAGTATGAACCCTTCACCAAATAACACTTGTACGATTGTAATACGTACACCCTAATTGAATACTACCTGATATTAGAACAATGAAAATACCTAATGTATATAATATATATTATACAACTCTCAATGAGTTGATGGGTAACAAGTCCCTAAATGAACCAACTTAGTACTGGATACAAAGATCCTTTTCTGACTAGTGGTTCTAAATACTAACAGCAAGTAAAACTAGTACCTTCCTGAGGGGATGGGTACTAGGGATTTATTCGAATTTAATATAAAAAGTTTAATAGCGAAAGTTAAATAATATTTACCAAAAAATCTAATAAAAATTGAAAATTATGAAGCAAGTTAAATGATTTTAAATTTAGGTGAATTGAACTAATATTATTTTTAAATTAAATGAGGAAACAAGTCTAAAATTAATACAAACCAAGTGAAAAGAACATGTAGGTGGAGAATATTCGAGCTCGAAACTTCTACCAGGAATTATATAAATTTGGGGAACACTACTAACTGTAAGGTATGGCTGTTATATCTAAAATGTACTTAAATTTGTGGAGAAAGAAAAACATATATGTGTAATTAAATTATGAAAGTATGAAATGTCCTGAATATTACTAGAAAAAAAAATATGTCTTTAACTGGTATGAACAAATGTCCCCCAAAACAAACCCCTTTTCACATGTTCCAACAACGATCCTTGGTGTCTGGTACCAAATCCGTGGAACGAAGTTATCACCGAAGTGGTGCAACTGCCCAATAGCTAATGAAACTACCCTCGGAGGGTGCAGGATGATGAATCAATACAAAAACAAATGGGAGACGGTATCCTTTGGCTTGTTCCCTGATTGATCGAACGTTGGAAGTGTCTGCTCTCGGTGTTAGAGAGGGTTTACCATCAGTAATGAGATTTCTCCAGAATGGCTAAAAACAAAAATATTCCCAGTTTATTTCTAATAAAACAGGTTTGAAAGAGCAGTAGGAAGACAAGTTAACGAGGAGGTTTTTAGAAGACTCCAAAAAACCGACCTTTCATTGACCCAAAAAACCTATCTAGCTTGACATTTTAACCATGGGTTGTGATAAGACTTTTAACAAATATGGCCTTGATTCGAATAGACAAGGAGAATTACAATTTACATGTAGAATGTCCTTTTTTTTTTATCTTAACAAATAATATATTTGGTTTTTTTTTTCAAAGGAAGTTGTACATGTTTTGTATAAAGAAATAGGTACTGTAAAAATATATGAACATACTAGATATGGGAAAAGAATTATGAAGTCTATGAAGTAAAATTTAATAGGTTTCAGGAAGAACTTTTCAAAACAAAGAAATTTTTTTTTGTCAGAAAAAGTTTCAGAACTGGAAAATTTTGATGAACATAACCACATATTAAGAATATTATTAAAGATCTTTTCTGGATACATTATAGAAACTGCAATATTCTACATAAAACCAATCGATGACTTGATTTAAATTAAATCTATAATGAGAACTATAATTGCCAAAATTATGATACCATCTTAAAAACTATTATAAAAAACATACCGGCGTGAGATCCGTTTTCTTACAGTTCCATTATTCCGTCACTTTAATTCACCCAAAAAAACAAATATAACTTGCAATAGCAATAATTGAACTATGCAACAGGAAATAACTTATTTAATTTACAAAGAAATTCACGCCGCCATCTGCACTCACATGACACTCCCAAGTCAATGGCCTCCCTTCACCGTTCCGACCTCGTGACAGCTGGCGACAGGCGTCAGTACCAACCTCACGAAATATCAATGTGGCCACGATACACCCAGTATGACGTCGCTAAGGGAATTTTGTGCGAACGGGTTTTTAATATTATAAAAAAAATAATTTTAACAATAATCCAATAAGGTGTTCCCATTAATAATTAATTAGATAAGTGACGGAACGTCACATTCTCCTCCTACTGGGAGAAAAAAAAATTTAATCAAATTTTTTTTTTTTTTATATCTCTAAATATTAAACTAAAGTAGTAGTAGTGTATTATTTCTCGTCGATTCGCAAGATTACAAATAACCACAAACCATGCCTCAGGAGAAAGCAGGATGGTCACTGCAGCAGATATCATGAACCGTAACAGATGACTCGAAGTGATATTAAGATATCCTCGGCATTTTGTCTAAAAGCCAAAGATAAACTAAATAATTTACTAAAGTTCATAATGACAAATAAATGTCGAATGGGCCCTAAATCCAAAATTGAACTATCCAGGGACATCAGCTTTATAAAGTGTATATCCAAGGACGAACAACCAGGCAAAGGTGTGAGCCTATTCGTACAATAACGCAAGTAAATATACTAAAGTAAGACCAAAGAAATCAATAACTAAAATAAGTGAAGAATCGAACACTTAATCCAAAACTGAACTAACAATGGACACCAGATTCGTACTAGCATATCCAGAGAAGGACAATCAGGAAGATTTATGGAACGATTCTCACCAATATCAAATAATACAAATAATAAACATACCAAAGGTATCCAAACTCATTAACCAAAATAAATGTGGAACCGGACACTCAAAGACATCCAAAGTCGGACTATCAGTGGACACCAGATTCATAAAAGCATATCCAAAGAAGAACGACCAGGAAGATTTATTGACCAATTCACACCAATACTAAATCATAGAAATAAATTAGGTCTACGTACACCCACATCCGGTAACACGAACCTATCCAACCGAATAAACAAAATAAGTGAAGAATCGGACACTTAATCCAAAATCGGACTATCAATGGACACCAGATTTATAAGAGCATATCCAAAGAAGAACGATCAGAAAGATTTTTGGACCAATTCTCACTAATACTAAATGAACTAAAATTGGTTCATGCTGGTATTCACACTAATTATAGCATCTTGCTACAACAGGGGTATTAGAATAACCAAACATAGGTAAAGAACCAATTGTAATAATAAAATCTAAATAGAGAACTTACAAGTTCTATGACACCATGATACATGATAGAAAGAAAAAAAAATATGTTGAGAACGTGCAACCAATTTTAAATAAAACTGTAGATTCATGGGTTCTCGCATACATAGAATTATCCAGGAAATATTCCTGAATCTAAACAACAACTGATGCCTAAGGAAAGAAGTGGGAAAATACTAAAAAAAATTAATCATTTGTCTAAACACCCCAAACACCAAATTAACGAACTACTATGTATAGGGATAGTCAACAACAAAACATACTATGAAGTACGAGACATAATATAAACTAAATACTTCCCTATCAAATGGTAAACATGTAACTGGAATAATTAGACTAATTACACAAGGATGTGATGACGAATAGACGTCTGCGTACTCTGCCATGAAGACATAGGTTACGAAATCGGATAGCAGTGATCAGTTGCTGAATTTCGAACCCACGTATTCACTATCTAGAATTAACAGAGTATTGGCAGACTAGTTCAGAAGAAGAAATCCATACACACATCAAAATTCCAAACTAATTCCAGAATCATATTGTCTAGGGCATAAAGATATAAATTATTACAAAGTATTCAAGAGATCCGTGACAAATATCAATACAGTAACCAATATCAAATTAAGACCCACAACATCTTTCCTATATGGCAAATCCAATAAGAAGATAATAAAGGATATATTTAAAAGATAGTATGTAATCAAATATCAAAAATAAAACACACAACCTGAGATAAGTAGTGTATAATATCGTTAGTTCCATAGTTCCATAATAAATATCAATATTAAACCAACTTACTTGTATGAGCCTACATATTCAAATATAAATCTATAATAATCAACACCCTTCTATAATAAGGTGTGAGGTGTACACACTAAAAATACAAGTGAAGTTCTTATTAAATAGATAATCCTACCGACAGGATTAGTTGCTATATGTTGACTCATGGTAATTAAAGGGCACCATTAATAATACAAAAAAAAATGATAAGCTCATACATAAGAGTATTACATAAATTATTAACCTAATGATTCCTAAATTGGAAGTCAGCTAACAACAATGCCAAAAGATAAAATTGCTATGTACCTGCCCTATATGGTGAATACAACATTAGACTATAATATCAAATAATAATAAGGATTGAGCTAAAGACAAATAGAGGAAGAGGTTAGCTCTAACAACCCTATAAAGTTAATCTTCTTCCGAAGATGACGAATCAACCTCATCCCTGGTGTTATCAGGCAGTAAATCCTTTATGTGAAATTGTCCAATTCGTTTGTTAGTCGAATTGTCCTTCAATTCATACACTAAAGGGGATATTACCTTCACAACCGTACAGGGAATATATTTCTGGCAAAATTTTGCCGAAATAGCATCACCCTTATTAGACTTTACAAAGTTTCGCTTCAACACTCTATCTCCAACGAAGAATCGCAGATCTCTTTTCCTCAAATTATACTGCTGCTGGTTCCTTAAATAGGAAGTTTTTAACTTCTTCCTAATGTCAGAAAAAATTTGAGGTAGAGTCTGGAGATCATCTAAGCGATGAAGGTTATCGGATATCTGAGGGAGATTTGTGGAAGTGTCTGAAATTGCACCAAAATAGTCACCAGATAAAGCAACATTTCTACCAAAATTGAGATATGCCGGAGAACATTGGGTCACCTCATGGACAGATGTCCTTATGGCTTGAGCTATGGAATGGATATATTGATCCCAAGCTCTGTGATCTGGGAATGTATAGGACCTAAGGGCTGTGACGATACTGCGATTCACTCTCTCAGTATGATTGGCTTGAGGATGGTAGGCAGCATTATAAAAGGTCTTCTGAACCTTATATTTAGCTAAAAGATCTTTAAAGGCCTTTGATACAAACTGAGGACCGTTGTCACATGACACAATTTGGGGAACACCATACACCAAAAAGACTTGTTCCTCCAAATATTTCAAAATTGCTGGAGTTGTGGCCTGACGAAGAGGACAAACTAAAGGAAATTTGGTGAAATAATCCACAACTACCAAGCAATAGGTATTACCCTTGTAGCTCCGAGGATACGGTCCAATGAGATCCATTGAGATCATCTGCCAAGGAAAATTAATGTTCCTGAAGGACCCCATAAGTCCAGCTTGTGGTAAATTACTTGGTTTACAAGTAGCACAAACCATGCATTTAGAAATGTACTTTTTAATAGACTTCCGCATGCCAGGCCAATAATATAATTCAGCAATACGGTGATAAGTCTTATAAAACCCAAAATGACCAGCTGTAACTTCATCATGAAACATATGCAGAATATTTTCCCTATTTGGTGTAGGTACAACTATTTTCCACTCCGACATATTGGATAAGGACTCTATAGGACTTAAGATGTGTTTGTACAGTATATTGTTCTCTACCTTAAAATCAGGATAATTTTGTGGGTCTTGAGTGACCCTATCAATCATATTGTGATACCACTCATCAGGAGTTAATGTGGACAAATCTAAAACATTAAGATCATGGACACGGGAAAGAGCATCAGCAACCACTACACCGTTGGCCTTTCGATGAACAATTTTATATGAATAGGCAGCCAGTTTGCATATCCATCGGGAAAGTCTCTGAGATGGGTTTTTCATACTATGAAGCCATACCAAGGAACTATGGTCCGTAATTATAGTGAAATTACGACCCTCTAAATAATAACGGAATGCTTCTAACCCATGTATGATAGCTAAGAGTTCTTTCTCCGTGGTGGAATAGTTTTTCTGGGCCTTATTTAATTTCTTACTCGTGTAGGCTATGGGATGTTCAGAGCCATCTTTCAACTGAAACAACACGCCACCAGAAGCAGTATTAGAGCAATCAGTCATCAAATAAAAATGCTCGTTAAAATTAGGTGACATCATAACCGGTGCGCTAGTTAAAGCCTCTTTAACGTGCCTAAAAGCTTCATCGGCCTCAGGAGTCCAAGTAATGGTCTGCCCTTTTTTCCTGTTCTTCAGAAGATCAGTAAGGGGTGACAACAAGGTAGAGTACGAAGGTACAAACCGGCGATAATATCCACACATTCCCAATATCCTACGGACTTGGGTGGTGGTCTTAGGTATAGGGAAATTCTTAATAGCAACTATTTTCTCAGGATCAGTCCTTAGACCCTGATTATCAACAACATAACCCAAAAACTTAAGACTAGGGCGACAAAACTGACACTTATCCAAATTAATCGTTAAATTAGCTTCCTTAAGACGTAAAAACAACTTATCTAAAATTTCCATATGAAGGGCAAAATCAGGGGTGACAACCAAAATATCGTCCAAATAATAGAAAACATAGGGCTCTAACTGTGGACCAATGACTAAATCCATCAGACGACACATTGTCTGGGGAGCAGAAACAAGACCGAAAGGCATGGTGACAAACTGGAACAGTCCTTTACCACTGACAGCAAAAGCAGTATACTTCTTGCTCTCTTCACTCAGTGGGATCTGTAAGAAGGCCTTAGACAAATCAATCGAAGAGATATATTTGGCATTCTGAAGTTTGCTCAAAATCACGTCGATTCGGGGAATTGGATAAGCATCCCTGTTAGTGGTGATACTGTTTAGTTTTCGACCATCAAAGCAGATCCTGAAGGATCCATCCTTCTTCTTTGTTAACCAGAGTGGGGAACAATAGGACGACGTTGAATGTTCTATGATATTTAAAGCAAGCATCGAATCTACTTCTTTTTCTAAATCTGCCTGCCAGGCTTGAGGTATGGGATACTGATATAATCTGAAGGGAGTAGGATTTCCCACCTCAATAGTGTGAGATATTAATGAAGTACGACCTAGTTTGTCATTTGAAGAAATAGTAGTAAACTGAGAGATCATATTCTCCAATTGCCTTTGTTCAGCACTAGATAAACTGGAAAAATCATGAATAGCACTAAGAGTAGACAGATTGAATTCAGATATGGAAAAAGAAAAATCAGAACAACTTAAGGTGCTATTAAATGCATTGAAGAAGTCCATACCTAAAATTATAGAATTCTGTACAGAAGGAATAACATAAAATGTAATTTGCCTACATAAGTTTGCCACTGTGATTTCAATTTGGAGTTTGCCTGTAATAGACTGAACTGTACCATCTGCTGTAGATACTTGCAAGGATGAAATGGGCATAATGGGAATATTAGCAATTTTCAATAAATTTAATGAATGTGCCCCTATCAAAGAAATATTAGAGCCACTATCTAATAAAGCTAAACACGGTTGTCCTAAAATTTGTATAGGTAGATACGGCCTATTATCATTTTGTTTCCTAACCAATAGAGAATTAATATCTAAGTCTAAAGTATTTGGTTGGCTACAACCGTTATATGGAACTACTTCACTATCAAAATTATTATTATGCTTAACACTACTAATTAAAGAAGAATTTGTGGATTTGTAATCATGTGAACCCTGCGAATTCAACGTATCCTGACAAAAAGTTAATTTCTGGACTGATTTTGATTTGTGGTGTGTGCTTGTTTCTTGAACGGTACTCTCTTCCCTTTCCGACTGGAAGATGGGTTTGAGTTGCTGGGTGTGCTTGGGACGACGGTCTCGTTGTCTGATGGAGTTTGATTCCCTGATTGGGAGGTGGACGGAGAAACGCTCAGGGGACGGAACTCCGACATTTCGTTTCCCGAACACTTAGAACAGTTCCTTTTAAGGGTGTTCTCTAGGCCACAACCATGGCAGAAAATACGGGTTTGAGGAATCCTACAATTGTAAAACGGGTGGCCAACCTGACCACAATTCCAGCAGACAACAGAACTAACAACAGAAACATTATGTTCATGACCCTTATTTTGCCAAGAACGTTGCCTAAAGGAAGTTGGCTGAGAAGAAGAATTAGAAGAGGATCTAGATGTGGATGGAGGTTGAGAAGACCAGGATAACGTTTCCTCCAAACGTTTGCACTTTACAGTGAGGTCATCAATGTTCTGAATGTCCATCAGAGCTAATTGTTGATGGTAAAAGGGTAATAGACACTTAAGGATAATTTTAATTTTAGATAAATCTGACAAAGGAGTGTCTAGACGACTACACATACCTAATATAGTATTAATAAACATAGTAACAGATTCCCCAGGTTTCTGCTTATGATTTTTAATTTGATCTAGTAAATCGTCCTGGAATGAGTAAGGAAGAAAATCTGACTTCAACCTTTTAATCAGATCCAACCAACAAGAAAAACTACCCCTATTATTCATAAACCATGTAAAAGCTGGACCGGTGAACAGTTCAGCAGAAGCAGCAAACAAATCCTCTTCAGAGACACCTCTAGACACACGAAGACATTCAACCCTTTCTAAAAACGACATTACATCAGTGTGCTGTTTTTCACCAGAAAATGAAATACCCCATTTGTGTACTTGCACAGGTTTGGGGTAGGTGAAGCTAGATACGTTGACGGGAGCATTAGGAGTAGAGGTAGCTACGGGGTTAACTCTAGAATCAAGTTCACCCTCTAGGGTTAATATTCTAAGAGAAACAGACTTCTTAAAAGGTTCCTGTTCTTCAGTAGCACAGTGTAACAAGTGTACACGGCCAGAAATATGGGCTAAACGAGATGTTAATCGCGCGTATTCTGCATCATTTACAGTTCCCCGAAACTTCTCGATTTTTTTAGACAAGCTGTCTAATGTTTCAGAGATTCCTTTCTGTTGTTCCTCAAAAGGAATATGTGCAGCTGAAATTTGGAGAAAACTCCTATTGCCTGCTTCTTGTTTTAAAGCACCCCGCAGAAGATTGCGTTTTCTATCGACTGTTGCCAACTCCTCTGGTACTACGTCCCTAATATTCAACTCATAGTCCAATTCGTCCACCAGAAGATGTTCCACTTTAAAAGCACACATGATGATAACAAAATTATTGACAAACAGTCCAAAGATCAGAAGTATGAAATATAACTAAGTTTGCACGCAGAATATATAAGTACTGAGAAAAGATTAGCAACACACCAACAAAATCAAAACGGCCAGCAAATATATATTATCAGGTATATAAGCGAATAAATAAATAAGATCAAGTAAATAAATAAATGATCCAGTAAATAAAGTATACTTAAGAAAATCTAGTACCTAAATACTGGAAATAAATTTTTAGTTATATGTAACTTACTACCACTCTAGAAAAAAAATATATATGATCAACGCTTAAGTGTACCTCCAAATATACCACTATTGGATGGAGGAATAAAATATATGTTGTATGTAATATAAGTAATAGCAATATTAAATATAAGTTCCCAATAAAATACAAAATCTAATCTAGAATGTGAGTTGCACAATCATAAACTATAATGAGGTCTCAAAATATGGAAAAAAAATAAATAAATACAGCGTATAAGAATACCTGATAAATATCAGAAAATATTAACGATAAAATAAATAAGTAATAAAATGAGTATAGATATACCAACGGAAATAACAAAGAAACTTCAGATAAAAGAAAAGAAATGACCTAAATGAACTGTCTTAGACCAAAAATAAGGCACCACGTTGGGAAGCCGATGTAACAAGAAAGAAGAAGATTTTCTGTTGGAGTGAATGCACAGAGAGTGATAAACTCCAAACAGACGTAGGAAAAAGAAGACCTACTTAATGTAGCCAAAGGAACAAAAATGGATGGTTTCTACGTTGAAGAAGCCGAAGTAACTAGAATACTACTTTGCAGTAGTACTAGTATGGAACTATGCAAATGAAAACAGTATACTTGATAGAGAAAGGGGATGAAAAAATTATGAATAGATAAATGTAACTTGAATGGCTAGCTAAATATGCAAGAGAATGGCCACTTGACACTCAAGGAAGGATTCTGCCAATTTGCACGCCTATTTTTGACCAGACAATAAATTAAAGGAAATGATAATGATGGCTAGAAAAGAAGATATTAAGATAATGTTCAGAAGATAGATAGAGTAAATATAATAATATAATGAAAATAGAATAAATTTTTGGGCGCCAGAAGAAGGCTAACTAGGTTAACACTCTTCCAGGTATTCTACGCTGCTATAGAGTATATTAAATTTGTAGTACAAGTATATTAAATGTATAAATTTAAAGAATTAAAAAAAAATTCACAATAAATGTATATATTTATTAAATATAACTACTAGATATTCACAATCTCTGAGTTAAAACAAGTGACTAGTATGTGACTCTAAAATGACAAGAAATGGTAGATACTAGTGAAAGTCATTTACAGATTTATACAATTAAATAATGTAACAATAATGTGAATGAGGTTAGAAAATTTTTACAAATGAGTACCTCTAATATAGGAAGTACAAACTACACCTAGATTAGTATGAACCCTTCACCAAATAACACTTGTACGATTGTAATACGTACACCCTAATTGAATACTACCTGATATTAGAACAATGAAAATACCTAATGTATATAATATATATTATACAACTCTCAATGAGTTGATGGGTAACAAGTCCCTAAATGAACCAACTTAGTACTGGATACAAAGATCCTTTTCTGACTAGTGGTTCTAAATACTAACAGCAAGTAAAACTAGTACCTTCCTGAGGGGATGGGTACTAGGGATTTATTCGAATTTAATATAAAAAGTTTAATAGCGAAAGTTAAATAATATTTACCAAAAAATCTAATAAAAATTGAAAATTATGAAGCAAGTTAAATGATTTTAAATTTAGGTGAATTGAACTAATATTATTTTTAAATTAAATGAGGAAACAAGTCTAAAATTAATACAAACCAAGTGAAAAGAACATGTAGGTGGAGAATATTCGAGCTCGAAACTTCTACCAGGAATTATATAAATTTGGGGAACACTACTAACTGTAAGGTATGGCTGTTATATCTAAAATGTACTTAAATTTGTGGAGAAAGAAAAACATATATGTGTAATTAAATTATGAAAGTATGAAATGTCCTGAATATTACTAGAAAAAAAAATATGTCTTTAACTGGTATGAACAAATGTCCCCCAAAACAAACCCCTTTTCACATGTTCCAACAACGATCCTTGGTGTCTGGTACCAAATCCGTGGAACGAAGTTATCACCGAAGTGGTGCAACTGCCCAATAGCTAATGAAACTACCCTCGGAGGGTGCAGGATGATGAATCAATACAAAAACAAATGGGAGACGGTATCCTTTGGCTTGTTCCCTGATTGATCGAACGTTGGAAGTGTCTGCTCTCGGTGTTAGAGAGGGTTTACCATCAGTAATGAGATTTCTCCAGAATGGCTAAAAACAAAAATATTCCCAGTTTATTTCTAATAAAACAGGTTTGAAAGAGCAGTAGGAAGACAAGTTAACGAGGAGGTTTTTAGAAGACTCCAAAAAACCGACCTTTCATTGACCCAAAAAACCTATCTAGCTTGACATTTTAACCATGGGTTGTGATAAGACTTTTAACAAATATGGCCTTGATTCGAATAGACAAGGAGAATTACAATTTACATGTAGAATGTCCTTTTTTTTTTATCTTAACAAATAATATATTTGGTTTTTTTTTTTCAAAGGAAGTTGTACATGTTTTGTATAAAGAAATAGGTACTGTAAAAATATATGAACATACTAGATATGGGAAAAGAATTATGAAGTCTATGAAGTAAAATTTAATAGGTTTCAGGAAGAACTTTTCAAAACAAAGAAATTTTTTTTTTGTCAGAAAAAGTTTCAGAACTGGAAAATTTTGATGAACATAACCACATATTAAGAATATTATTAAAGATCTTTTCTGGATACATTATAGAAACTGCAATATTCTACATAAAACCAATCGATGACTTGATTTAAATTAAATCTATAATGAGAACTATAATTGCCAAAATTATGATACCATCTTAAAAACTATTATAAAAAACATACCGGCGTGAGATCCGTTTTCTTACAGTTCCATTATTCCGTCACTTTAATTCACCCAAAAAAACAAATATAACTTGCAATAGCAATAATTGAACTATGCAACAGGAAATAACTTATTTAATTTACAAAGAAATTCACGCCGCCATCTGCACTCACATGACACTCCCAAGTCAATGGCCTCCCTTCACCGTTCCGACCTCGTGACAGCTGGCGACAGGCGTCAGTACCAACCTCACGAAATATCAATGTGGCCACGATACACCCAGTATGACGTCGCTAAGGGAATTTTGTGCGAACGGGTTTTTAATATTATAAAAAAAATAATTTTAACAATAATCCAATAAGGTGTTCCCATTAATAATTAATTAGATAAGTGACGGAACGTCACAGTCTCTGTGATTATATATTGTAAAATCCGGAGATACGGCATGCAGCCAGAAAGCAGTTTATTAACGAAAAGTCTTGGATTTAAAATATTGTTTACTGTATTTTATTTCAATTATTCTAATTGTTTAAAAGGTAGTAAACTTTGTATCTAGGGCTTTTCGTTTTCCTCTTAATAATGATATTAATTTTGAAATTATATCGAATTTTTTTTTTGAAAGTTCGAGTTCTTAAAAATTTCGACATAATTTCAAAATTAAAGTCCATTGAATTGTCTGTGAAAAAAAATGGAAGCTCCATTAAAGCTCTTTTCAAATGTGCAAGCGGGTTTTGAAAATTTTAATATACAGGATGTTGTTTCAAGGTCACAATGGATTTATAATTTTGTTTAATCCGGTTCTGGATTTTTCTTGTGATTATTAGTTGGGTGGTTTACGTTCTAAATGTGTACAAAATATCAAAACAATATACAAGGAGGTTCTAAAGTTATGGGTCCAGAAAGAAATGGGTAAAATCGATAAAACACCCTGTAACTCGGTTATAAAGTCGGTGGAGCAATAAATTTAGTATGTCTAGAACCGCCTCATTTACCTCTATTCACGATTCAAATGCAATAGCATCTCTTAAAGATCACAAAACACCAGGAAATGATGGTATAAATGGAGAATTGATAAAAAAGGAGGAAACGTTTTACATCAAAAATTGTATTACATTATTCTCAGAGTATGGCAACAGCAGAAAATGCCTAGAGAATGGAATGGAAGCGTTATAATACCCATACATAAGAAGGGAAATAAAGAGCAATGGCGACTACCAATGCGGCTTTCGAAGTGGAAGGTCAACAATAGATCAAATATTTACCATCCGACAAATATTAGAAAAAAACTGGGAATTCAACCGAGATGTACACCAAATCTTCGTAGATTTCCGGCAAGCATATGACTCGATAAAAAGAAGCAGACTATGGCTTAGCAATGCTAGAAATGGGAATACCAAGAAAATTAGTGCAGCTCACTCAAATGTGCGTGGTAGACTCATATGCACAGGTAAAGATAGGAAACAGAACATCGATGCCATTTAGTATAACATCAGGGCTTAGACAAGGAGACCCTTTATCACCATTGCTATTCAATTTGGCTTTAGAATACGCAATAAGTAAAATATCGTCTGAACTAACAGGGGGATTCGCAAATCGAGGATCAAAACTATTGTTGGCCTTTGCCGATGATCTAGATGCAGTCGCTCATTCTACAAGAGACGTAAGAGAGGTGTTTTCACAGCTCGAGGAGGAAACAGGTAACCTGGGCCTTTGAATAAATGAAGAGAAGACGAAATATATGCTGGTGACCAAAAATCCAAGACCAAGAGTTAGGCAGAACGTAACTATTAATGACCAAAACTTTGAAGTAGTAAAAGAGTTTAAATATCTGGGAGCAGTAATCACAGAGGACAATCACATAGAAAAAGAGGTCTCAGCAAGAATAGCTGCGGGAAATAGAGCATTATACTCCCTATCATCATTATTAAGGTCTAAGCTGCTGAAAAGACAATCTAAATTAAGACTGTACATGTCAATTATTCGCCCAGTTGTTACATATGGGAGTGAAACATGGACTCTACATCAGCGAGAAATAAATAAATTGCTGTTATTTGAAAGGAAAGTCCTCAGAATGATATTTGGTCATCAAAGAGATGAATTGACAGGAGAGTGGAGAAGGCGCCGCAATGCTGAATTGATGACTCTATATGGTACTGAAAACATCGTCAGACATATAAAAGCTAATCGGATAAGATGGGCAGGTCATGTAGTAAGATCAGAGGAAGACAGAGTGCTAAAGACAGTGTTCTTCGAGAGACCAGACAGTAGAAGATCAGTGGGCCGTCCCAGAAAAAGATGGAAGGATGATGTTGAAACCGATCTATCTAGGATTGGGGTACAACAATGGCAAATCAAAGCGCAACATCGCAGACGATGGAGGGCCATAGTGGATGCGGCGAAGACTCACCCCGAGTTGTAAAGCCAGTCAAGAAGAAGAAGACGATTCAAGTATTTCCGTTTCTCAATGAAACACCCTGTATACTACTTCATCTTGATTGTGGCCCGCACGCTGTGGCAATAGCTACTATGTGGCCCGGGAAAGAAAAAGGTTGAGTATCGCTGCGCTGTATGTCTATCGAGAAGTTCTTGCGTTTTAATTATCTTTGTGTTGCTAATTTCCTGAACTATTTAAGCTCTAATCTACGATCGTTTATATGCATTGAATATATTTGACAAATTACTAAAAAGTCCGTTTAAATACAAAAACTTTAATCTTGAGACTCTTTAACATATTTTCAAGACTTTAAAGACAAACTTTTCCTGTTGTTAAATCTCCACCACTTTGTCTAAACTAAAAGTTTAATGTCTGCATTTTCCGACGATATTTTATCAGGAATTGGTCTTGCGGAAAATTTATTGTGTGATTATATTACCAACTTGGTCTGCGACTAATTCTAAGTTTTAGAATTGCAAACTATCAAAGAAAACACTGAGTTCACACTTTATGGATGCAGCTAGTAGAGATTAAAATAAACAAAAACAGAGAGAAAACAGAGAGTGTATATTCTGTAAAGTAACCGCAAGTTTTAATGAAACCACGACATCTTTCTCTAAAATTTATTTATTTAATTGTTTCTTCTTCTTAAAATTCCATCTCCTATCGAAGGTTGGATATCATAATGGCTATGGTCACTTTGTTGACTGCTCCTCTGAACAATAGTAATGAACTACAGTTAAACCATTCTCTAAGGTTCCTCAGCCAGGAGATGCGTCTTCTTCCTATGCTTCTTCTTCCTTGGATCCTTCCTTGCATAATAACTCTCAGCAACTCATATTTTTCTCCTCTGGTAATGTGACCCAAATTTTCCAGTATTCTTGTTTTTATACTGTTCACAATTCCTAACTCCTTAGTCGTAGCACTTCAACATTGGTAATCCCTTGAACCCATTGAATTTTCAATATTTCGAACACCACAATTTCCAACACCACAATCCACAACACCACATTTCGAACGCGTCTAGTTTTCTTATGTGTGGTCTTTTCAATGTCCAAGCTTCCATTCCGTATAGTAATATAGAAAATATGTAGCATCTTAGAGCCCTCAATTTGAGAGGCAACTGAAGGTCTTTGTTTGTAAGCAGTGTCTTCAATTTTATAAATGCTTACCTTGCAGTTTCAATTCGGACTTTAATTTCTTTGCTTTGGTCATTTTTGTCATTAACCCTGATTCTCATATATTTGTATGTCTTTACTTTTTCTATTTGGGTTTGCTCTAGTACTGACCTTTCATTTCCCTGTTGTGTTTTTGAGACAATCATAAATTTAGTTTTTTTCTTGATTATTTTGAGTTCATATCAAATGCAATAATCGTTAATTCTATTTAACAATGCTTGTAGCGATTCCATGGTGTCTGCCATTATAACGGTATCATCAGCGAATCTTATGTTATTTACTACTCTTCCGTTTATAGAGATTCGACGTTTCTTTTCTAATTTACATGTATCTACTTTTTATGTAAATTTCTAATATGCATTATATTAATAAATTAAATTGTTAAATAAACCATTTAATTTGTTGTTTAAATAATTTTTTTATTTTTTTTAATAATATTTGTGGTAATTATTTAATAATTGCACTGGTTTATATTTTGTTAGTAATTTTATTGTATATCTTTATTACAGATTTGTGACATTTTGCAATTTTCTAAGCAACAAATACGGCGAGATACAAAAGGAGAGAAAAAATCGAAAATTTACCGTTTTAACTAATTAAATCCAAAAATCGACTGCAGGAAATATCTATCTATATTCATACTATATAAGTCTGGATCCCACGTATGAAAAAAAAGTTGATTAATAGCAAGCTGAAAATTTGTTAATAGCTTAAGGGTGTCTAGTCGGATAAACTTTGATATATGGGAACACTGTAACAGGGGCAGTTTTCATTGTGAAACAGGTTAAAAATTTGGAACGGTCAGACCACGAAAACGGCACATTTATTTTGTCCGACAGAACAAACTTAAACTCTCCGAACAGAGATTAAACTCTCATGCAAAAATCAGACTGCTATTTATCACCTGTCATAATTCCTGTCATTTGACATATTCTACATGTTCCACTCATTAAAACGCCCATTTGGTGATAAATAGCAGTCTGATTTTTGCATGAGAGTTTAATCTCTGTTCGGAGAGTTTAAGTCTGTTCTGTCGGACAAAATACATGTGCCGTTTTCGTGGTCTGACCGTTCCAAATTTTTAACCTGTTCCACAATTAAAACTTCCCCTGGTCTAGTGTTCCCATATATTAAAGTTTGTCCGACTAGATACCCTTAAGCTATTAACAAATTTTCAGCTTGCTATTAATCAACTTTTTTTTCATACGCGGGATCCAGACCAAAACAACTGTTGTTTGCCTGACGGGTTCAGTGTCACGAGAAAAATCTTATTTCCCTATGTATATAGTCATGAGATGAAATGATTATTTATATTTTTATATAATAAAATTAGAGAATTAATTAAAAGGAGATTATCTTTTGAATAATCCACTTTGTCTATTAACTAATCAGAATGTTATATAATAAAATCAGAAAATTAATTAAAAGGATTATCTTTTGAATAATTCACTTTGTCTATTAACTAATCAGAATAAGTGTAGACATCGTTCTGAAAAAACGTTATCTTATTCTGTATTAACTACTTAGTATTGGAATGAATTTTCTCCTGAAATATTACCTGCTCTAGCCTGATTACAGTATTAAGTTAAGCAATGGCGCAAACAGATAACTCTCGAAAACAAGCTAGCGAACTAAAAGTTTTCAGAACAGTTATGGCATTAGTAAACTTAATACACAGAGAAATGAAAACGTGAGATAAAAACTGAATGAGAATATAATTGAGTTGGACTTTAAATTTTCAAGGACTGAAAGTAAATTAGAAAAGATAATTTCATTCTGGGGATTTTCTTGTTCTACATATTTTAGGACTTTTTGAACTGCTAATTTATAACATGCACTATTTCTGAGACCATAACGTGGCACTTCTAGTTACAACTTTTTAACGGGAAGAGATATAAAATCCGGAAGTGCATATTTGCTCTCGGCTTGCTATGGTACGTGACAGATCATCATTCAACCCGGATCTATCCACTGCTGGATACAGGTCTCCCTCAGTCTTCTCCATACATTTCTGTCCTGTGCTGTCTGCATCCAGTTTCTGTCGATCCGTGTGATGTCATCAGACCATCTGGTTGGCGGACGACCTCCTTTTCTATATGCTTCTTGTCTTGGTCTCCAGTGTATTATTCGCTGTGTCCATCTGTTATCCGACATTCTAGCTATGTGTCCAGCCCAGTTCCACTGTAGGGTCATAATTCTTCCTATGGCATCCGTCACTCCTGTTCTCCGTCTTATCTCCCTGTTCGTAATTCGATCCCGACGAGAAATGTCTAACATTGAGCGTTCCATGGCTCTTTGGGTAACACAAATTTTAGTTCTTACTTTCTTGGTTATTGTTAAAGTTTCTGCACCATAGGTAAGTACTGGCAACACACACTGATCACAGATTTTTATTTTGAGACACATAGGCACTTTTGGCTTAAGGACATAGCTCAGCTTGCCGAATGCCACCCAAGTGAGTCCTATGCGGCGGCTTAGTTCGCAAGTTTGATTATCTCTTCCTATGAATATCTAATGTCCTAAGTACTTATAAGAGGTGGTTTCTTCAATAGGCATGCCAGTTACTGAAATCTTTTCGCTTAACACACGATTTGTCATGATTCGTATTTTTGTATGGTTGATTTTTAATCCAACTTGTAAGGAGCCTAGGTATAGTTTCTCCAGTTGCGATACTGCATCATCGATTCTGTCATTGAAAAGGGTAACATCGTCAGCGATTCTCAAATGACTAAGTATTTCTCCGTTGATATTAATTCCTTTTTCACTCAGATTTGCGTTCTTAAACATATGCTCTAATAATGTTGTAAACAATTTTGGCGAAATTGTGTCTCCCTGTCACTCTCCTCGTTTTATTTTAAATGCGGTGGTCTTTTAATCTGCCAGTTTCACGCTTGCTTTCGCATTTTGATAGATGTATTTAATCATGTTTATATAGCGATGATATATACGACACTCTGTTAAGGCTTTTAACATCTTTTGATGACTTATGGTGTCAAACGCAGTCAACAAATATCAGAACTAATGTTATATCCAACACTCTTTTCTATTAAGTTCTTAATTACTTGTATATGACCGTTCGTGCCATATCCTGCTCTAAATCATGCTTGTTCTTTTGACTGATAGAATGTTACTCTTCGCCGATGTTACTAGCTTTATATTCTATAGTTCTTTTTATGCGAAGATAAATAAATACTTTTATTTCCTAACTTAATCAAACAAGTAATAAGAAATCAAATCGGAGAAAATAAACTATTTATTCTTATTTATAAACCTATAAAATCAATATATTATAACTATAATTATTTAATCTTAGTTAAAAATATAAAAACAAAAGAAAGAGATAAAAAGCCCAAAAATAATGTTTATGCTTGCCTCGAAGAATATTCTTTTTAGCGTACTTTAATATTGTAATTATTTAAAACTATATAATGTTACTATTTACAAAAACAAAAATAAGTTATCTGACTACTGTTTGTGGCGGTGGCGGCTTAGACTGGTAAAACAACGTTTTCTTTTAGGATAAAAATTGGTCTGATCCTACCTCATATTTTTGTCGATGTTTCATTTGTCGTACGGGAAAAAAACACACCACTCTCTCGTTTACTTTATTTCCACTTTATGTTTCCACGGGCACTTAATAGTTTCTCCAAGTATTTGTCGGCCTTGGTAAAGGTGTCTCAAAAAACCCACAATATACAATAAATAGGGGAGAACGAAAAATTGGCCTGAAATGAATATATACATCAGCATGCAAGAAGAGCAGAAGGTATAAATTAAAACTACTAAAGGTTTCCCTTTAGACCACGAATCAGGTGTTAAAAAAACAAAGCTTACCTTAGAGATAGTGTGTGACCAAAAAGAAAGGTCTTTAAGACCTAAATATCCGAGAATTATAAATCCTTGACAAGCAAGATACCCTAAAACTTCAGAAAGTTGAATATTTCTTGATTAATTCTCTGGATGACTTCCGATTCAAAATCCTTAGACAGTTTCATAAGACAAGTCTTGTCCTCATGAAGTGAAAGTCAAAAGTGCACAAGATATGACACTAGACAGGTAACGACAAAGAGATGACACTTACTAGACAGGTAGCAATGTATACCTAAAGCCTACTTCATGCCTGATTCCCTATATGATTTCGGACTTAAAAATGGCTTGATAGCAGCTAATATTCATGACAATATAGAAGCTTGATTTTTATAATTATTTAGGCCAGTACTTGTGACAATAAAGCAAAAATTATGACAATCTGATTTTTAAAAATCCTTTCTAGTTGCTTAACGACTTTTAACCCGTAACAATAAATCCCACTTACTTCCTAGTCTGTTGGTAATAACTCTTGTGAATAGTATATATACTTTAGTAACGGATAGACAGGCATGAAACCGAGAGATATTTGTTCTTGCCTTGACTAGGCGCGTTAAATGATATATCGCTTGTACTATTTTGGCGATTTTAAATTACTACTTCCGTTTACAAATTTAAAAGTGGAAGTTTGAGGTAATTTTTTTAGGTTTAATACCATCTCCTTGGGTTACAAGCTTTCATTAGACACCTCATGTATCATTTCTATTTGTTCTTATGACCGAGTAGTTGTGCTTACAGATGAACAGATAGACCACAAGAGTGTTTTCTTCTGCCTGGGCCACGCTTAAGCCTGTGTTTCTTCGAAAGCGGCACCGACAAACTACGACTGTAACACTGCAATGAATGACGTCATAAAAACTGTACCACGCAAAATAATAGCAGTGGTTTCCAAGCATGCGTTAGAAGCCACTGCTTGCTGAGTTTACACATTTTGTAGCGTTTTACATGTCTGCTCTAATGAGATTAAGGAAAGACTATCTACTAAGATACTGGGGGTCGAAATGGGGCTAGTAGAAGGAACAGACACATAAAGCTTCATGCATACGGCAGCTCATTTTTTGTGCGTTGGCAGGTCGTAGGTTCGTTGGGAGGGGTAGGAGGGTTTAAAGAAGACTAAGTTGAAGCGTTTTTCCAACCACTACCTGTATTTTTAAGAGGGTTTAATGAAGTAATGAAATAACCAAATAAGCAAAGGATACTTACACAGACTTGAGGACCTTCCTACTATTTAAAGAAATTTGGACGCCGTTTGAAAAATCCTCAAATTCACATATCGAGTACTTACTGGACATATTCCATACTTATGAGAACCAACTGGGGGACATTCATCTTAGATTCCTCATTGGGTCAAACTGGGCTATTATTTACCATTATTGGCTTCTATGCCATATCATTTTCTTCTATTCTAAAACTTAATTCGCTTGTATTAGCTATCTGGTTAATAATTTTCCAAAACATAGGTTACAGAAATAAAAATGTGTACATTTTATAATGTTTATTTAAACCTTTATACCTTATTATTTTTACTTTGAGAATAAACATATTCTCAAACAAAAAGTGAATAATAAAAACAAATACATATATGATTTAACAATTCTCAACCTTATTTTTAGCAGTGTACCAAAACAAAAATTTGACTTATGGCTGTCAAAAGTCACTGCCATTAAAATCCATGTTGAAAACAAACTATTTAAATATGTAAAACCTTTACCAAATTAATATCCACTTGTGAATTATTTAAAATAAACATTATTCATACCTTCATTTTTAAAACAAAAATCCATTCGTCACTTCGCACATAACCAAAATTTTCCATTCTAGACGGAGCTGGGAGGGAAGACATTAAATTTTGACCAAACAGGAATCAGTTGATACCAAATAATATCATCTGGGCGTACTTCAATACGGGAATTCTTACAGGAAACATGAACAAATCCATATATCACCATAAAAAACTGGAGAAGCTTGGAATCATAGAATCGCACACTACTTTACCGGCATAGGCATAACTACGACACAATAATACTGTTTCACAAGAATATATCCACGTAAAATGCTGTGAAACTATTGTAATAATATTCCTTGACAAGTTACAAATCCTTTAGTTCTTCTACCATAAGAAGAAAACCATTTTAAAGCCGGCAAAATGCGTTTCTTTGTGTGAGTTCTAACAAACAAGAATGTGTGTGTACTTTGTACGTACGTAAGAAGTTATACTTCTACTACATATTATGTGATTTTTAAGACTATACCAAAAATTTAAAAAAATAAAAGAATAAAACGCACACAAACACATTGAAAAATGCCACAAAGAAAAAATGATTTCTGGACGATAATAATTGTTGGCAAAAATTTTAAATACGCGTTTGCTGAAAAAAAAATTATATAACAAATATACTTACAATCATAATATGCATAAAAAAATAAAAAAATAAAACTTGAATCGGGAATTGAACCCTTGAATTTCGTGCCGCTTTGACTCGTAATCGAAGCGTAGACTCACTCGTCCAATCGCACATTATTTATCATGTGGAAAAATACGGTAACTGAACGTTTTACTGTTTGACAATTGTTTTGAAAATTATGTAGTTTAAATTTTGTGGAAGAAAATATAAAAATATAACAAAACAGTAAGAAAACAATATATTAGATGAAGATTGGTAGAACTTTTGTTGGTAATCAAATTAAGTATGTAAATCAAAGCATTACATACCTACTAGATAAATAAATCTACGCCAAAAAATCATAATTTAAAAATAAAAATCAAACCTAATTTGGGATTTCTCTCTAAAATCCGCATTCTTGAGAAAATAAATGTATGTATTTCAACCTAATCCAAATGTATAATTACAATATGATTATAACAAAAACTAGGTACTTACCAAATTAGAATGAGTTTTCCTTGTCCAAAAGTCCAAAAATATAGGTATATGAAAACTATTTAAAAAGGCAGTATAACTATTAACTAACTTTTGTTTGTTGTTTCTTTTCACACAAATTTTAAAACGCAACAACCATAAATAATCTAACTACAGCTGTGCCACAGCCACCATATTAAATAATTTTTGACATGTCATTTGAACATCCAATCAGAACAAAGTTATAATGCGCATGCGCCCGGTCGCTAGGTTTTCCCATATAAAAATTTACCCTCTATCGCCGGTAAAGAAGTATAACTTCAAAAAGGTCTTCACCTTTCAAACGTGCTTTCAGAACTGAACCTTACATCGTCACGTCTCTCTCGCGTCAAACCGATGATTCTCTCTCGGCTGAACATTACCAATCGGTGGAGAGAAACTACAGGATATTTAAGATCTAAACCAATAATATCATAGGGTTTTTAGCGCTCAAAACCAAGGGAAATATACTGGGACCTCTCAACGAATCCTTCTAGAATAATAAATGTTTATACAAGTAAACAGGACATTTATTTATTTATTTATTTATTTATTTATTTATTTACGGGTTTCCCCAATTTCAAAAAAATATACATATATAAACAATAAGTAGAAGTAAAAGTAGTATTAGTAAAGTCCAGTAAAACAGTAAAAAACTAAAAATAAAATTAAATGAATTAAATGAAAGTGTGACAGCATAAAACTATAGTAAGTACCTATGATTTTACTATGTTGTGAAATAAACGGTATTACTCAAAAGCAGGGACGGCTTAGAATTTTTAATGATATATTAACTCACCAAATATTTTAGAAAAATAGATATTATTCTTGGGATAAGATTAAAATTAATGAATTTTATAACAAAACATTGTAGCGGGAATTTGTAGTGCTACAATTTCATTGCCGCAGTGAAGAACCTTAAATTTTTCACCGTAATCTGACGCCATTCATCGCAGTGTTACGGTCTCAGTTTGTCAGTGCCGCTTTCGAGGAAACCAAGGTTTTACTGTCTAATATATGGCCTAGATATTCGAGTTTTTTTGTTTAATTGTGCCTACGATTTCTTTCTCTTTTCCGATTTTGTGGATTACCTCAATGTTGGTGACATGTTCTAGTTTTTTCGTTAGCGTCTCTGTCAGCGTCCAAGCCTCCACACCATATAAGTAAGATCGGAAAAATGTAGTATTTAGCTAGACGTAGTTTTATGGAAAGAGATAAATCTTTGACTATGAAGAGCTTTTTCATGTTATTAAATAGCATATTCATCACTAACTGAATTAACGCTTTCCATTACCTGTTGTAATTCATCTACGCTACTGGCAAGGATCACCGTGTCATCGGCATATCTTATATTGTTGGTTAACTCACCGTTTATTTTTATGCCCTCATCTGCATTTTCCATACATTTTTTAAATATTTCCTCGGAATAAATATTGAATAGGAGTGGGGATAAGATACACCCTTGCCGGACACCTTTTGATTTCCGAAGTTTCAGTTAGTTCGTTGCCAATTTTTGCTCTGGCTGTTTGACCTCAGTATAGGTTTACCACAATCCGAATATCCTTGTCATCAATACCTGTCTTTCGCAGAATATCTATTAATTGTTCATTACTTACATTGTCAATTGCTTTTATAAAATCTACAAAGCACAAATACACATCCTTATCAAAGTCTCTACAGTACTGTATAAGCACATGGAGATCGAAAACTGCCTCTCTAGTTCCAAGTGCTTTCTGAAAGCAAAACTGCGATCGGTCAATAACCTAAGATTAGATAAATGAATTCAAAGGCTCTACTAAGAACACCAAATGCCTGAAATGCGTTTAAATTATTAAATTTTAAAAGGTAAAGTTATTTTTAAATTGAAAACTTATTGGTCCATTTCCCTGGTGACACCTTCAAGGCTTCTATAATATGCAAACCAAATGGATGCTGCAGTGAAGACAAAAGGAAAGGAATTCTACACTATGCAATTCACAACCCCCGTCTGCAGCTTGGTAAAGTTCCAACGGAAAATGGACCTAGTTACTCTATAGGAGTAATACTAATATAGAAATAAAAATGTATGCCATTTTTATTCAGTTGAAATGCGAAGCCAAAACAATCTTTTTTTCACTTAGAATACGGAGCGCAGTCCAGCACTCTGAACCGACGATTTTCAACACTTATTGGAGTCTCATCGGAGAGACGTAAGCCGGCTGCTCCATACTCTAAGTGACCAACAACGAGAGTTTATTCCCCACACCGCAACTGACGTGAATGGATTAGGTGACTAGCGTCATCTGGAAATTGAAAGGTAAAGTTTTCAATCCTAATAGCGACATTAATAATATTGAAAATTTTTAAAAATATTACTAAAAGATTTTTAAATTGAAAACTTATTGGTCCATTTCCCTGGTGACACCTCCAAGGCTTCTACAATATGCAAGCCAAATGGATGCTGCAGTGAAGACAAAAGGGAATGAATTCTACACTATGCAATTCACAACCCCGGTCTGTAGCTTGGTAAAGTTCCAACGGAAAATGGACCTAGTTACTCTATAGGAGCAATACTAATATAAAAATAAAAATTTATACCATTTTTATTCAGTTGCAATGCGAAGGCAAAACAATCCTATTCCTCATTTAGAATACGGAGCGCAGTCCAGCACTCTCAATTGACGTTTTTCGACTCTTATTGGAGTCTCATCGGAGAGACGTAGGCCTGCTGCTCCATACTCTAAGTGACCAACAACGAGAGTTTATCCCCCACACCGCAACTGACCTGAATGGATTAGGTGACTAGCGTCATGTGGCAATTGAAAGGTAAAGTTTTCAATCCTAATAGCAACATTAAGAAGCCTTGGAGGTGTCACTAGGGAAATGGACCAATAAGTTTTCAATTTAAAAATCTTTTAGTAATATTTTTAATATTTTTCAATATTATTAATGTCGCTATTAGGATTGAAAATTTTACCTTTCAATTGCCAGAGGACTCTAGTCACCTAATCCATTCACGTCAGTTGCGGTGTGGGGGATAAACTCTCGTTGTTGGTCACTTAGAGTATGGAGTAGCAGGCCTACGTTCTCTCTGATGAGACTCCAACAAGAGTCGAAAATCGCCGATTCAGAGTGCTGGACTGCGCTCCGTATTCTAAGTGAAAAATAAGATTGTGTTGCCTTCGCATGACAACTGAATAAAAATGGTATACATTTTTATTATTAAATATTAATTTTGTAGGGGTTGTTTTTTGGGCTAATGGACTCCGCCGTACTAACAGGGTTATTGCACACATTTGAATTAGAGCAGATATGTACTTTGACGTGTTCAATCCCAAAACTCAAAAGATAAAATTTACATATCCTGATTACACAACTTTAATAGCAAAGCTGACAATAGGAACAACCCCAACATTCCGTATATTATATTCCCCCTTCGTGGAGTAACATATTCGACGATGATCTTAATGTTTCCTGGGTTATCGATGTTCCCCAGATAACAAACCGAGGATGTAGTTAATACGTTAAGACTGGCAATCAATAACACATAATGTCATTAGGGATAATGTGATTTCAAAGTTCGCCGATCGAGAAGAGAGTTAAAACCATTGTCTGGATGTTAACTAGGATGTTAGTGGGACATGGAAGACTTAATTTAGAGTGATAAATGGAACGTTTATCAAGGGATATATCATGATTTTGTTTTTATATCGAATATATTTGTTGAAAGAAGTTAGTCTGAGTTTATTAAGGAATTGTCATTTTCACGAATGATAATACTAAAAATACGTTCAGCAAAAAATACCTAGCATGTTGCTAGGTTTCAAGACTCTTTAGTTGTATAACATTTTATTAATATTTAATTTAAAATTTGCTTTAAGTAGTATTTCTTCTTCAAGTAGGTATACAGTTTTATTGTCTAGACTACGCACCATTTCCAAATCTCCACCTATAATTAAAAATATGGATGTTGGAGTACAGTCCTTTCTTTTAAGTACTCCTTACGAGTATTATAATAGTCAAACACCAGCGATTTCATGACATTTCTCAGTTTGTTGGTTTGTTGTCGACATGGCTGCTGATGTAAATTTATAAGTTCTTTTAGTAGTGAAAAATCCCATAATCTGTGGTAAGTTCATTATTTTTTTGGGATAATGTGTAATAATGTGAATTCAAAGTTCGCCGATCGAGAAGAGAGTTAAACCCATTGTCTGGATGTTAACTAGGATGCTAGTGGGACACGGACGACTTAATTTAGAGTGATAAATGGAACGTTTACTAGGGGATATATTAGGATTTTGTTTTTATATCAAATATATGTCGAAAGGAGTTAGTCTGAGTTTGTTAAGGAATGGTCATTTCCACGAATGATAATGCTAAAAATACGTCTCGTTTCTAGGCTTCACGGCTTTTTACTTGTATAACATTTTATTTATATCTAATTTAAAATTTGCTTTAAAATCACTTCTTCTTCAAGTAGGTATACAGTTTTATTGTCTAGACTATGCACCATTTCCAAATATCCCCCTATAATTAAAATATATGGATGTTGGAGTACAATCCTTTTTTTTAAGTACTCCTTACGAATATCCCTAATGTTCTTCTATTAGTAGCTCAACCTTAAATAGTCAAACACCAGCGATTTCATGACATTTCTCAGTTTGTTGTCGACATGGCTGCTGATGTAAATTTATAAGTTCTTTTATTTATTTAACATGCTCTACAGACCTTGGAGGCCTAGGGCTATAAGTTCTTTTAGTAGTGAAAAATCTCATAATCTGTGGTAAGTTCATTATTTTTCTGGGATAATGTGAATTCAGAGTTCGCCGATCGAGAAGAGAGTTAAACCCATTGTCTGGATGTTAACTAGGATGTTAGTGGGACATGAACGACTTAATTTAGAGTGATAAATGGAACGTTTACTAGGGGATATATTAGGATTTTGTTTTTATATTTAGTATATGTCGAAAGGAGATAGCCTGATTTTATTAAGAAATGGTCATTTCTACGAATGACGCTGCTATAAATACGTCTCGTTGATAATCTTCAAGGCTCTTTACTTGTATAACATTTTAGTTTTATTTAATCTAAAATATGTTTTAAAATCACTTTTCGTTCAGGTATATAGACAGTTTTTTTCTGTAGAATACGCATTTTTCAAATCTCCCCCTATATTAAAATTTCTGGATGTTGGAGGGAAACTCTTTCTTTTAAGTACCCCTTACCAATGTTCCTAATGCTCTTTGATTACTAACTCAAGCTATAAATAGTCAAACACCTGCGATGTCATGGCATTTCTTAGTTTGTTGTCGAAATAGCTGTTAATGTAAATTTATTAAGTTTATTAGTAGTGAAAAGACCCATCATCTGTGGTAAGTTCATTATTTTTCTTAGATAATGTGAGATAACGTGATTTCAAAGTTCGCCGATAGTGAAAGAGAGTTAAAACCATTGTCTGAATGTTAACGATTTTGTTAGTAGGACATGGACGACTTAATTGAGAGTGATAAATTGAACGTTTACTAGGGGATATATCAGGATTTTATTTTTATATCGAATATGTCGAAAGGAGTTAGTCTAATTTTATTAAGGAATGATCATTTCTACGAGTGATGATGCTATAAATACCTCTCGTTGCTAAGCTGCAAGTCTCTTCTGTTGTGTAAACTTTTATTTTTTTTAATTAGAAATTTGCTTTAAAATCACTTTTCCTTAAGTACTTGGACAGTTTTTTTGTCTAAACTACGCACCATTTTCAAATTTCCCCCTATAATTTAAATATCTGGATGTTGGAGTGCAATCCTTCCTTTTAAATACCCTTTAATAATGTTCTTAATGCTCTTCGATTACTAACTCAAGCTATAAATAGTCAAGCACCCGCGATTTCATAGCATTTCTTAGTTTGTTGTCGAAATAGCTGCTGATGTAAATGTATGTTTTTTAGTAGTAGAAAACCCCATGATTGTGGTAAATTAATTATTTTTCTAATTTATTGAACCACGGTGTTAGAAGTATTTTTCTTTTATTAAAGGGTTT
The DNA here is from genome assembly GCF_917563875.1 of Diabrotica virgifera virgifera. Classification (NCBI taxonomy): domain Eukaryota; kingdom Metazoa; phylum Arthropoda; class Insecta; order Coleoptera; family Chrysomelidae; genus Diabrotica; species Diabrotica virgifera. Next base: position 212,885,321 of record NC_065451.1, on the reverse strand, counting down.
TTTGCACAACTTAGCTTTTTTTGTTGGGACTATTCATTGTGTAATTTGTGATTTTAATTTTTTCAAGTCCTATTGTTCGAAACTCTGTAAAATAACTGTTATAATACCCATAAAATTCAATTTCTAATACCATATAAACAACTTCTTCAATTAAATAAGAAAAAATACACGTTTTATTCCCAGAAAATTGTATGCCTGATAACTTAAACATCTCCAGGGTGCACTAAAAGGCTCTTATATTTATTTTTAAAACTTAATTCACGGAAATTGCAGATATTCTGCAAAAAATTCCGTTAAGTAAATTTAAAATTTTTAATCATTTCTAGATATACAAAGAGATCAAAGAAAAACGACGACTCGAATAAAGATACTATAAGATGAATAAAAACTTCCAGGAAAACGATAAAAAAATGATACTCTTGGGAGTACGTATTGCATATTAGTTTACATTTCTTTGAGGAATTTTAGCTGATTTATGAGCTTTTAACAAACTTTTTCGCTAACAAGCTTTTTTTGTGGAAAATCGTTTTCTTTCTTTTTTACTTTCTTTTTTCGATTAATATCTATAATAAAAGTTGCCACAAACTTTTGAAATATTTAGATTGAGGCAGAGAGGTAGCTACTTTCTTCTTCTTCTTGAGGTTCTGAAGCTATTTTCCTGTGGCATTTTTATAATCAACTATTCTAAATGGGAAATAAGCCACAAATTCATTCTTTTTAAGGTGCCGTGCATTTCTGCGCAGGCGTCAACCGTACATTGTTTTGTTAGGTGAGATATTAGATAGTCAGGATTAAATAAATCTCTTTTAGTAGCATTGTGAAGTATTTCGTAGCTGTAGATTCCTGTCCATTGGCGTATACGCAGCCATGACATCTCTTTGCGTCCCGGACCTCTCTTACCCTCTATCTTTCCTTCGAGTATCACGTATCAGTTGCTAAAAGTGTATCGTTGTCGTCGTAATACAGGGTGATTGATTAGTAGGGTAAAGCTCAATAGCTCCGCTATAGTAATAGAGAGCAATAAAAGTTAATAACAGAAATATTAGCCACCTTTGAGCTTCACATTACAAAATTAGTTATAATGTTACAGGGTGTTCGATAACACAGTGGCAGACCTACTTTATGTTTTTTTAAATGGAATACCCTATATTTTATTTTATATTCGAAATCCTGTTAACTTCTTTATCACAAAAATATAAAGGTTTGTATTGTTATAAAAGGCATTTACAAAGTTATAACCAATTTTGTATGAAAATCGTAACAAGTTCAACTCCCTGTATAAATAAAAATAAGCACAACAGCAATGGTTTATTAATGCCATATTTTTTTTATTTTCAAAATTTTTAAGAATTATTGATATTGCTAATTTTCTTTATATCAAATACAGGGTGAGTCAAAACGCAAGTACATTATTTTCTCAGTAATGTTAAATGGAACACCCTGTATATCATTATTGAAAAGTAACATTAACGTACTTTAATTTTTATATAACATTTCCTATGCCCAAATTTATTAGTTTTCGAGATATTTTCATTTTTCAGAGCAAATTATTTTAGGTGTTTAAATTTATCTAAATTTTAAGTAAGCCATGACTGAATTGACAATTGAAGATTACCGATTATCAATCCGGTAATCAATGTAACACTGTAGCAAATAAAGAAATAAGAATAATTTATTAGTAATATATTTTACAAAAAAAAACACAAACACTAGAGCAACATTTTTGAAACAAATAAAAACTATCTTTTTATGTAAATGCAACAAATAAACAAAGAAAATTAGTAATAAAATTTACAAAAAAACACACAAACACAAAATACAATATTTTGTGAAGACAATTAAACACTACTTTTGTATGTAAATGTAACAATGTAACAAATAAAGAACGAAACATAATTTATCAGTAATACATTTTTCAAAAAAACATGTTTGAAAAAATTAGAAGCTACTTTTAATGAAAGATTTTTAATATTTAATTACATAAGGTGTTCAAAATTATCTCCTAACACATTTATGTACGCCTAAAATCGATCATTGAATGAGCTATTTACTCTACGGAGCATTTGTAAATTAACACATCGAAATACACTTTGTATTCTATTTTTCAAAATTCTATTCTATCTTTCAAAAAAGTCAGTCCAGTTTATTAAATTCTGGTGATTTGGGTGGCCACGCTACTGGTCCATTGAAAAATGAAAATATCTCGAAAACTAATAAATTTAGACATAGGGAATGTTATCTAAAAATTAAAGTACGGTAATGGTACTTTTTAATAGTGATATTAAAATACAGGGTGTTCCATTTAAAATTAATGAGAAAATAATGTACTTGCGTTTTGACTCACCCTGTATTTGATATAAAGAAAATCAGCAATACCAACCATTCTTGAAAATTTTGACAATACGTAATACGTTAAAAAATATGGCATTAATAAACCATTATTGTTTTACTTATTTTTATTTATAGAGAGAGTTGAACTTGATACCCTGTATAACATAAAAAACCTTTATATTTTTGTGATGGAGTAGTTAACAGGATTTCTTCAATCTTCCTAATAAAACTTTGATATAGTGCATAATATAATTTTGTTGCTCTCATTACCCTGCTGTTTATTTCTGGTTCTATATTTCCTTGCCCATTCATTGTTGATCCTAGATACTTGAAGTCCTCTACTTGTGTAATGGTCCCATTATTCAGCTTTATATTTATATTTTTTTGAGTTTTCGATATTAATAAAGCTTTTGTTTTTTCAATATTTATTTCTATCCCAAATTTCTTAAAGGCTTAATTCCAAACATTCACATTCACTTGCAAGTATTTTTCTGATTTTGCCACAATTACCAGGTCATCGGCATATATTACCTCTAACACGTAAACTTGTTAAAGTTTATACACCCCAACCCTAGTTCTTTTTACCTTACCCCTGCATTATTTTGCAATTTCGTCCATTAGAGTGATGAATAACAAAGGACTCAGAACACCAAACACCACCTTGTCTTACACCTGTCCTTGTGTAGAATTCTAGAGATGAGCGATTGTTCGTTCTTACATTATTACGTGTACATTTATATATAAGTATTCTTTATTGCTTGGATTTACTTCGGTTTCACATTTCTACGGTTTAATATTTCCCAGATCTTGTTACGTGGCGCCCGATCAAATGCTTTTTCCAATGCTCTGGCCTAAAGCCGCATTGGCTGTCATCCAGTGTGGCCCAGGGCCGTAACTACGATTGGGGCAACCGGGGCAGTGCCCCAGGGCCCCCGACCAAGGGGGCCCCGTGGATAGATTTTAACGAGGAAAATAAAAATATGTATTTTAAAAGCCGATCCCAACGAAATATTTTCAAATGACACAATTTTAAAAAGAACGCAACATAGTTTCAATTTTTAACTGGGGAAATTAGTCTTTTAGACTAAAATGCAATTGGAACAGAACAGGGCCCCTGAGGCGTGAGCTAAGCTGGGGCCCCCGAGACCTTAACATAAAAATTTAAATTATTACTTAAGAAATTAGTTATTTCGGAGTAATAAAACCTAAAATGCTATTGAAAGAGGGGGCCCGGGTTAAGCTGGGGCCCCGGAGACCTTTCTTAAACATATAAATTGTGACTGAGGAAATTAGTTATTTTGGCGAAATAAAAACTAAATGCAACCGGAATAGGGACCCTAGGTCCCAGCTACTTTGTCTTAATCAATTTACCTCAGACCACATCTTGGTACATACGAGAAAGGAACCACATATTGAAAAGAAAGATAAGATAAAATGAGCACATTAGGATCAGTCCCACCAGTACACTGACCAGCTTCACTGAGTGTGCTTGGCTCACACTGCAGTAGCTTAAGGCACCTTAAGGTGCTTTTAAATTAAAGTGAACACGGAACGAACACATTTGTTGCTAATCCGTCCGCAATGTCAGATACAGATGAAGCTGTAATCATTAGCGCTGCTAATTTTATAGTAATTGCAGGTCATGCTGAAAAAAAAAGAAAGAAGAGAGTGTGGTCTTCACATAGGAGGGAAAATGCGCTTTCAGGTTAAATATCAAACATTTTTCCGGCCCCCCTTGCGCTGGGGGTACATTCCCCAGACCTCCCCGTAGGGGGCCCCCAGATCACATTTGCCCCGGGGCCCCCAACATCGTAGTTACGGCCCTGGTGTGGCCCCGATATTTTCAGCTTTTTCTCTAGTATTATTTCGTAGATTTTACTAGCAACTACCAACAATGATATTCCCCTGTAGTTAGAACACTTTTATCACCTTTTTTGTGTAATGGTAGAATAGTTGCAAGAGTCCAATCTCTAGGTATGCATCCGGTACGCCAACAGCTCCTTATGATCTTCCATAGTAATTGTAATCCTTCCATATATTTAATTAGCTCAGCCTTAATACTATCGTGTCCTGCAGCCCTGCCATTTTTTATTTTTAAAATTGCTTCCCTGTATTCTTCGTATGTTATGTCATCTACTACTTTTGTATGAATCTAAAAATGATTTTTTTATTTCTCTTTTTATAGGACATGTAGTTTTATTATCTATAAAATTGTCAATAAACATATCTATGACATTTTAAAATAGCACAAAGTTCCCCTCACTCCATCTTCCTGACAATAATGAAATCTACCGTAACACAAATCTGCTAATTTGTTAATTAACGTCACATACAAAACGAAACAATATTTCACGTCTGCTCTATTTCCAGCAATATCAATTAAATCTGTTCAACTAAGACCACTACTGTTTATAATCTTTGCGTTGAAAACAGAACAGTTTTTTTAAATTATGTTATTTCATCAACTTGATGTAAAACAGATCGTAAAAATTTTTCACATGTCTATTAAACTAAAACCTGCTAAAACAGTGAAACAACACTTTTGGTTGAGATGTTTATCGGATTGAAATATCGTAGCAGATTATTTTTATATCTGAATGAATGGGAGAAGAAACGTATTTTTGTAAAGTGTGTAAAATTTATTAGTTTACATCATAAACTCGTACATATACTAAAACAACTCGACATATAGATCAAAAAGATATTCATTGCATAGAAGCCCTTTACTGGAATTAAACAGCTGTCGTCAAGGTGAATAACGAAACAACGCAAGCGAAAATTCTCAGAGGTGTAAGACAGGGATGCATTCTCTCCCCACTACTGTTCAATTTATTTTCAGAAAGTATCTTCTAGTAAGATTTTAAGGAATGCGAAAGCGGCATCAAAGTAAATGGTGCCTGGGTCAATAATATACGATATGCGGATGAATAGGGACAATATAGAAGATCTCCAAAACCTTCTTCATAAAATTGGAGAACATACAACATAGCAGCAACATAAAAAAGACGAAGTTCCTTATAGTCAGCCGTCTAAATATATAGTTTTATGTCTAAAATTTTAAGTACCTGGGAACGTGGCTATGTGAAGACCGGATGTCGGATATAGAAATAGTCTGGGCTGATTATCGGAGAATAGGCCATTTTTGGGAAAAGTTATTTACCAGCAATTTTATTGCTGGAATCGAATCTTATGATTGTATATATTAATAATATAGGTATGCAAAGTCCGCAGATAGTGTGCTACTTTTTTTATAAACAAAATGGCGCCCGAAAATCTTATTTTTTTCAATTTTTGCTCTATAACTCAAAAGATTTAAACTTTACACCAAAAATACTCAAATAAAAATTCACCGCAAATAAATTCTGCATAGAGACGTGTTTTTTCCGATTTACTTCGACGAAAACTTTCCCCGGAAAAAGCGGGTTTTTCCAACAAAATCTTTAATTTTCAACTAAACTTTTAGGTAAGTAATTGTTAATGAATAATTAAATAACTTGGTAATATAAAAGCCCTTTTTATGTAGATTATAATTCCAGTAGCCGATTAAAATTGAATGAACAATTTAGCAACAATTGAATTGTTAATTAAAAATTTACGGTCGCTATAATAACGACAATAATTATGATGCATAAGAATAATAATGATTTTTTCATAAAAAGGCACTATACCTATCTAATGTACTTTACAGAATTGAAATTATACTATTTAAGCGGCCTCAGGAATATTTTAAAATTATAAAGAATTTTTTGGCTTATAAACAAATAGAATATCTCGAAAAATATTAAACTAAATTAAATTGTAAAAACGGTGTTCAAAAAAACAGCAGAAGGATGCTTCTTTTAAAAGAAAAAACGTTTAATTATGATGAGTAGTTCCTGAGATACAACCGGTCAAAGTTGACCGGAATTTACGGCAAAGATATAAACAATAGGATCATAATTTTCAAACCATCACCCTTTTATTTTTTTTCTCTTTCTCCACACCAATTTTCATATCCTTAAAATATTCATAACATATATTATTATAATAAAAACTATCGATAATACGTGTGAAAATTGCCAAAAATAGCAAAATTCCAATCAAAAATTAGGTTGGAGAAAATGTAACCCTCAAAGTTCAAAATCGGTATACGTTAAAAAAAATGCATTTTCTCGGCTTCCCATGGAGCAATTTCCTTTATTCTTTTTTTGTTCCCAAGTAACTCGAGTAGAGCCATCGAACTAATGCATCATTAAATGTCAGACATTCTTTTGTTTTATTATAATAAATTAATTTATTTATTATAACACAAAATTTTAATTTGTTTAAATAAAAATTGTTTAAATAATTATACAGCTTTCAAATGAAAATATTTATGTTTTTAACTTTAAAAGGTACACTTGTAGTAAGTTTATCTAAAAAAAAGCCTACAACTGGAAAAAATATGTAGTTTTCTGTTCTTATAAATAAATTAATCTATTATAACAAAACAAAAGCAAGTTTGACATTTAATAATGAGTTAGTTCGATGGCCCTACTCGAGTTATTAGAGAACAAAAAAAGAATGAAGGAAATTGCTCTATGGGAAACCGAGAAAATGCATTTTTTTAACGTATACCGGTTTTGAACTTTGAGGGTTACATTTTCTCCAACCTAATTTTTGATTGGAATTTTGCTATTTTTGGCAATTTTCACACGTATTATCGATAGTTTTTATTATAATAATATATGTTATGAATATTTTAAAGATATGAAAATTGGTGTGGAGAAAGAGGACAAAAATAAAAAGGTGGTGGTTTGAAAATTATGATACTATTGTTTATATCTTTGCCGTGAATTCCGGTCAAATTTCACCGATTGTATCTCAGGAACCACTCGTCGTAATTAAACGTTTTTCTTTTAAAAGAAGCGTCCTGCCGCTGTTTTTCGAATACCGTTTTCACAATTTAATTTAGTTTAATATTTCCCGAGATATTCTATTTGTTTATAAGCCAAAAAATTGTTTATAATTTTAAAATATTCCTGAGGCCGCTTAAATAGTCCAATTTCAATTCTGTAAAGTACATTAGATAGGTATAGTGCCTTTTTATGAAAAAATCGTAGTCATTATTATGCATCGTACTTATTGTCGTTATTATAGCGACCGTAAATTTTTAATTACCAATTCAGTTGTTGCTAAAATGTTCATTCAATTTCCATCCGCTTCTGAAATTATAATCTATACGAAAAGAGCTTTTATGTTACCAAGTTATTTAATTATTAATTAACAATTACTTACCTAAAATTTTAGTTGAAAAATAAAGATTTTGTTGGAAAAACCCGCTTTTTCCGGGGAAAGTTTTCATCGAAGTGAATCGGGAAAAACACGCCTATATGCAGAATTTAATTGCGGTGAATTTTTATTTGGGTATTTTTGGTGTAAAGTTAAAATCTTTGGAGTTATAGAGCAAAAATTGAAAAAAACACGATTTTCGGGCGCCATTTTGTTTATAAAAAAAGTAGCACACTATCTGCGGACTTTGCATACCTATATTATTAATACATACAATAATAAGATTCGATTCCAGTAATAAAATTGCTGGTAAATAACTTTTCCTTGTATTTTGCTAATTAGCCCAGAGTAAAATTAAATGTCGGATAGAAAGAGCCAAAAGCGCATTCATAAAATTCAGAAACGTCTCAAGATTCACGAAATGCTAGGTATATATGGTCATGCTCCTATATGGCATGGAAGGATGGACTTTAAAGATAAACACAATGAATAAGCTAGAGACAGTTGAGACGGGGATTTATCGACGAATCCTTAAAGTTCCCTGGCCCGCACGAATACCAAATGCAGAAATCCTGAGAAGAATTAATACACAACGACAACTGCTATGCACAATTAAACAGAGAAAAAGGGCTTACCTGAGGCACGTAATTAGAAATGAAAGATACCAATTTCTGGAAACCTTAATTGAAGGAAGAAGGGGAGTGGGCGGAAAGAAAATGTCATGGCTTCGTAATGTCAAACAATCGACAGGACTAAAAAACATAAGAGACCTAATAAACACTGCAAGGAATAGAGAAAAATGGTCAAACGTTATCGCGAATATCATTAGTGGATTGCATAAGAAGAAGAAAAAGAAAACATAATAAAATAATACGTAAATATATAATTATGAAGGACAAAAATAATGATTAAAGGTATTACTAAACTAATGAAAATGTCCGCAAACTTAAACAACGATAATGTTTCTGTACAATATTCCGCACTTTATACAGGTCTCGTAGACCTTTACCGGTATATAAGACATAATATTATGCCCTTACCTTACCTGCTGGGTATCACTTGCTTAGGTATGCTTCAAACTTATGATTCCAATTACAGCTTCCACTTATTTGCAATGGGTCACTTACAATTTAAACGTACAACAACCTTAATATAACGAATTACTAATACCATGGGACCGAAATAACTTTTAAATTTTTACGTCGCGATACAATTAAGTGCCCCAAAAAGTAGCTCATAAAACTTTTCATTGATTTCGTGATAAAGTAGACCGGGCCGTATCGTCACCCACGCTAGCGCAATTATTCCGATTCGATTTTTTTGCACAAACTTACTCAAAAAGAGGTCCTTATAACATATCCACAGGGTGCCGGGCGGTGCCGTGGTGGAAAAATTTTTTAAACAATTTTTTTAAACAAATTCACAAAAATAATTTTTTTATTTCCAACAATTTTTTTTAGATAATTTGGGTCATTCTGAGCAAAAAAGGTCTCTTGTCATTTTTCTCTAAAATTGACTGTTGTCGAGTTATACGCGATTAAAAATTTGAAAAATGCGAAAATGGCCATTTTCAAGGCTTCATAACTCGATTAAAAATGATGATTATGAAATTCAAAAAGTGACAAAATCAAGATTCAAATACCTTCTTCAACGTTCTGAATAGATTTTTGTCACTATTTTATTACAAAGCTGTTGTTTTTAGTTATTAACAATTAGCGGTATAGTCCAACTGTATCGTCGCCCCCGTTAACAGAACTATTTCGATTAGATTTTTTTGCACAAACTTACTCAAAAAGAGGTCCTTATAACATATCCACATGGTGCCGGGCGGTGCCGTGGTCGAAAAATTTTTTAAACAATTTTTTTTAAAACAAATTCACAACAATAATTTTTTTATTTCCAAAATTTTTTTTAGATAATTTGGGTCATTCTGAGCAAAAAAGGTCTCTTGTCATTTTTCTCTAAAATTGACTGTTGTCGAGTTTACGCGATTAAAAATTTGAAAAATGCGAAAATGGCCATTTTCAAGGCTTCATAACCAGTGGCGGATCCAGAAATTTTTTTCGGGGGGGTCATGGATCTTGATGGTGATTTTAATATAGGATTTAGATTTTTCACCTGTACGATTGATATACAGTACACTCTCTCTATAACGAACACGGCTATTACGAGGTTTCGCTTATAAAGAGGTACACTAGACGTTCCATGAAATTCCTATCGAAATATAACACCTCTATAACGAGGCATATTTGGTTATAACGAGAAAAAATGAAATCGAAGAATATGATGTTTCTTTACCTGTTTTTGGCGTGGTGATGGCTATAAATAAATACCCCAACTGCGTGTATGCAGGAATTCTCAACATCTGTGTGTTTACCGAGACCAGTGATGTATTAAATTCTACCGCCTGTAATAAACTTCTTCCTGTCTATTTATCTATCGACCGATATTGAATTTCACAAATTACGATGGCCAAGTTTTATTGTTGAAGTCGTTCATCGACACCTAATAAACTATGTAAGAGGCATCAAAACATTTCAATAGTGGTCGTATGCACAATATTATTGTTGTCTCATATAACAAGATCCGCTTATAACAATGTAATTAGTCCGCCATTTCAGTTCTCTTTATAGAGGGAGTCTACTGTAGTTGATCCCTCATGTAAGGGAACCATTTTCTCAATAATTATTATTTTAAGCGATATATTAAATCAATAAAAAGCACATATCGGCAAAATATCACTTTTTTTCTTTGACATGTTTGCTGTGGGTATGTGTAGTGTATGCCAAATTTCATGTCAATTCAAGCGGTTCTTTAACATTTACAAGCTTTGCAATATTTTTACCGTCAATGAATTGACTATAACATTTATTTATTAATTAAATATTTAAGTATTTGAACAAATAAATGATATTACTTCGAATCGTGGTAACAATAGATAATTATTAAATGCTGTTAAAAGTTTTGTAACAAATCTGCTTCTGGCTTCTATCTGAGTACATAATATTTTTGTAAATTGAAAAAGATTTTCGACATCAATTGATATAACTGAGGCATTTTTAAAATCATACATGAAAAAAAAGAAAGTATAAACCCAAAGAAAGCTCCTGGATTTGCTCTTATCACTGGAGAAGTGTTAAAGTAACTTCCAAAGAAAGCTATAATAAAATTAACACATTAAATGCTTTCTTGAAGTACGTACGGTTTCGAAAAGATATGGAAGCTGACAAAAATCATAATGACACTAAAACCAGGAAGACCTCAACAATTGCGACAGTTGCAGACGACACGTGCATTTTAGCAGTCGGAAAAAACCACGAGGAAGCAGCAACCATGCTACAAAATTCTGTTTGGACACTAATTAACATCTGGACCAGGCGATGGCATATCAAACTGAATAAAAGAAAATCTGTTATAGTATTTTTACTACAAAAACGTTATTACGTAGGTCAAAATTTTTGACGTAAGAGAACTGTCAAAACATTAGAATGTGACTTTTCATTATTGCCATGTTTATAATAAACATAGCAATAATGAAAAGTCACATTCTAATGATTTGACAGTTCTCTTACGTCAAAAATTTTGACCTACGTAATAACGTTTTTGTAGTAAAAATACTATATGTCAATCTTACTAACAAAAGAGAATAACATATTCCATTCAGTATAAATAGAAACCAAATAAGTAGCTTACGCAAATACGGCAAAATATTTGGGTATGACATTAAATTTAAAGCTACGCTGGAAAGCGCATACATATTAAGAAAAAAAGGAAGGATTAGAAATTAATTTCAGAAAGATGTACTGGTTGATAGTGAACAAATCCATTCTGTCTACTTCCAAAAATTGTTTGTACAAACTTGCTTATTGATCGTAGTAAATGATCAGATAGCAATAATCATTAGTTTCCTTATAACATTTTTTTTTCAAATTTACAATATTATTTGGGTCTAAATTAAAAGGTTCGGAAAATTTTTTACCTAGTACTTGAACTACTTCAGAAAGAACCTAGTAATCACTGTTTTTTCCATGCCTGCTTTAAATTTTTGTAAAATCTCCTCTCCAATATTACCTTTAACGTTTGATTACAATGATTCAATTCTTTGGAATCTTGAAAATATCAAGATATGACTGCGATAAAAAAAGCACAAATAAAGGCAAACGGACGATCTTCTTTGAGAAAAAAAATTGAAGCGACCTTTCGGTAATAACTATTGAATGATTGAATTTCTAAGAGCCTATTTTTTCATCATCAGAAATTACAAAAATGGCATGAAAAAATACATCGATTTATTGCGAACCAGCCTTGTATTGCCACGTATTAGAAGATAATATTACAATTTTTAAAATTTTTATTTGTACCACCCTGTAAATATTTAAAATAAAAAAAACGTGTTCAGGGATTCAATTTTACAACCAAAGTTATTTCTAAATGGACCGTCAATATAAATTTTTTTTACCTAAACCCTTATTTAAGGGCCGCTTATAAAAATATTGGTATTTTCAAACTATTTGATGATTTATTAAAATACTGGACTGGGAATAATTTACCTGAATGTTCAATATATCTGCAGAACATCTGTGACATCTTTGGGAGATTAGATTTTAAACTTAATAGATATTCCACGAATATACGACTGTTTTGGATTATCTCGACAACGAATATTTTACTGTGCAAAATATGAAGAACGAAAGTAAATTGCAAATTACATTGTTGCTTATTTGGAATAATTATTATTAGTAGAGCCATTTACTTTTGTACTTCTTATGTAGCATACTAAAATATTCGTTGTCGCGGTAATCCAAAACAGTGTTTGACAGCTCTCGATTTTTCTATTTTTTTAGGATTATTCGATTGATATTTATTTTCGTTTGGGAGGGGTCATGACCCCTGTGACCCCCCCTTGTATCCGCCACTGTTCATAACTCGATCAAAAATGATTATTATGAAATTCAAAAAGTGACAAAATCAAGATTCAAATATCTTCTTCAACGTCTTGAAGAGAATTTTGGCATTATTTTATTACAAAGCTGTTACTTTTAGTTATTAACAATTAGCGCTATAGTCCAACTGTATCGTCAGCCCCGTTAGCGGAACTATTTCGATTAGATTTTTTTTGCACAAACTTACTCAAAAAGAGGTCCTTATAACGTATACACAGGGTGCCGGCCGGTGCCGTGGTCTAAAAATTGTTTAAACAATTTTTCGACCACCGGCCGGCACTCTGTGGATATGTTATAAGGCCCTATTTTTGAGTAAGTTTTTGCAAAAAAATCTAATCGAAATAGTTCTGCTAACGGGGGCGACGATACAGTTGGACTATACCGCTAATTCTTAATAACTTAAAATAACAGCTTTGTAATAAAATAATGACAAGAATCTCTTCAGGACGCTGAAGAAAGTATTTCAATCCTGATTTTGTCACTTTTTGAATTTCATAATAATCATTTTTGATCGAGTTATGAAGCCTTAAAAATGGCCATTTTCGCGTTTTTCTAAGCGCTAGCGGGGGCGACGATACTGCCCGGTCTAAAGGTAGTTTGAAAAAAACACACACACAAAACATGTCGATTTTTATTTTAAAATTGTAATTTTTTGGCACAATTTTTTTTTGTTATATTTTTCAAAATTATTACGTTATTGACTTCTATTTTTAATTGGATTTATGATATGAGTGTTCATGAAGTAGATATTGCTTGATTATACGAAATATTGCATAGTAATGAAAATTACGCCAATACACTGTTTGTTCCATTTCTGTGAAATGTAGCTAGTCCAGGCTATATGCTCGTCCCCGTTAGGTTTATCCACAGGGTCTCAGGAGGCACCGTGGTCGGAAAATTGTTTAAAAAAATTTTTTAACAAAATCTGAAAATCAAAATTTTGACTTCTTACAATTTTTTTAGATTCTTTGGGTCATTCTGAGCAAAAAAGGTCTCTTGTAATTTTTCCCTAAAATTGAATGTTGTCGAGTTATACGCGATTGGAAATTTGAATCATAATGAGAAACGACACCAAATACAGATTACTGAAGGTAATCCTTCAAGGTAAAGTATTAGGAAAGCGAGGAATTTGGAGAATAAGAATATCATGGTTAAATAACCTGAGGAAATGGTTCTCCACAACAACAACTAATCTATTTAAAGCATCAGTTAATAAAATAATTATAGCCAGAATGATCGCCAATATTCGAAACGAATAGGCACTAAAAGAAGAAGAAGGAAATTTGAAAAACGTGGAAATGGCCATTTTCAATGCTTAATAACTCGGTTAAAAATTTATTACTATGAAAGCAAAAGTGATTAAATCAAAGTTTAAAGGCACCAACGCCTTGAGGAAATTTTTGCCATTATAACTATTAACAATGAGCGCTAAGCGCATAGTCAATTTGAGTGCGATTAATGTGGATGCACCATTGGACGGTCGAAATGGTGCATCTCTTTCGCACTTACCATTGACGGCCTATCATTGTTAATAATTAAAAATAACAGCTTAGTAATAAAATAATGACAAAATTTTCTTCAGAATCTTGTAGAGGGGGCTGTAAACTTCGATTTGGTTGCTTTCATACTTTCATAATAATTTTTTTTTGTCGAGTGATTAAGCCTTGAAAATAGCCATTTTCGCGTTTTTTAAATTTTAAATCGTGTATAACTCGACAACAATCCATTTAGAGAAAAATTATGAGAGACCTTTTTTTCTCATAATGACCCAAATAATCTAAATAAAGTTTGTGTAAAGTGATAAAATTGATTTTTCGAATTTGTTAAAAAAAAATGTTTAAACAATTTTCCAAGCGAGGTACCTTTTGTCACCCTGTGGATTTGTTATAAAGACCTCTTTTTGAGTAAATTTGTACAAAGAAAACCGAATCGGAATAATTTATCTAACGGGGGCGAGCATACAGCCTGGACTAAGCTTCAGCTCTAAAAGGCACATAATCGAAAAAAAAATCTGTCGCTATACGAGTACGTACACTTGCTGCTGATAATTGACAAAAAACTAATCTGCCATAATAATCATCGATCGTCAGTTTTTAATTAACTGTATGCGATACGGATGCATTTTATGTTTACGAAGGATTTTTGCCGCTGAAGTTAATATTTGTCAATGTAGTTCAGAAAAATAAGGAAAAACGCTGGATGGAAGGGCCGCCCGAGAACTTTATCGTACCGATCTATTATCGTTATGGTACTAGATACTGGCATTCTATAAAAATAACAAAGTTACTCGTTATTTTGATATTTTAGAAACACCTTCTGTACTTGAAAGTATTTTATGGTTCTACGCATCATTAATTCCTGCATTTGAGAAAATGTTCGATGCCATATTTCGGGGACACACTATAGATGTATAGATTATTGCATAAATCAATAGAATATTATAGTCATACTTTCATTTCAAATTAGTTCATTTTTCTGAGAAATTAATAGTTTACCGAATTCTATCTTATTGCATGGATTTTAATGAAATTTTGGGAGTAGCCCAATCTCCTAATTCAAAGTCTATCCTATAATATACTATGGCTCTTATATCATGGGGGAGGTTCCCACCATTTCTCAGGGGTGACATATTTTTATTTTCTAATTACATGGAGAAAAAGAAAGATTTTTGAGAAAATTTAAAAATTCATTCTATAATTTAATCACATATTTTACAAAAACCATTCATTTTAAAGCCGTTCAACTTTTTAAAAGTAGAAATAACACTATATTAAAAGGTATTGCAAAAGAAAAACAATGCATTTAAATTATGGTGGATGGGGAGTTAAATGTATATACTTTTCATTTTTCCTTAAAGTACATTAGTCATATATTTTTTTTGCACCATATCTCGCTTAGTTTGTATGTAACCGACATTTAACGGTGCTCATTTTAGAGGACTTTTCAAACACTACAAAAGGTGTTGGTAGCATTATACACCTAAAACCTACCGTTCCTCTGTTACTTCAAGTTGAATACACCAATTTGAGTATGCAACAAAAAACAAACTATTTTCACCTACCATATCTCTTTTTGTATTATAAATAGAACATTTACGAAGGAACGAATATCTTTATTATTTATAATCTAAAAAATGTTTTATATAGTGTTTTTAGTTCGATGCATAGTTTTTAAGGTATTCACAAAAAATCAGTCCGAAAAGGTGTCATTTTTCAATAAAAATGGCCAATTTTCAACTACGCATAACTCAAAAAGTATGGAGTTCTCAAAAAAAGTATAGACCAGTTTTTGCTTAGAAATAGGTTCTTTAGCCACTTCCGTGCTTATTTTGACCAACAAATTTTCCACCCCGTTGAAGAAGTGGGAACCACCCCAAGATAAAAGCGCCATAGTATATAGGGTAGATTTTGTTTCTTGAGCTATTCCCTACTTACTGTGAAAATATCAAGTACATCGATGTAGTAGGATGGAATTCGGAGCCAAATATCCTTATTGACTGCCCTACAATAATGCTCTGCTATGATCGCGTGACAGAGGACACACATAAGATTATAGCAAAATTTCTATTTACCGTAACTTTTCGAGTTTTTGAGCTATGGCAATGAATTTTATGTCATTGGAAAGGTAATTTTTCATTCTTTCAAAATGTGTAAAAATATACAGGGCTTATCTAAAAAAATTAAGTTTTTTTATTCATTTCCGGTTCAACCGGAAGCCCTATTTCTGGTAAAATTTATTGTGATGATAGATAATAAAGTACCATGTATGTCTGCAAAATTTCAAATTTTAGTTTCTATTAAGAAGGAAGTTACTGGCACTCGAATATTTTTTTATAAAAAATTCATAACTCCCCTCCTATAGAGAGTTAAAAAATCTGACTAACGCCATTCAACTTACTGATAGGATATCAAAAATATATCAAAAAATAAAAAAATTCCTTGGAGCCATTTTTGAGAAAAACTAGTTCAAATTTATGTCAAATTTTGACCCCTTAAATATAGGCAACCCGTAACTTTTTCTGAAAAACGATAACATCCTTCTTATAGCCCCATCTTTAGGCTATATAACGACTTTTTCAAATTAAACTTATCATAAACAAGTTTTTAGATAGGTAGAGAAATGTGTCGGGTGGGCGGTCGGCCATGTTGGCCGCCATTTTGAATTTGGAAATGTCAAATTCCGCATTTTTATTTAATTATCGATGAGCTTACTTTGAGTTGAATTTCATTCATTTCGGTCAAAATTTGCAAAAATGGGCCCTAAATAACCCCCCTATTTTGGCCCCCCTTTGAGAGGTTTTTTTAAAGCTTAGTTTCTCGACAAAATTCTCTTAAACTTACTCATACCAAATTTCATCAAAATCGGTCCAGTAGTTTTTGCTGGGTGGTGGCGATATACGTACGTACATACGTACGTACAGACGTACGTACGTACGTACATACATACTTCCGACATGTTTTTTTTATTTGCTTTTTAGACTCAGGGGGACTCAAAACGTCGAAAAAAAGTGAAATCTGAAAAAATTTTTTTGCGCGATCCTATAACTTTATCTATTATACTATACGACGTATATAGTACGATAAAGTAAAAAATATCCTGTTGGTGACACAACTCCCTCCAAGCCGAAACCAAATTTTTTGAGTAGTATGGACATCTATAATAATAAAATATATGTTTCCTGCAGACGATTTTGATGATATACATAGTTTTAAACAAATAATGACGATCAAAAAACGGTAATTTTTCGCTTTTTTCGTCTATTACCAAAAAGTTAGGCATTTCAAACAAATTTGAAAGTAAGAAACTCATAAATCGTATAAAAAACTTCAATATGGCGTTCTCTGAATATGTCTATCCTTATTGGTTGCTTAGAAATTTACAAAATAACTCAGAAATTTTGAGTTTATATAAATATTCATAACTTATGTAAACATTAACTTAGAACCTTCATATTACACGAAATACTGAGACTTCTGGTGCTTAAATCCTACCCTAAATTTCGAAGCAATTGTCCAAACGGTTTAAAAGTTATTTAATTTGTTTATCCCAAATTAATTTTTTTTTGCAACACCGTAAGTCAGAAAATGATAAAGTTACGGTAATACGTAGGACAGTTTATGAAAGAAGATTTACACTATTAATTTAATTAAAAAAAATTACAAAAAAATTCTAAATATTGCAAAATTATTTTGCAGGAACATGTGAATTAATAAAACGGGGGGGCTAACTTCGTCCCTAATTGCCCTAGGAGAATTGTTTTTCTTTCTAAATATGTATAAAAATTCAATCTCTCTAAATATGAAAAAATAATTTTTCTACGGGTAACGGTTAAAAAGTTATTCTAATTATTTTTAAGTAAGTAAAAAATCGACATGTTTTTGCAAAACAATTGTACACTGTTTAAAATTACTTTTTGTCATTTTCAACGAAAATATTTCGTTTATAAATTCGCAAATGCAATACACAGATCAGATTTATCGTTTTCGTTATGATGGATTCTTATGTAGTTTTTTCTTCTGAATCCAAATCTGAAAACGGCATTTCAATATTTCTCACCGTTTTCGAGATAATCGACCTCAATTTATTTTCTGCCGACGCACTATGCTTCTTGTCATGAGCATGTATCAGTGCGTCACAAATAATAGAAAAAAAGGTTAAGTCCGTGATAATATAAATCTGACAGTTGTTACATTTTATTTGCAATTTGTCAAAAAAACAAATCAATTGTGTTTATTGCATTTATAAAATTGTATTTTCTTTGATTTGTATAGTCTTATAAATTGTTCAGATTATATTCGTAGATATATTATACAGGGTGGTTCATCTTATTCGCCTCGGTGTCTGTACGGAAAACCACTTGATATTTTAAAAAATGTCTTCACAATAATATACAGGGCCATTAATACTACAATCTAAAAATAATGTGAATTATACAGGGTGCTCCAAAAAAGAGTGGTATATCAAAGTTATATTTTTTCTTATGAAATGCCCTATATATGATGACACTATTGAATTGACCTTAAAAAATAAGCTATACTTTCATAAGGGTTCCCTATACCTAAATACAGGGTGTTTTGAATTATTTCGATTTTTATGAAAATGTAAGGTTTTAGAAAAAAATTAATATCTACGAATCTAAAAATCAGTAACAATTTTTTTCTTTGATCTTAATAATATACTATTTAGCATACTTAAACAGATGCTTACTGTAACAAAATTTCTTACAGGGTGGTCAAAATATGAGATTATTCTATTAACAAATTCAAGCTGTAATAACTTACTTATTTTAAATAGAACACCCTGTATCTTACTAGTCTATCGCGTAGAAAATTTACTTAGCTTTTAATTTATACTATGGTTTTCTATACCTATCTTTTACAGGGTGGTCAAAATATTAAATTGTTCTATTAACAAATTCATGCTGTAATAACTTACTTATTTTTAATAGAACACCCTGTATCTTACTAGCCTATCACGTAGAACATTTATTTACCTTTCAATTTTTATTAGGGTTTCCTATACCTATCTCCCTTCATTTGTTAAAAATTTAAAGATGTCCTAATTTGCAAGCTTTAAAAATTAGAATTAAGTAAATATGTCGTGCTTACATATGTACAATATGTACAACACATCATTAACACCGGCAATCTACTTAGACATGATACTGCCATTAACAAAATTTTCATTGTTATCATGTAATCATACAGAGTGTTGTATTTATTTAGTTGATTTTGGCCTACATGTGACATTGAATAATATGTTTATATTAAACTGCATACCCTATATTAGATGCCGTATTCTGGAAGATATTTAAATTATATTTAATTCCATATAAGTATTTTCCATATCTTAAACCAACGGTTATTAAGTAAATTTAAGAACACCACTTTTTGTTTGAATCTTTGAATCGCAATTACAAACAATTAAATGCAATGGCTACTATGACGAAAACGAGCCTATTGTACAAAAATATGTAAAAATGGGTATTTACAGAATAACATGGAAATTTACATTTACAGAATGTTAGTATATGTATTGAGAATGTTTACTTTATAATCTTCCATTATAAAGAATAGAATATCGAGTATGTCACTTAAAATTAGAACACTCTGTGTTATTAAATGATAAAGATATGAATTTTATTAACGAAAGTATCTTGACTAAGATATTTAAGTATATTGCCGGTGTTGGTGATGTGTTGTACATAACCACGACAAAATACTTAATTCTAATTTTTAAAGCTTACAAATTAGGAAAGCTTTAAATATTTCAAAAATGAAGTGAGATAGGTATAGGAAACCCTTAAAAGAATTGAAAGCAAAGTAAATTTTCTACGCGATAGATTAATAAGATACAGGGTGTTCCATTTAAAATAAGTAAGTTATAACAGCTTGAATTTGTTAATAGAACAATCTAATATTTTGACCACCCTGTAAAAGATAGGTATAGAAAACCCTAGTATAAATTAAAAGCTAAGTAAATTGTCTACGCGATAGACTAGCAAGATACGGGGTGTTCTATTTAAAATAAGTAAGTTATTACAGCTTGAATTTGTTAATAGAACAATCTCATATTTTGACCACCCTGTAAGAAATTTTATTACAGTAAGCATCCGTTTAAGTATGCTAAATAGTCTATTATTAAGATCCAAGAAAAACTTTGTTACTGATTTTTAGATTCATAGATATTTATTTTTTTCTAAAACCTTACATTTTCATAAAAATCGAAATAAATCAAAACACCCTGTATTTAGGTATAGGGAACCCTTATGAAAGTATAGCTTATTTTTTAAGGTCAATTCAATAATGTCATCATATATAGGGCATTCCATAAGAAAAAATATAACTTTGATATACCACTCTTTTTTGGAGTACCCTGTATAATTCACATTATTTTTAGGTTGTAGTATTAAAGGCCTGTATATTTATGTGAAGAAATTTTTTTAAAATATCAAGTGGTTTTCCGTACAGACACCGAGGCGAATAAGATGAACCACCCTGTATAATTCGCAAATTATTTTATTTTCGATTATGGCGCCATCTATTGACAACTAGAATAAATGTTATAAATGTCACCGACGAAATATAATCACCGACGTGCGTTTTTTTCTGTCACATACAATTTAATGCGTTAGAAAGAAATCGAAAAACTATGACGCGCTGAAAGATCCTCACGAGAGAAAGCATACACGTCCAGCTGAAATCTTTGCTATTAAGAAGGCTAGTTTTTTAATTTCGATTTGTTAAGCAAAGCATAATTTATTTACATTTGAGTTTGACACTTCGTGAATGTCAAACTAAATTTTATATTAAGTATTAATAAAACATAAATGACATTTGATAGTGAATTTAATTATTATATAAAATAAATAAGATGTTCAAAAATACAATTTGAGTATATTTTAAAAGCAATACTTTAGTAACAGCTTTAAAAAGGTTTATACGAGTATACGGCCTCCCCTTTATGATAAATGGACTGTTCCATAGTCGGTTCGCTAAACTCGACACAACTGGCTAGTAATTTTAGTAGGTAATTTTTTTTGTGAATTTTGCCAAAATTGGCAAAATTACTAATTACTTAGTAATTACTAACTAATTAGTAATCTTTTTTTGCCAAATTGGCAAAATTATTGACTAAAATCACTAGCCAGTTGTGTCTGTTTAGCGAACCGACATTATATGAAATAATATTTTTTGGTATAAAAAATTATAGTCTGATATGGGCAATTACATAGTTCTAACGAAAAAAAAAAATTTGAAGATTTTTCTCAAATTATGGATACCAACAACATTTCCATTTATAACTCTTTTATTTTTAATTTGACGAAGAAAAGTTATTCTTCATAAAAAGCTCTTCATGTTCTAAGATTTATGATGTAACCATCATATATAAAATGTTATTAATTTTATACGAGGTATATAAAAAATATGAATTTCGATCAAGAGTAAACTACCTTTATAGTTCATAACATTTAAATTAGAATGATATAATTGCACATTAAAACATAATTATTAATTCTAAACTACTTTTCATAATAGCAATTTTCCATATTATGAATTAAAATACGTAAATAAATAAAGTTCTCGTTATGATAATGCTCGCATTTTCAGCTTGTTTTTAATTAAGTTAATAGTATGAATGTTCTTCTTTCATAGACTGTCCGAAGTATTACTGTAACCTCATCATTTTCTGACTTGTAGTGTTTAAAAAAATGAATTTGGGATAAACAAATTAAATAACTTTTAAACTATTTGAAGAAACTGATAAATCGTATAAAAAAAACTTAAATATGGCGTTTGCTGAATATGTCTATCCTTATTGGTTGCTTAGGAAATTGCAAAATAAATCGTAAATTTTGAGTTTTTATAAATATTCATAACTTATGTAAAAATTAACTTAGAACATTCTTATTATACGGAATGCTGAGACTTCTGGTGCTTAAATTATACCCTAAATTTCAAAGCAATTGGTCAAATAGTTTAAAAGTTATTTCATTTGTTTATCCCAAATTAATTTTTTTGAAACACTAAAGTCAGAAAATGATGAGGTTACAGTAATACTTCGGACAGTTTATGAAAGATAAACATTTACACTAATAAATTAATTTAAAAAATGACAAAAAGTAATTTTAAACAGTGTAAAATTATTTTGCAAAAACATGTCGATTTTTTGCTTACTTATAAACAATTAGAATAACTTTTTAACCGTTACGCGTAGAAAAATTATTTTTTCATATATAGATTTTTATACACATTTAGAAAGAAAAACAATTCTCCTAGGACAATTAGGAACGAAGTTAGCCCCCTTTTTTAATTCACATATTCTTGTAAAATAATATTGCAATATATAAAATAATTTTTTGTAATTTTTTTAATTAAATTAATAATGCAAATCTTCTTTCATAAACTATCCAAAGTATTAGTGTAACTTCATCATTTTCTGACTTATAGTGTTGCAAAAAAAATGAGTTTGGAAAATCAAATTAAATAACTTTTAAACTATTTTACCAATTGCTTTGAAATTTAGGGTATGATTTAAGCACCAGAAATCTCAGCATTCCGTCTAAGAAGAAAGTTCCAAGTTAATTTTTACATAAGTTATGAATATTTACGATTTATGAGTTTCTTATTCCCCAATTTGTTTAAAATGCTTAACTTTTTGGTAGTACACAAAAAAAAGCGATTTTTTTTATTCTCATTTGTTTATAACTATGTACTTACATCATCAAAATCGACTTCAGGAAACATATAAGTTATTATTATAAATGTCTATATTACTTAAAATATTTGGTTTCGCCCTGGAGGGGGTTATGTCACCAACAGGATATTTTTTTCCTTATTTCTCTGAACTATCATACACAGCGGGTATTTACACGTTATCTAGGTTCCACCCGCTTGTAAAACTGACTACTACTGATTTACTGACAGATAGTTAGATACTGACACAGAGTTTTCCCTGTAGCTCCACCTAATAACGATATTTATTGTTTTTTGGAGTGTGCTGGATAGAACATTGACATACACTCTGGGCCAAAATTAACCGGCCACCTTAAAAATGGGTCATTTTTGATGTCTTATATCTCCTAAACCTGTTGTCCGATTTAAGTGATTTTTTTTAACATGTCATAGCCTTATTCCTTGATAATATCGATATAGTAATATTGTTGCTAAACAGGTAAATTTTCATTGTATACCGGGTGTACGAATCAAACTGTGTTTTTTTCTTAAAGTTTGCATCACCCTGTGGAATATTTTAGCATTTATAAAATATTGAAATTAAAACCTAACTATAGCCTCATGTTTTCTCAACATTCTGTTTTTTGATTAATTCGCTTATGTTGGATAATAAAAAGTTAGGTGCTTTAACAACTAGACATTTTTTTTATCAATACAGGGTGTTTTTAAAAAAATTTGGCAAAGTTTAAGGGGTAATTCTGCATGAAAAAATAATGACAGTTTGCTTTATAAACTTATGTCCGCAAATGCTTCGTTTCCGAGATAGGGGGTGTTGAAACTTTTTGAAACTGACGATTTATTTATTATTTTAAAACCGGTTGAGGCATGCACATGAAATTTGGTGGGTTTTAAGACGTAGTTATTGCACATTTTTTGGCATACAATTAAGCATTTAATATTCACCATTGGCCCGCATACGGGTAATATGATTGCTCAAATTACTAGTATGCGCGCCAATGGTGAATATTAAATTCTTAATTGTATGTCAAAAAATATGCAATAACTACGTCATAAAACCCACCAAATTTCATGTGCATGTCTCAACCGGTTTTAAAATAATAAATAAATCGTCAGTTTCAAAAAGTTTCAACACCCCCTATCTCGGAAACGAAGCATTTGCGGACATAAGTTTATAAAGCAAACTGTCATTATTTTTTCATGCAGAATTACGACTTAAACTTTGCCAACATTTTTTAAAAATACTGTGTATTGATAAAAACCATGTCTAGTTGTTAAAGCAACTAACTTTTTTATTATCCAACATCAGCGATTGAATCATGTAGTACAGAAAATATGGCATAAATGCACCACTGATGCCATCTTTTCTGTACTACATGAGGTTTATCAAGCACTCAACAGTAATCTTCACACTGCCACCGTTTTTTGTGACTACGCCAAAGCTCTTGATTGTGTAAATCATAACATTTTGATAAGAAAACGAAATTTCTACGGAATTCGAGGTATTTCTTTAGATTGGTTCCAATCTTACTTGGATGATAGGAAACAACTGGTTGGAGCAAATGATACAGACTCTAGTCTCAAAAACATTGTATGTAGGGTACCTTAAGGTTCAGTATTGGGTCCTCTATTTTTCCTTATCTTTATTAATGACATCACTAGTTTAAAAATCGACGGAAAAATCTTTCTTTTTGCTGATGATACCAGTATCACTTGGAGCAACTCAAATATTGCAACTCTTCATGCTACTATAACTTCTGATCTTCTTAAAATAAAAACCTGGTCTGACTCTAATTTACTCTCGTTTAACGTAGATAAAACAGTAGCATTGTCTTATAAAGGAGTCCTTCAACCCTTACCTCTTAATAACAGCCAGATCAGTACCGTTGATTCTGTAAAATTTATTGGTATTTTTTTAGACAGCAACCTTAAATGGTCCCACCATATCGATTTGTTAAGGAAGAAACTATCCTCAGCTTGCCATGCTATAAGATCTGTTTCGAATGAACTCAATTTAGCATCTTCCAAAATAACATATTTTTCTTTGTTCGAGTCACATCTTCGTTATGGTCTTCCTTTTTGGAGTTCTGGTACAGCTGCCCAATTGAATGTTATTTTTAAATTACAAAAAAGAGCAATTAGATATCTGTTTGGCTTCAGAAGAACAACACATTGCAGAAGTTACTTCAAAGATCACAGAATTTTAACCCTTCCATCTTTGTATATTTTAGAAACTGTTTGCTTAATTCGTAAACATATACATGTCTTTCCACCAAGACCTAATCATGACTACTTCACGAGAAATTCTACGTTTGACGTCTATATGCCGACCCCGTCCTCTGAGTTAGTAAAGAAATCTATATTATATTCCTCAAAAAAACTTTACAACCATCTCCCACTACAACTTAAATCTGCAGCATATTTCCCCAAATTCCGTAAACTGACAAAAGCCTACCTACCTGAAAGGCCATATTATTCAGTAGAAGATTTTCTTAATCAATAACTAAGAAATTACAGTACCCTTTGAACAAGTAGTACTTATATTATCATTTTTTTGTCTATATTTGGGTGTCATATGCAGCAGCTTAACTTTTAAACTTATTAATTACTAGGTAGACTATGCATTTGCAATTTACTTAAATTTTGCAATTGATTACTTCTGTTTAACTTCATTATTATTGTTATTATTGTAAATATATTGACGATTTATGTAATTTTAGTGAATTGGATTGTTATTGTTTTGTTTTCTTGACTTTTTATAAGTTTTGTCGATAAAATTGTACAATTTTTCATGACAATAAAGCATATTTCTATTCTATTCTAAAAAACAGAATTTTGAGAAAACATGAGGCTATAGTTAGGTTTTAATTTGAATATTTTATAAATGCTAGAATATTCCACAGGGTGATGCAAACTTTAAGAGAAAAACACAGTTTGATTCGTACACCCGGTATACAATGAAAATTTACCTGTTTAGCAACAATATTATTATAACGATATTGTCAAGGAATAAGGCTATAACAGATTAAAAAAATCACTTAAATCATACAACAGGTTTAGGAGATATAAGACATCAAAAATGACCCATTTTTAAGGTGGCCGGTTAATTTTGGCCCATAGTGTATTTTCCTCTTACCATAATTACTACATCATCTGAATAGCCTTCACTTCTACTACCCAATCGTTAAGGAACGGAATCAAGTCATCCACCAGGACAATAGGAGGGGAGAAAGCACTCCCCCCGGTGGGCACCCCTTAACTTATTTAGCTAAAATCTCATCTTCTTGCAGGTTGGTTAGAAATTTTCCAGTATTGAAAAATTGGAATATTGGAAAACTGGCTTATTTTCCAGTATTGTTTTGATCTTTCCTTTCTAAGTAAAATTTAATAAAAAAATTGTTTGTCTTGGTAAAAGGTATATTAGTTTAAAAAGCCCCTATAGGGCTACAAACATAGAAACAAAACGTTTTCGCTCTGTAACAAGAGCATCATCAGAGTTACAAGAACATGGTGAGCCAACAAAAAATACAAAGGTCAAAACCTTTCAAAAACCGACTAAAAGTCTTATATAAATGCAAACATGGCAAAATCCACAGGATGGATATAATTCCTATGGATACGGCCCTAGGGCAACATATGACTCCCACACGTGGTAAGTGGGTCAATAGGTAACAATTAGGTCATTATGTTACAAGAGGTAACAGGCAACCTGTCACCTAATGTAAGTTTCATATGTTATAGCCTTATTCTTTAACAATATCGCTGTAATAATATTGTTGCCAGACAGGTAAATTATCATTGTATACCAGGTGTACAAATCAAACTGTGTTTTTTCTCAAAGTTCGCATCACCTTGAGGAATATTCTAGCATTTATAAAATACTGAAATTAAATCCCAACTATAGCCTCAGGTTTTCTTAATATTCAATTTTTTTATTCATTCGCTTATGTTGGAAAATAAAAAAGTTAGGTATTTTAACAACTAGCCATGTTCTTCATCAATACTGGTTGTTTTTAAATAAGTGCGACAAACTTTAAGGGGTAATTCTGCATAAAAAATAATGATCGTTTGCTTTATAAACATATGTATATATGTAATATATAAACATATTGTAAGAAAAAATTCAACATCCCGTATCTCGGAAACGAAGCATTTGCGGACATAAATATGTTTATAAAGGAAACGGTCATTATTTTTTCATGCAGAATTGCCCCTTAAAGTTTGTTGCACTTATTTAGAAACACCCTGTACTGATGAAGAACCTGTCTAGTTAAGTGTCTAACTTTTTTATTATCCAGCATAAGCGAATAAATTAAAAAACAGAATGTTAAGCAAATATGAGGCTATAGTTGGGTTTTAATTTCGGTATTTTATAAATGCTAGAATATGCCACAGGGTGTGGTGATATTGAGAAGAAAACACAGTTTGATTGGTACAAATGGTATACAATGTAAATTTACATTTCTAGCAACAATGTTATTACAGCGATATTGCTAAAGAATAAGGCTGTAAGATATTAAAAAAATCACTTAAATCGGACAAGAGGTTTAGGAAATTCGAGACATCATAAATGCCCACTTTGTGAACTGGCCGTTTTTTGTGCCGGGCAGTGTATTTAGTTTCCTTCATTCTGCTTAACATTTTCAAAAAAATAGTGAATATAAAAAGGAATGAATGTCGTTCACCTGTTGTAAACTCATTATTAGCTATTACTAACTATTGGGCTTTATATGTTTGTCACATCGCAATTAATTTGTAGATATTAATGATTTAGAGTATTAAATGTATGTATGCTATCCTCTGTAGTTTTTACTTATTTTCAATAGTACTTCATACTGTCTTCTTCTCAGTACCAACTAGAAAATATTCTCAAATATCTTGATAAATTGAAGCTCTACACTGTTACCTGTCCCCGTATATCAGATTTATTTTCCCGGGTTGTTTTTTCCACCGAGCACAGCCCGTTTTGTTCTCTAATTTATATTTGATTTCCTTCATTTCGCTTAATATTATCAAGAAATAATATCATAAAAAGGAATGAATGTCTAATGTCTTACAAGTGTTCAGAAATTATTTCGAAATGTAAAATATTTTAATTAAAATTGGGTTCTCTAGATTTCTGCTGACCCAACCGTTAAATTTATGACAATTTGAAACAGGATGTTTCAAATTTTCAAATCACTTTTGGATGTTTAAGAATTAACTTTAGTGTATACAGAAAGGTAAAAATATAAGGATTTTTGAAAATTAATTAGTTTTAAAATAAATGTGAGACATTTTAAGCATATAAATGTTTAATCTAAAAACTTTTTTGTTTACTTATTCATCTTCGTTGTTTGCTTATAGAGTAAAATATATTTTTTTTTATTTTAAAAGGGCATTTCTTACCTTTTGTATTTTATGGGTATAAAAATATTTTATTGTAACGTACAAAACCGAATCTATATAAAAAAATTACAAAATTTACCACATATAAATCAGACATACACCCGGAAAGAAAAGTACTATACGGTGACAGTCTGGGAATGCCTTGCGGCTAGAGAAAAGAGTGGTGATGGTCGTGCGGTCCACAAAACAAAAATATTCTGAAGTTATATAAGGGGCGTCAGGTAAATTGGCCCACAGCCTTCCCTACGTTACTATTCAATAAACCACCAACTTACCAATAGGTTTACTACCAAATTACTAAGTATAGTATACAACCTGGATAAAATAAAAAAAAATAAATGAAATTGTCCGAGATCAGCAATTAGTCAATTTTAATAAATACAGGGTGTAACGAAAATACAGGTCATAAATTTTATCACATATTCTGGGACCAAAAATAGTTTGATTGAACCTAACTTACCTTAGTACAAATGTGCATATAAAAAAGTTACAACGCTTTGAATTTACAAAATGAATATCGATTTTTTTCAATATATCGAAAACTATTAAAGATTTTTTATTTAAAATGGACATATGGCATTCTTATGACAGTAGCATCTTAAGAAAAAATTATAGTGAAATTTGGACACCCTATAAAAATTTTATGGGGGTTTAGTTCCTTTAAACTCCCCCAAACTTTTGTGTACGTTCCAATTAAATTATTATTGTAGTACCATTACTTAAACACAATATTTCTAAAACTTTTTTGGCTCTTAGTACTTTTTCGAAAAGTCAGTTTTTATCGAGATATTTTGAATATTTGTCAAATCCACCACATATTTTTGTATATGGTTAAGTACGATTATGGAGACTTGGTAATAATATGAAAATTTATATATGATTTACATTTTTAGGTATGTTTTGAACCGGATTAAAAAAGAAGCCATATCTAGATAAAAGGTGCCTTCACGAAAAAATACAAAGAGGCAAAAAAGTTTTAGAAACAGTTTGTTTAACTAATGATATCGCAGTAATAGTTTAATTGGAGCGTACACAAACATTTGGGGGGTTTAAAGGAACAAAAGCCCCATAAAATATTTATGTAAACATATTAAAAAAGAAGCCGCAACTCGATAAAAACTGCCTTATCGAAAAAATATTAAGAGCCAAAAAAGTTTTAAAAATATAGAATTTAACTAATGGTATCACAATAATTATTTAATTGGAACGTACAGAAAAGTTTGGGGGGGTTTAAGGGAACAAAACCCCCATAAACTTTTTATGGGAAGCACAAATTTCACTATAATTTTTCGTTAAGATGCTCCTGTCATAAGAATGCCACATATCCATTTTCAATAAAAAATCTCTAATAGTTTTCGATATATTCGAAAAAATCGATTTTCATTTTGTAACTTCAAAGGGCTATAACTTTTTTCTGTGCATATTTGTACTAAGGTAAGTTAGGTTCATTCGAACTATTTTTGCTCCCAGAATATGTGATTTAATTTATGACCTGTATTTTTGTTACACCCGGTATATTCCCAAGATATTTGAAAACAATTACATATTACAATATTATTTAACTTTACCATCGGCTAAAAAAAAGATATTAAAATGCGGCTTCTACTTGTCTAACAAAAATTCACAGAAATATTTCTAAATAGTTAATTACACGATAAAAGGTAAGATGTATCTAAATTACCAAACGCTAAGGGGATTGGTATGTGATTCCATACCATAAAAAAAGTAATAATTAACCCCAATTGGACACCACGAGAGCTCTATTGCGTGCGCAGAAAATAATATAAAGAAAAAAAAAGGAAATCTATTTCAAATATTTAACCCTCCTTAGACGCAGTTTACAAAATTATAGTATAATGTGTAATTTTAAAACTAGAATGTGTAATCAAGTATATTCAAATGGGAAATAAGCCACAATTTTACCTAAAAATGATTTTATTAACGTTTCGACGCCCAAGTCGTGTGTCGTTGTCAAAATACAAAATAATACTAAATAAACAAAAATGTTGTTGCTTAGTAAAAAATTCTTCTAATAATTTGTTTAATCTGACTCATTTATATCGGCAATTCAGACACGTATTATACATTTTAAAGTAGACGACTTTAAAATGATATTGCCAATATTGATGAGTTGCGTTCCTGGGACGACTTTACTAAAAGATAGTTCATTCGATTACATGAAATCAATCCCAACTCAAGAATATCCGTCGCAAAAAAATCATAGCATGTGATCTGTCTTTAAAAAGACAACCAAATGCAACGATGACAGTAAAATTCTCGCGTTAGAGATTCCATAGTAAATCACGAGGGAAAACCAGGAAAAACCTCGTGATACTATCCCGACATCGTAAGTATTTGGGTTTACATTTAGTTTACTCTCAAAACTAATACCAAATTCTGACTTGATATTTTAAATAATTTAAAATTATTTTAAATAATACCAAAATACTAAATATGTACTAACTCGATATGTTATATTATATATATAGAATGTGTAAATATTAAACATAATAAATCGCAATTAATCTTTAAGTACTATGTATGTAAATTATGCATAAATTGAAACGACAAAAAGACCCGCAAATAATCTAATAAAAACTATATGTCCCATAACAAAAATAGACGGCGCTTAATCTTCCGTCAAAAATAAAGATTAATCCATACCTCGAATTTTCATTCACATAAATATACTTCATTCCTAGTTAAAGGACAGTGTGCCTCCAATCGAAAAGTAAGTACCATCCGTAAATCCACTGCGACTTAAGTAGATATTGAACTCCAAAAATACGATGTACCGGTGTACATATTAAAATGTTGAACAAGTTGGAAATTACAGCCTGACAGGAACAAAAAAAGAACCCTGAAGAAGAAAACACTAATTACCATACGTGTTTAAAATAATTATTTGGAAATAAAGATATTGATTTTAACAATTTGTTTATCTGCCTTTTGGCAATAATTAAGAAAAAAACTTGTAAAAGTAGAAAAAAACTTTGCGACAACTTAGAATGTATGGCAACTTATAATGTTCTTACACTCAGCCTTTTTAGCCAGATTAGGGGTTTAAAATATCCCAAATTGGTCTCGTGATTAAAGACTTATTTCTTGATTTAGATGCGACTCCGGGGTAGACACGTGCTTGCACACAACATCCGCTTTTAGCGAAGTTGTGGATATTCCCAAAAATCCTTCCACGAAGGCGGCAAATCCCCTTGAATATCCACAAGGTTCGTACTAGTCCAGATCTAACATGGAACAGCAGCAAAAAAAGAAAATGCCGTTTTTAACCAGCACGACCTTTTAGGTACAACGTTCAAACCCAAAATTCCTTCCTCTCCGTTGTCTTTCTGAACATTTGACACACTTGAACACACGGAGGTCACCGAATAATACCGAGATTCAAACATTTAAATTTTGTGATCCTAAATATTCCAAGATAGCTCTAGAAAGAACGATCTAAATTACTTTCTTCACAAAAGGGACATTTTCCCTTATAGTGCAGTCACTGAAGGTGAATATGAGCTATTACCTCCGATTTCGTTGAACCTCCATCGATTTGCACGAAAATTGGTGAGTGGTTAGAGGATATCTCAAGGAACAAAGGTGACATGGTGCCAACTTGCGCTTTTACCCTGGGGGTGGATGCCACCCCTCCTCGGGGGTGAAAATTATTTTTATAAAAAATAATCCAACAATTCGGTAGAGCGACAAATTATAAGTAAAATTTGTTATATAAGGTTATTAAAATAAATCAAAACTTTTTGAGTTATTAAAGATCAAAAATTTTAATTTTTCGTGAGAAAAATGCATGTTTTTAACCGATTTTTCATAAATAACTCAAAAACTATAAATTTTTACAAAAAAGTTATAATTGTCAAAATTTAGGCTAATAAAAAATCAAATAAATTCCTTACTAGAAAAACCTTTCAGTGTTAACTGAAAGTGAGTTATAGGTAATTGAATGTATATTTCTTTCGTCGAGTACCCAAATCTAAGTATTGAAGCTTAAATACCGGGAAAATGATGCATTTTATAACATAAACTTATTAAACATTTGTCAAAGCTCATTGAAATATCTATCAAATAAGTGCTAGAACAAGTTGATAGCATTAAAGTTTATGCACCAAAAATGTTTCAAAATGTATCTTTTAAAAAATTTTCTAAAAAATGTTATTGTTTTTTTGTAAATAACTCCGTTAAATTTTAAAGTAGCAAAGTTTATCTAATAACTGGTTAAAATTTTATTCCTAGATCTATTAAAAAACGTCAAAATAGTCATTTATACCTCTTACTTTTTTAAAAATAAAAGGTTAAATGTTAAATGGTCGAGCACAACTTTCAGCAATCATTCCTGATGTTGGCGAATCATGAGGGTTTAAAATTTTTTGAGCATTATCGTTCTTATTTCTTATTGAATCCTCTATATATCCTTCGGCAACCGTGCTTGATTTCCAGCCCCCATGTCGTTTGAGGCATTCTAGATTTCCGCCTCCATCAATTAAAAGTGTTGCTTAAGTTCGTCGTAAAGAGTGACCCGTGTATGCGCTTGCATCGTTTAAATTTAAATAACTAGCTACTTTTTGGGCTACTGCGCTGATCGAATGTATTCCCATGACGCTTCGGTAACACTTTCCATTTTGGTACTTGATAAAAAATCATTTTTCTGTGAAATTTTCAGGCCGCAGTGATGCATACTTATTATGAATTGTACTATTTATGATTGAAAATTGCTACGTTTGAAGAAAAAATAGTATACTTTATTCGGCAAAGAAGCGACTTTTCTTGACTTGCCCTCTATTACGCGCCTCACTTCGTTCGGCGCGTAATATCGGGCGCGTCAAGAAAAGTCATGCTTCTCCGCCTCATAAAGTAATATACTATTCCTCCCTTGGGAGGAAAAGTACAGCTTTGCTCCCTACAATCAGGTCCGGAAAAGTATACTTTCGGTAGAGGTGGGTGGAAAAATACCTTTCCTCGAGGTCTGCAAAATAGGCTTCCGTGGCGGTGATGACCTCTTCATTCGACTTAAGTTTCCACCCAGCGAGTATCTTCTTCAAGTTTGGAAACAAATAATAGTCGCATGGGGCCAAATCTGGAGAATACGGTAGATGGGGCAACAATTCGTAGCCCACTTCGACCAATTTGGCCATGGCGACGGTGGAGGTGTGAGCTGGTGCGTTGTCATGGTGGAAGAGCACTTTTGTCTTTGCCAAATGGGGTCGTTTTTTCTTCAATTCGGTGTCGAATCGGCCCAATAATTCGGCATAATAGAGTCCTGTGATCGTTTTGTCCTTCTCCAAGTAGTCGATGTAGATCACACCTTGTGAATCCCAGACAATGCTGGCCATCACCTTTCCGGCCGATTGGACAGTCTTCGCCTTCTTCGGAGCAAGTTCGGTGGGTGCTGTCCACTCTTTCGACTGTTCCTTGGTCTTTGGTGTATACCAGTGAATCTATGTTTGGTCGAAGGTTATGAAACGACGTAAAAACTCCTTTGGATCACACTTACATAGCGTCAAACACTGCTCTGAAGTGGTCTCGTGGTTACGCTTGATTTCGCTGCGTGATTTCCCTTCCAAAAACAAGAATCGAATCACTGACCGATATTGCTCTTTTTCCATTTTATTAAAATCCGCGGATACGCTGACTTTCACACGCAACTATAGACCAGGGTGCATCTGTAAAAATATTAGTACATTTGGACGTTGAGAGGTGACTCAAATTTTTTTACAGAAATTGCTTGAAAATAAATCAAATAATAATATTTGAGTTATCCTCCCTTTCAAAAAGGTCCGGAACATTGTTTAAATAATCAAAATGTCAAAAAATTAAGCAAAAATTCGATTTTTCTCTTCGTTTTTTGATTATAACTTTAAAAGTATTCATTTCTGAGAAAAGTTGTATTGACATAAAAGTTGCATAATTCAATTTCTAACAATATAGAATTGGCTAAAAATTTAAAAAATAGTCACCCTTGTTGCAAAACAGCAATACTTGTGAAAAAACCATACAAAAACAAGTATTCGCATTTTACGTTTTTCAACCATTTATACTACACCTAGGACCTTCATATTTCACCCAAAAAAACTTATGATGCAGTACAATAATACTGTAAATTTCATTAAGATCAGTTCAACAGATTTTGCAAAATAAATTTTGCAATCCAGCTTTCGCAAAAAAAATTAATTTTTTCAAAATGTTACAGGACTGAAAGTTGAAATTTTTTTTGCGTATAGAAGTGTACTGTACCTTTCATTTTTAATTTGCAAAATTAAAATCGATTAACTTCCACGGCGTCAGGAATTTTAATTAATTATTGGTGCTACGCGCAGGACAACGGATAGTTTGCTCTGATTGGGCATTCCAATGACCTTTTATAATGATTGATACATTTTAATTTTTATTACATTTCGATATAAATAAATAAATTTGTTTATTGCAAAATAAAAACACATATTCTATCCTTTGAAATAATACTTTTTTTAGCAAAAATTTTCTTTGTTCATATATTTTAACTTAGAGAATAAAAGTTTATTATGTTTAAACATATGCAATTGTTCTAATAATTTATTTAATCTGACTCATTTATATCGGCAATTCAGACACGTATTATACATTTTAAAGTAGACGACTTTAAAATGATATTGCCAATATTGATGAGTTGCGTTCCTGGGACGACTTTACTAAAAGATAGTTCATTCGATTACATGAAATCAATCCCAACTCAAGAATATCCGCCACAAAAAATCATAGCATGTGATCTGTCTTTAAAAAGACAACCAAATGCAACGGTGGCACTGAAATTCTCGCGTTAGAGATTCCATAGTAAATCACGAGGGAAAACCAGGAAAAACCTCGTGATACTATCCCGACATCGTAAGTATTTGGGTTTACTATTTAAAGTAATAAATATGTACTAACTCGATATGTTACTGATTTACTAATTTTGGTATTTTCTTTCTATTGAGATTATATTTATATTATATTTTATATTATATATAAATTATATATTATATATATATATATATATATATATATATATATATATATTATATTATATATTATTATTATATTTTATATTATTATATTATATATTATATTTATTATATTATATTATTATATTATATTTTATTTCTAACATTCAAAACAACAAACACATTGAGATCTATTCTATCTAAAACTAAACCTAACAGTGAACAAGAAAGAACAAAGAATTGTATTTATAAAATACCTTGTGAATGCGAACAATTTTATATAGGTGAAACGTCAAGACCATTAGACGTTAGAGTAAATGAACATCAGTCTTATATAAAAAATAGAGAATTTGATAGATCTCAAATATGTCAACACGCATGGGATAATGAACATAGAGTTCAGTGGAGAGATTCAAGTATAGTCCTAAAAAAAGCAGATAGTAAAAAGAGAAAAATCAAAGAAGCGGCTCTAATTATGCTAAATGAAACCAATTGTGTCGCAAATTCCTCGGTAGAATGCAGTAGGATGTGGTTACCCATATTAAAGGAGGAAGTCAATAGAAAGAAAATACCACAATTAGTAAATCAGTAACATATCGAGTACATATTTAGTATTTTAGTATTATTTAAAATTTAAAATATCAAGTCAGAATTTGGTATTAGTTTTGAGAGTAAACTAAATGTAAACCCAAATACTTACGATGTCGGGATAGTATCACGAGGTTTTTCCTGGTTTTCCCTCGTGATTTACTATGGAATCTCTAACGCGAGAATTTCAGTGCCACCGTTGCATTTGGTTGTCTTTTTAAAGACAGATCACATGCTATGATTTTTTGTGGCGGATATTCTTGAGTTGGGATTGATTTCATGTAATCGAATGAACTATCTTTTAGTAAAGTCGTCCCAGGAACGCAACTCATCAATATTGGCAATATCATTTTAAAGTCGTCTACTTTAAAATGTTTAATACGTGTCTGAATTGCCGATATAAATGAGTCAGATTAAATAAATTATTAGAAGAATTTTTTACTAAGCAACAACATTTTTGTTTATTTAGTATTATTTTGTATATGCAATTGTTTAAACAATATTTCACAAACAATAATAAAATTAGTTTGATTTTTGTGGAATTAAAATATTAAAATACAACAAAATATAGAGTAAGAAAATAATATATTAGATAAAGATTGGAAGAAATTTTGGTGGAAATCAACTTGTGTGAATCGAACACAGCTGTCCTGCGCGTAGCACCAAAAATTAATGTTTATTTAAAAAATTTCCTGACGCCGTGGTAATTAATCGATTTTAATTTTGCAAATTGCAAATGAAAGGTACAGTACACTTCTATAAGCAAAAAAATTCAACTTGCTATCTGCTTTATTTTCAGTCCTGCAACATTTTAAAAAAATGAATTTTTTTTGCGAAAGCTGGATTGCAAAATTTATTTTGAAAAGTATATTAACCGATCTTAATGAAATCTACAGTGTTGTTTTACTATATCATAAAGCTTTTCTGGGTACAATAGGAAGGTCCTAAGTGTAGCATAAATGGTTGAAAAACGTAAACTGCGAATACTTGTTTTTGTATGTTTTTTTTGCAATTATTGCTATTTTGCAACAAGGGTGACTATTTTTTAAATTTCTAACCAATTCTATATTGTAGGAAATTTAATTACGCAACTTTTATGTCAGTACAACTTTTCTCAGAAATGAATAGTTTTAAAGTTATAATCAAAAAACCAATAAAAAAAATCGAATTTTTCCTTCATATTTTGACATTTTGATTATTTATACAATGTTCCGGACCACTTTGAATGGGAGGATAACTGAAATATTATTATTCGAGTTATTTTCAAGCAATTTCTGCAAAAAAATTTGAGTCACCTCTCAACGTCCATCTCAAAACAGATGCGCCCTGGACTATTACAGCAATACTATAATTTCGATTTGGCTGAAATTTTGACATTAGCCGTCTACGAGAACGCATTAAATGACAGTACACTTCATTTGCGATAGTGGCGCCATCGGGCGGAGAAGCTAAGTACTTATTGGACTGCCCTAGTACAGTCGAACCCACTTATTTAAATAGACTTCGTGCCAAGCAAACATATTCTTATAAGCGGGATATTCTAATATATATATATATATATATATATATATATATATATATAGCGGGATATATTCTGGTCATAGATCGAGTAAATTTGAAATGTCAGTAAAGTATATGAGCATTAGATTGTTTAACGTTTTACCAAAAAAATATAGAACAATGAATAAATATTTATTTAAGAAATCCATTAAAAGCTTATTGCTTACCAAATGTTATTATACTGTGGAAGAGTTTGTTTCGGACAGAAATATTACCTAAATGTTATCAATTCTATCTACCTTAAAATGTTTATAAAATTTATAAATGTATTAATTTTATTGTTTGTTTGTTTGTAAAACTAATGACATGTCCTATACATTGTATGTCTTAAAGGATGAATAAATATTATTATTTATTATTATTATTTATTTAATAACCGATCATTGGAGTTTAGGTGAAATAATTGTACCGAATATAGGTTATAATAGTACATACTATGTCAATATGTATATTCATATGGTTTTAGGTCTTTTTATGTCAATAAAAATTTATAATCTATTTAGAAAAATAATTACGAAACGATTAGAAAATAAATTAGACTTGGATTTTAGAAAAGACTCCGAACAAACGATCAACTATTGGTAAGCCCAGTTCCACCAACGTGACTTAAGTGAAAATTTGATCTTAAGAAACAATTTTTACTTAAGTTCCGTTCAGTTTCGTTCCACCAACGAATAATATTTACTTAAGAACAAATATTTTTGCTTAAGCTTAAGTCACCTATTATGACGACTTAAGTAAAAATTTTAACTTGACGCATGCATTGAAATTCATCTTCTGTCATATATTGACAAATAAGTGAGGTTAAATTTCTGTTGTTGATTTTACGTTCGGATAACTCGCATTTTTGCGATTTATTTTGATTTATACATTCCTATTTTTCGTAAATTCTACCGTAATATATAGTATAAAGTAGTACATAATAGTTTATAGTATATAATATAGTGTAGTGTATGTAGTCCCTTTATCTTTGGTATGCACACCATTGGTTTTTTATTTTCAATGATGTCCTTGTATTTGGACACCAAGGAAACCAATTCCCCGTTTTTTGATTAGAAAAGTTTACTCTTTTTTTTAATTTTTTTCATATTCTTATAAACTATTTCCATACTCTGACAAATCAAAACTATTACATACCTTAATTTTTAAAACTCTCTCTAAATTTTTAAACCGTTATATTTTAAAACTAGCAACTAAATTATTGCTAAACTAATTAATAATTCTCAACTAGATTAATTTTAAATGAGCAAATAATTTCGCAAAATACACAAGAAGATGACAAGAATCAATTAATAACAATTTACAATAAATATTGAAATGACATTATAATAATTTTCTAATGTCTAATGACATTAATGTCAAAAATGACACAAATTTTCTTCTTTTTTGGTGTTTTTTCATTAAAAACGAGTCAAAAGGTTAAGAATTTTTGAAAATTTTGCAAAGTTGGTATCTCTGATAACTTAAGTTTTTTCTTGGCTAAGTTAAGTAAAAACTTGTATGGTGGAACGCAAATTTTTACTAAGAAATTTTTTTGCAAAGCAAAACTTACCTAAGATTTTACTTAGATCATGTTGGTGGAACCGGGCGTGGTAATAAATAATCCTATAGAAATATGCTGTTTCTAAATCTTTACTGCTTCTAAAAACAGCCAAGTTGGTGGCAATATGTACCTATAGAAATTTGTAGACAAATAAAATTATTTTATGACTTTGCCGGCGATCGATTGAATTTTCTGTGGGAAAGGAGCGTTTACTCATAACACAGTAATAAAGTGTTTAGTAGGTACCTGACAAACCGTAATAATACACAAAAGGGCAGGCTTTCTAAGCTCTTACCGACAAACCATTATACCAGGCAAAATTAAAATTTTTTAAAAATTGTACGAAAAAATTTATTTGCTGACCTGAAAAAATTATTCTATTAAGCGGTATTACTTAACTGAACCATATTCCAATAAACAGATACATTTATTAAAGGGTAAATGGAAACGTTTCGGGACTTCGAATTTATATTCCATAAACCGGGATATTCCTATAACCGGTACTCTAATAAGCGGGTTCGACTCTATTTGGTAAAAATCCGTGGATACCCTCCTACAAAAGTGGTCGAAAAGTAACAATATTGCGCATATAAATAAATGTTTTAATACACTTTTTTACACTTTATTCTTGCCTGCATTTTATGTTTCCCCAGTATAGCGTTGTTTGCACGTTCAAATACCATATACAACACTAAAGCATTAGATGTGGGAGTTTTCACCTAATGGAATAACAGACGTCGGCTTGAAGTCACGTATAGAATCTTGATATATCAGGAGCCGTATAAAAAAAATAACGAAAGGTTTTTATGTGAAAGTAAATATAAATATATCATTCTAGATGTTGATGTAGGTTTAGAGACAATTAGTCTGGGCAGATTATCGCAGAATGGGCCATTTTTGGGAAAAGTTATTTACCAGCACTTTTATTGCTGGAATCGAATCTTATGATTGTATATATCAATAATATAAGTGTGCAAAGTCCGCAGATAGTGTGCTACTTTTTTTGTAAACAAAATGGCGCCCGAAAAACGTGTTTTTTTTCAATTTTTGCGCTATAACTCCAAAGATTTTAACTTTACACCAAAAACATCCAAATAAAAATTCACCCAAATTAAACTCTGCATAGAGACAGGTTTTTCCCGATTTACTTCGACGAAAATTTTCCCAGGAAAATGCGGGTTTTTCCAACAAAATCTTTAATTTTCAACTAAAATTTTAGATAAGTAATTGTTTATCAATAATTAAATAACTTGGTAATATAACAGCTCTTTTCGTATAGAGTATAGATTATAATTCCAGAAGCCGATGGAAATTTAATGAACAGTTTAGCAACAATTGAATTGTTAATTAAAAATTCCAAAGATTCCATTAAAATAACCACAATAATTATGATACATAAGAATAACTATGATTTTTGTATAAAACGACACTGTACCTATCTAATGTACTTTACAGAATTGAAATTGGACTATTTAAGCGGCCTCGGGAACATTTTAAACTCATAAACAATTTTTTGGCTTAAAAATAAATAGAATATCTTGGGAAAACTTAGATTAAATTAAATCATTAAAACGGTATTAGAAAAAAAGCGGCACGACGCTTCTTCTAAAAGAAAAAACGTTTAATTTTGATAAGTGGTTCCTGAGATACAACTGGCTAAAGCTGACCGGCATTTACGGCAAAGATATAAACAATAGGATCATAATCTTCGAACCATCACCTTTTTATTTCCGTCCTCTTTCTCCACACAAATTTTCATATCTTTAAAATACTCATAACAGATATTATTATAATAAAAACTATTGATATTACCAGTGAAAATTGCCAAAAATAGCAAAATTCCAATCAAAAATTAGGTTGTAGAAAATGTAATCTCAAAGTTCAAAATCGGTATACGTTAAAAAAATGCATTTTATCGGCTTCCCATGGAGCAATTTTCATCATTCTTTTTTTGTTCCCAAGTAACTCGAGTAGAGCCATCTAACTAATGCATTATTAAATATCAAAGTTGCTTTTGTTTTGTTATAATAAATTAATTTATTTATAAGAAAAGAAAACTATGTACATATTTTTCCAGTTGTAGACTTTTTTTAGATAAACTTACTACAAGTGTACCTTTTAACGTTAAAAACACAAATATTCTCATTTGAAAGCTGTATAATTATTTAAACAATCTTTATTTAAACAAATTAAAAATTTTTGTTATAATAAATTAATTAATTTAATATAACAAAACAAAAGCAAATTTGACATTTAATAATGCGTTAGTTAGATGGCTCTACTCGAGTTACTTGGGAACAAAAAAAGAATGAAGAAAATTGCATTTTTTTAACGTATACCGATTTTGAACTTTGAGGATACATTTTCTCCAAACTAATTTTTGATTGGAATTTTACTATTTTTGGCAATTTTCACTCGTAATATCGATAGTTTTTATTATAATAATATATGTTATGAGTATTTGAAAGATATGAAAATTGGTGTGCAGAAAGATAACAAAACTAAAAAGTTGCAGGTTCGAAAATTATGATCCTATTGTTTATATCTTTGCCGTAAATGCAGGTCAACTTTGACCGGTTGTATCTCAGGAACCACTCATCACAATTAAACGATTTTTCTTTTAGAAGAAGCGTCCTGTCGCTTTTTTTCCAATACCGTTTCCATGATTTAATTTAATTTAATATTTCCCGAGATATTCTATCTGTTTATAAGCCAAAAAATTGTTTATAATTTTATAATATTCCTGAGGCCGCTTAAACAGTCCAATTTCAATTCTGTAAAGTACATTAAAAAGGTACTGTGTCTTTTTATACAAAAATCATAGTTATTCTTATGTATCATAATTATTGTGGTTATTATAGCGACCGAAAATTTTTAATTAACAATTCAGTTGTTGCTAAACTGTTAAGGGAATGGGTACGTATTTTCGGCTTCAATGCTATTTAAATGCATTCGTTTTTTTTTCGAAGCCTGACTAATAAGTCTTTTTGAAAAATTTAAACTCAGAATGAAAGATTATGTTCTTACCGAGGGCCGAAAATCCCCGAAAAATTATATAATGTTTATTTTAATAAGTTACAGGGGTGAAGAACTAAGAGAAAATGTAGTGTGATTTTTAATTTCAAATATCTCATTTAAAAGAAACCTTTTATTTATTCTAAGGGACTTTCGGGCCTCGATAATAATTTTGTCTTTCATTCTGCGTTTAAATTTTTAAAAAATATTTATTAGTTTCTTCAGGATTTGAAAAAAATGGACACCATGTGCGTGGTGATATTTTCCAAATCGAACATTCGCTATCTTTGTCATACAACGCACTGAGTCAAATAGAATATGATGACAAGACCCTGACAGTTTTAAATATTTGACATGGCATCGGGAATATTTTGAGTTATTGATTAAATAATATTGATAGTGAATTTGATAAATAATTGCTTTAAGACGTGAACTTAATAAAAAGTTATTTATTGTCTATTATTTGTGGAAGAGCCAAGCAGAGAATACATCAGGATAATATATTCTGCGATCCCAGTATTTTGTTGTTAAAAATATTCAAAATTATAAGTGTTCCATAATAACAATATATTATTAAAAAATCACTTTAACACTTTTTCTCTTTTCTCGATTGAGCATTCGTTTTTGTTGTACATATAAATTATTACAATCACTGAATACATAGTTAGTGAAAAAATTATCACATTTATTAACTGAATTAATAATTTGCAATTATACAAATAAGAGCTATCCAAGAATATTCAAAAGCCATCTCTTTAAAGTTAATGATGACATTTTCAGTAGAATGACATTCTAGTAATGTTTACATATCCATACCAGTGTGAATTTTACTACACCTAATTTGCCGTGTAAAGACAGAAAATTAGGGATATCCGTAAAATATTTGCGAATTATTTACCGATGGCCTTAA
This sequence comes from Diabrotica virgifera virgifera, assembly GCF_917563875.1. Lineage (NCBI taxonomy): Eukaryota > Metazoa > Arthropoda > Insecta > Coleoptera > Chrysomelidae > Diabrotica > Diabrotica virgifera. The sequence continues at coordinate 212,842,626 of NC_065451.1, read as the reverse complement.
TTCAATTTCTATCGGCTTCTGGAATTATAATCTGTAGGAGAAGAGCTTTTATACTACCAAGTTATTTAACTATTGATAAACAATTACTTATCTCTAAAATTTTAGTTGAAAATTAAGGATTTTGTTGGAATGCCCGTATTTTCCGGGTAAAATTTTCGTCGAAGTAAATCGGGAAAAGCACGTCTCTATGCAGAATTTAATTGCGGCGATTTTTTATTTGGGTCTTTTTGGTGTAAAGTTAAAATCTTTGAAGTTATAGAGCAAAAATTGAAAAAAACACGATTCTCTTATTCGATAAAACACGATTCTGGGGACTTTGCATACTTATATTATTAATATATACAATCATAAGATTTGATTCCAGCAATAAAATTGCTGGTAAATAACTTTTCCTTGTATTTTGCTAGTTAGCCCAGAGTAAAATTTACTCTGGGCTTTAAAAATATTTAATATTTAGTACAAGCGAAATGTGTAGATAGGAAAAAATGATTTGCGTAAAAAAAATCTCTCTGTCGTTTTTGCAACCGTAAATTGATCCGAAGTGTGATCTGATCGTGTCAAGCAATATCACAGGAAGAGGTACTCAGTAGGTAGGTAGGTAGGTAGAAGATCTTCTTCTTCTTATTTATTGCTCTATAAACTGCCCTCAACTTCCTAAAAAGCAACCTACTTTGCTTTGATCCGAATTATTTGTCTTATAGTCCTTGTTTGGAGCAGGGTTCATTATGTTCACTCAAAGTTAAATATTTTAGCATCGACCTACACCTTGTTAAATAGCTGCAGTAAAACCTCGATATAACGGACTAATTGGGGGGACGGGGTGTCCCTTAAAGCCGAAAGTTCTTTATATAAAAGTAGGTTTAAAATAAATCAAAAAACTTATTTTTTGAAAATATGTACACTAGTACACTGTATTTAAATGTAAATAAAAAATATAAAACAAACAAAATTCTATTTAATTGTCTTCGGACATTCCTCGTAAATTGACGCTGGTTGATATCGACGCGCTTGCTTTTGGTAATCCTGCTTTGAAAAAGGAATCAAGTTTTTTAGCACTTTTAAAGTTTGCTGGTTTTTTTGTAATCAACTTTCTAAAATTACGAAATTGCGTATGATTACAATTAAACTTCGTTATTTGACGAATAACCAATACGTGTTAGATCAAAATATGATCTTACCTCTGAGAACTTCATTTTTGGGTCTGTTGTTTTTCTTCATTACTTATGTTTTTTCACTTCCGTCCTCATGTTTTAGGTTCACAACTTCATCTGCTATTTTACTTTCAGTCATGATGTTATACCCAGGGACACATTCATATACAGATATCAATAATTTCCAACCCTTCTAAACCTATGTCTGTATCTTGACCATCAAACAATTTTTTTGAAAAGTACTCTGCTTTTTTGTATATTCTGCATTATATTCATCATGCAATACAACCATTACTTCATAAAAACTTTCTGCAAGATATTCGCTTGATTTCCAAAATTATTCCCTGATCCATGGGTTGAATAAATGATGCATTTTTTGCCAAAAACATACAACTAAAGTTTGTATCTAGGTGTAGCGTTTGGGGTCCACGGGGATCCCATTGGTATTTAATGTATCTTGGTATTCGACAGGTTAAGCATGTATAATATTAACACTACGTTTTAAATTTTTTTACATTGGACTGGATTTTTTGTTCGTTATAACCAAAGTCCGTTGAATAGGGGTCCGTTATATCGATGTTTTACTGTGGTTTCAATTAGTAAGTGCTCATGAAATTAAAAACTCCGATAAATTTAACTCAACAGCAACTAAATAAAAAAATCTGGATACTATGGAATATCGTTCGTCAAAGGACGATGAAATATACTGTACCAATTTGGTACATATAAATTGGGGATGTTAATCTATTTACTCAGTTAATTGCAATTTAACTCTGATTAATATTAATAACGAGGATTTGATGATAATTGATAATGAAGTGGTTAAATGGATCGTGTATTAAAGTACGGATAAAACTGATTTATTTTTGGTGATATATGACCACACAAATTAGAGGCATTTTACTAAAAAACTGATGATTTATTTTTTCCACGAAAAACTCAATCGATTATCAAGGAAAATATTCCATGTAAGTATCTTATTATGGTGTTGAATTTTCCTTTACTGAAACATTTTATGTACTTTGCTTATCGAAGCATAGATATGCATAGCTTTCCATATCAAAGCATTTTATGTACATAGATATTGTATTTTCGCTGTATTCCTATTTCGGAGCTCCAAAGTATTCCATTTAGGCAGCCAATTGTTCTTCTAGCTTGTGTTACCCTTTTCTTTATTTTCTCATCGTCTTTTCCCGTTCTATCGAAGATTACCCCCAGGTACGTGTCTTCACTACAGGATGTGACTTCTTCATTATCCTCTAGTTCGATATTGGATAACTCGGCTCCTATGGGTAGGTATTTAGTTTTTTCCACGTTAAGTTCCAAGCCCCACTGTTCGTATTCCTCCTTTAGTTTTCTTGTCATATACTGTAGATCGTCTTTATCATTAGCTATGATGACTTGGTCATCAGAAAATTGCAAGGTATATAAACAAACCTCTCCGAGGTCTATACTTATACCGTGGCATTTACGTTTACACTGGTTTAGTGCTTTTGCAACATATATCTTAAACAAAGTTGGTGAAATACAGCATCCCTGGCGCAGACCCTTGTTGACGATGAACTTTTTAGATAGTGATGTAGAATTTTCCTATATATTTTTTAAGACTTTGATTAGAGTGTAGCTAATGTTAGTCTCTTGTAGTGATTTCCACAATTTAGTCACAGGAACGCTGTCGTATGCTTTACGGAGGTCAAAAAACATGAGATGGGTCTCTTGATTGGTTGCTGATTTTTGAAGTTATACTTCTTTACTCGCGATATGAGGGTAAATTTTAATAGGATTAAAACCTTTGATCCCGGCGCAGTCGCATTACAATTTTGTTCTGATTGGATGTTCAAATGACATGACAAAAATTATCCAATATAGCAGCTGTGGCACAGCTGTGGGACTGTGGTTTGGTTATGTATGGTTGTTGCGTTTTAAAATTTGTAGGAAGAGAAACAACAAACAAAAAGTTAGTTAATGGTTATACTGCCTTTTTAAATAGCTTTCATATTATATTTTTGGACTTATTAACATTAAAGAGATGATTGTTGCATGCCAATGTGAAAGCCCATCAAACTATGACTAGTATGAGTGCAGCAAAATTACTGATAAAAAACCTATTAGCTCGAAGGCGTAGAGAACTGTGGATAACAACAATCAACCGGGACGATCTACGATCTAGCTTATTCAAAGCTAAAGAATCTTACACTGGTAAGTGTTTTAAAAATAGATGATCAAATTTTGTTATGATATTTGAACATAGCCACTTTGCACGATGCAAGTGATTGCGAAATTTATTAGTCGTTATACGGGCTCTGATTGGGTGTTGAAATGATCTGGCAATAATAAATAATTGTTCAATATGAAGGTAAACAAATGTATAATATATTAGTTTTATTGTTGTGAGGACAGAAACAAAAAATTTTATAATTGTAGTAATTTTTAAATAGTTTTTAAAGCAACAGGTACGTAATACATAATTGTAAATGTATCATAGGTACCTACCTATTTGAACCTACCAAAATACATAGTATGTAATACGTTTATTTACATAATTTGATTACCATCAAAATTTTTATCAATATTCACCTAATATATTGTTTTCTCACTCTATGTTTTGTTGTATTTTTTCAATTCTAAATCATTTCAATTCAAAATCAAAATAATTTGATTTATATAATTCAAAAATGTCAAAAGTTTAATCCGTTTAGTTAGTCGATCTTGGCACATAATGACACACTGTCTCCGTGGCGAAGCGTTTAATGCGAGTGAACCTCAATACAATGCCAATACCAGCCACGCTGGTAAGTTGGTTCCCCAATAGAAATTTTTATTTTTTTATTTTTTTATACATTTTATGATTGTAAGTATATTTATTATATAATTTTATTTTCAGAAAATACGTATTTAGTTAAAAAATTTTCCGACAATTAATGTTCAGAAATCATTTGTGGTATTTTTAATGTGTTTGTGTGTTTTATTCTTTTATTATTTTAATTTTTGGCACTGTTTTAATAAAAATGTTTGAGAAGTAGTAAGTATAAATTAGTTTAATATTTAAATAAAATAGAAATAAAAAGTATATTAATTTCGTTTATAATTACGTATTTTTTATGGGAAATAAGCCACAATTTTACTAAAAAATGAATTTATTAACCTTTCGAAGCCCAAATCGGGTTTCGTTGTCAAAATACAAAATACTATTAAAATAAAACAAACATGTTGTTGCTAAGTAAAAAAATTCTTCTAATAATTTATTTAATCTGACTCATTTATATTGGCAATTCAGACGTATATTATACATTTTAAAGTAGAAGACTTTAAAATGATATCGCCAATATTTATGAGTTGCGTTCCTGGGACGACTTTACTAAAAGATAGTTCATTCGATTACATGAAATCAATCCCAACTCAAGAATATCCGTTGCAAAAAATCATAGCATGTGATCTGTCTTTAAAAAGACAACCAAATGCAACGATGACAGTAAAATTCTCGCGTTAGAGATTCCATAGTAAATCACGAGGGAAAACCAGGAAAAAACCTCGTGATACTATCCCGACATCGTAAGTATTTGGTCTTACATTTAATCTACCTTCAAAAAAACTAATACCAAATTCTGACTTTAATATGTTTAAATTATAAATAATAATAATATTACATAGATACACAATAAGTAATACTAAATAAAACTTGTACTAACTCGATATGTTATTGACTTACTAATCGTGGTATTTTCTTTCTATTGACTTCCTCTTTCAGTATGGGTAACCACATCCTACTGCATTCTACCGAGGAATTTGCGACACAATTGGTTTTATTTAGCATAATTAATAAATTCATTTTTTAGTAAAATTGTGGCTTATTTCCCATAAAAAATACGTAATTATAAAAATGCCACAAGGAAATAGCTTCAGAACAACATTCGTTTATAATCATATAATCATATAATAGAAGTATAACTTCTTACGTGCGTACAAAGTACACACACATTCTTTTTTTTTTAATTAATTGTTTTAGGCTGAAGACATTATCTGTGCAGCCTGTTCTTCTTCTTCTTGTTCCCTTATACTTCATCTCAATGAGATTTCTAAGAATGCGCCCTACACCCGGCTTAGGGTACTAGTTACCGATACTCCTCCGTAATTTGAGCAATCCAACTTATTTCCTTTTTTATCAATGGAATAAATATAAGCTACTTTCCATAAACTGGGTGGTGTGACACCGTTTATATATTTAATAGGTGCAGCCATTTAATACCATGAGTTTGTTTTCAAACTGACGTCGGATCGGATCGAGTCGGATTGGTTCGGATCGGATCGGATCGGATAGGAGAAATACGGATCCAATGTAGGTGCAGCTTTTCAGGGTATTGCATTTACACTCTCAGAAGCCAATTTTAATTAAAAACACAATATAGAACAAAGCACGTATTGACCTACAAACATTTTTCCCTGTATTTCTTCTCTCGACCGTTCTTTCCAGTTCTTTCTGTGTTATCAATCCCCTTTCCATAGATTTATTCTCTCCATTGCTTTGTCGACTTCACCTCTTAAAGATCTTCGGGCCTGTCCAGGTTATTCTCTTCTTCCATTGTTTAGGCAATACGTAAAGTATCCTTAACAATAGTAACCTATACTTATTGTACGGTTATAGAGTATATTCCCATAGGTAAGCTGGTTAAGAGTAGATAACGATTTTTCATATGTAATTTAAAGTATTATCTGCATAAATGGCACAAAGAATATTTGCTACGAGAGGTATATGGTTCAAAATGCATACAGTATCACGACTAATAAGTTATGTTCACATACATGTAGAGTACTTACAGTTTTATTCCTTGATGACGTGTCACATCAGAGCTCTGATTGAATTCCATAATCCATTTGGTTCATTTGTAAGGCACTCACTAATACGCTAAATAAATCATCGTCGATAATACTGAGCAGATTGAATTATCTGAGCGGTATAAAACGATAGCAAAAAAAACCGGTAAAATGCGGCCTTTTTACGAATAGCGGGAGCGTCGATAGATTAGAGATGATTCTCGTTAGGAAGCTTTTGACGATCTGCCCCGGCGAGGGGTTCAAATGCGAGTCTCAACAATAACCTGGAGTTTCCAGAAAGGTTACATAAATACTACTTGAATTTTAAGTAATCAGTAGTACAGGGGCGTAACTAATTATTTTAGTGAGCCGTGTATAATATATTTATTGTACATATTGCCGGGGGCGACAGGCGAGAGAGATGGCCTATATCACCTCGAAGAGAGGGGATTGGCAAAGATGTGCACAACGATAAGAAATGTTTGAAGAAATTAGAGTTTATATACACAAGGGGTAACAACGATAAAATGGAGGAAAACGATAAGTTTTCCCCCTAGGGATAGATTTTAATCTTCCAGGGGAATCACAGCGATTTTCGTAATACCACGAAGAAAATCACCGTGAGTAGTGTGAATCTTGACAGTACGAACTAGACCATCCTTACCAGGCAATACATCTATTACCCTGGCAGTTGGCCATAAGAGTGGAGGAGTACCATCCTCCTTCAACAGAACCAAATCCCCGATCTTGACAGGGTCAGTAGGGTCGGTCCATTTATTTCTTTGCTGCAGGAGGCAAAGATAGTCTTTTTTCCACAATTTCCAAAATTGCTGTTGAATTTTACTAATACGCTGAAAAAGATTCAACCTATTTTCAGGTATCTCTGAAACACTTGGTTCAGGGGGCGCGGTTAAACTTCTTTGAACTAAGAAGTGAGCTGGAGATAGGAAAGCGAAGTCATTGGCGTCAGACGACATCCTAGTGATGGGTCTCGAATTTAGAATAGCCTCGATTTGGCATAATACTGTGTTAAACACTTCAAAGGTGAAGTGGGAATTTCCTATAATTCGATAGAGGTGATACTTCACACTCTTTATTCCTACCTCATGGAGGCCGAATTGATGGGGGTTGCGGGGAACACCCATCTTGAAAGTTATGGAGTTTTGAGTACAGAATTCCTTAATCTGTTCCGAATTATTTTGATTTAAGAAAAAATCATAGAATTCGCGCATTTCATTTTTTGCCCCATGGAAATTTGTGGCATTGTCGCTCCAAATAATACTGGGCGTGGATCTTCTGGCAATAAACCTTTTCAGAGTAAGAATATAGGCTTCTGCGCTTAATCCTGTGACGAGTTCGATATGAACACATTTAGTGCTCATGCAAATGAAATAGGCTACGTATGCTTTGTAAAGCGGTGCCTTCCTCAAATGTGAGGACTTAATTAAGAAGAACCCCCCATAGTCCACTGAGACGACTTGGAAGGGTCTAGTGGGGAGTACACGATCGGGATGCATATCTGCCATCTGTTGAACAGAATTGGGTGTCATGAATCGGAAACAGTTTACACACTTACGAATTAAGCGTTTAATCTGTCTTAATCCGTCAATTGGCCAGTACTTCATTTTGACATACGAAAGTACTGTTTGCGCGCCTGAATGTAATAACTTATGATGAGCTTGAGTCAAGATTAGTTCTACAACTCGACATTTAGAAGGAAGTAGAATGGGGTGTTTTTGATTATACGATATGGGGGCGTGTCGGAGACGTCCTCCCACACGAATCAGCCCATCATTATGTTGTAGGAAGGGGTTGAGTTTACGAATGGCTTTATTGGTCACGAGTTTAGCATTTTTCAATTCAAGAATCTCTTTTTTAAAGTAGATACTTTGGATATACCTGATGATCGCGTGATCAGCGATCTCCATTTCGGGTGGCGTCAATATATCCGTATCTCGTGGAGAGTTATTTATTTTCTTTTTAATATTACTGATGAATCTAAAAAGATAAGCGACAATTCTTTGAATTTTACGAAAAGAAGAAGATTTAGCGAATAGATTTTCAAAGGTGTCGTTGAGTTCGTGATTTGTTGCTATGTTTGAGACAACTAACTTCCTTAATTCAGGAAGATCATCCTGAAAATGAGGAATTTGATGAAGAGAAAAATCGATGGGATTGTCTCTAATAAAGCTAGGTCCGCATAACCAGTCTTCGGTGGTCTGGGGATTATCAAAGACATTTATCCCTCTGGAAGCGGGGTCAGCGATGTTTTCGTGACTTCTGACGAAATGGAAATCACAAGGAAAAGTTTCCAACAAGGAATTGACCTTTTGAATTCTGTTTTGTACAAAAATGTTCCAAATGTGTTTTTTTAGAAAGTATCCAAGACAAGGCAATTGTAGAGTCAGCAAAGAGATGAGATGAAGATATACTCAAATTTTTCTTGAAGATGTGAAAAAGTCTATGAGCCAGAGTGACTCCCAACACTATTCCACAAAGTTCCAATTTGGGGATGGTGAGTTTATTTTTTAGCGGAGAAATTTTGTTTTTAGAAGCGATAAGCCGCGACGATACAGAAAAGTCTGAGTATGTCGCTTTGAGATACACACAAGTGCTGTATATTTTTTCCGATGCGTCGGTGAAAATAATTAATTGAACATCAACAACTTTCTTTTGTAAAAGTAAGCATCGAGGTACCTTGACCTCTTCTATAGTTTTGAATGTCGATAAGAGGTTTTGCCAATTTTTCATAATGATGGGTGAGTCAATGGGTTGATCCCAGTCCAATTTCTGGGACCATATTTCCTGTATCAAGAGCTTAGCGTTCACAAGGACAGGGGATAACCATCCTAGCGGGTCATACAAAGTAGCAATGTAGGAGAGAATAGTACGTTTAGTAACAACATTAGCCAATTTGAAGATAGGAGTTTTAAACGAAAAGTGGTCGCGTTCTGAATCCCAGAATATGCCTAAGACTTTATCAGATCCCGTGAAGTTAAGACTGACTTCAGAGACGGGATTTAAATTGTGTTGAGACAGAAATTCTGAAGAACTGCAGTTCCACTTGTGGAGGAGGAAACCATGGGTTTCTAGCAAAGAAGTTAATTGTTCGAAAAGACAACTTAATTCATGAAGACTGTCAGCACCGCTGATCAGGTCATCCATATAGATAGATTCTTGCAGAACACTAGTAGCAAGTTCGTGGGTATGTTTGTTGTTGTCAGCGATGTGCTTGATAACTCTTTGAGCGATAAATGGGCTACTTGGGAGCCCGAAGGGTAATCTTTGAAATTGATAGCACCGTAAAGGCTGCTGAATATTGTCCCTAAAGAGAAAATTTAACAGAAATGTTTCAGTGGGACAAATGGCGATTTGTAGGAACATAGCCTTGATGTCGCCTACTAGTGCGAATTTAAACTGACGAAACTTAGCGAGAATGTCAAAAAGTTCATGTTGGACGACATAACCTTTGTCTATGACGTCACTGAGGGAGATTCCCGTAGACGATTTATTGTTTGGATCGAAAACTATACGAGTGGAAGTAGTAGAGTTGGATTTGAAAACGGGAAAGTGAGGGAGAAAGTAATTAGGTTTACCTGAGTCATTTAGCATTTTTAACGGCACTTGAATTATTTGTCCGTTATTGAGATATTCCGATATAATGTCCTGATATTTTTCCAATAAATCAGGGTTGAGTTGAAAACGTTTCTCGAGACTGAGAAAACGTCTTTTTGCCGAGAGAAACGAATTTCCCATGTCTATATCTTCGATAGGGAGTTTGAGATTGAGTGTGGACTCATATCGTCCATTGGGGAGAACATTAACATGTTTTACAAAATTAATTTCAGCGGGGTGATCATTAATGAGATCGGTGTTCTGAGGAGCGGCTTCTTCCAGCTCCCAGAATTTTTGTAAATGATCGGATAGTTCCTCGTTGGACACTACCGGCTCATTTACGGCGGAAGGAGTGTTATGAGAACAACAAGTAACGAGAGAGTTTGAATAAAATTCCAAAGCCTTTTTAGTATTTTTCGACTTAAGAGCAAAGTCTGGAACTGACCCTGATATCGTGTACCCGAGTAGAGTGCGTTGAAGAACGGGAAGACCTTTTCCCAAACGAATTATTTCAGGTTGAATGATATCGTTATACAGGTCTGCACCGAGCAGGATACCAATTGGGGATGTTACATGGAACATCGGATCACCTAATGGTATCTCTGAGGGTATGTTTAGTTTGCTCGCCGAAATAGAAATTTGAGGAAGCGGATTTGTTATCTTTGGGAGTACAGAGCACGAGATGTCAAAAGGAACGTCGTTAGCGACAGCGAAAATTGTTGTATCTACAATAGATTGAGACGAGGATGAGGTGGAGTTAATTCCATTGATCCGTAATTTTCCATCTCTAGTGGTGAGTGACAGTTCCTTTACGAGGTCAGCACTAATAAATGAAACCTGTGAGGCCGAGTCTAAAAGTGCCTTTGCGAAGACCCTCTTGCCGCTAGGAGCGACAAGATAGACCTGGAGTGTGCTTAATAACACCAAATGATTATCAAGCGAGGCTGCAGATAGAGCCATTGAATGTGGAGTCGAATTTTGAAGATTAACTTCCGTTTCAGGAGCTCTAACATGTGAGGGCCCCTGTTGTGAATTACCCTGTGTATGGGAGTTATTTGAGATAGCGGTTTTATTATGATTATTTGAGTTGTGTTGGCCAACAGCCGCGGAAGGGTTACTATGACCCGTTTTGTCGAAATGGAGCAACGTGTGATGACGAGATTTACAAACTATGCAAGAGAATTTGGATTTACACTGATCGAGCATGTGAGACCCAAGACAATTAATACAAAATTTATTTTGTTTGACAAAACTAAAACGTTCTTTAGAATTCAACTGCTTGAACTGAGGACAAGAGTAGATCGAGTGAGAGTCGTTGCAATAGGAACATTTCTTAGGACCTAAGCGAGGCGAAAGGTTACTGGTAGAAGTGTCTGAGGCTAGGTGTAAAGAGTGTCTGGAAGTAGTAGTCGATTTTGGTTTTGATTGAGATTGAATATTCTCAAGATGAACAACGCGTGTCTCGATTTCCCCTAGAAAATGGACAAAATCAGGGGTAGCTTGGCTACCACCGGATTGGAACTCAAGAGCCCTAATGGTAGGTGCGTCGAGTTTCTGAGTAGCGATATGTATGAGAAGTAAATGCAAGAGATCTGAAGGGGGCCTATTCAAGTTCAATAGGGCCTTGAAATTATTTGACATGACCGTATGAAAATTTCTTAATTGTGAGTGATTTGCGTTTCCAGAAATAGGAGGCGCATCAAGAATTTGAGAGATGAGAGTTTTGATAAGCGATTTAGAGTTGGCGTACCTTTGTGTCAGGTTATCCCGGGCTATTTTGTAATTGTCACCTGTGAGTGGGATATGCTCGAGAAGCGTCAAAGGCTCGGAAGTTAGAAAACTTTTGAGGTAAATGAGTTTTTCCAGATCACTTAATGTAGTATCAGATCCTATTATTGTATCAAAGGTCTCAATGAATGAATTGTATTCAGTAACTAAGCCACTAAATGGTTTTAACTGAATACGAGGGAGGTTTACTGTTCGTTGCCTAGCCATAGACTGTGAGGTTAGAGAAGAATTAGGGTCAAATTGGAGGGAGGGGGTAGCAGTCACATTAGAACTTTCAATGACCTCTAACCTTTCTTCCAATAGAGAAATTGTATCCAAATATTTATCAAAAACCACAGAGGAATCAGTAGAGGGGGTAGGTTCCTCGGGGATCGTCTCCAGCACATTTTGAGCATCGCGGAAAAGTCCGTAAGAATGTTTGAGTTGTGAAATTATTTCACGAATTTTATATTTGTTTAGAGAATTAAGAGTTGTGGGAACCGAATCAGCCAACTTGGTTATATCAAGTTTTGCGGTGAGCCTCTGTCGGTTATATTTTGATCGGTCAGCCATGTTGCGAGAATGTGAGATTAGATAGATTATTTGCAAATGTCTAAACCTATAAATCGATGCGAAAATGAGAGAATATGTACAATATATTATATATTACACGTTTAATAGTGTGAGATTGGCTTAATAGTATCACCCTGTATGAGCGCAGATTAGTATATGAAATGCAAAACTATAAAATTTCAAAATATATGCAATTTTCCAAAATGGGTATTTTTCAGCAAGTGTGAGACACCCTTAACAAGTATTTAAATTAATTAAATTGAAGGAAAAAACAATTATTTATTTTCTATAGTTTTCTAGAAGTGTAAAATGAGCTTAAGCGAAGCTAAATGTAGCAAAAACTTACAATTTATGCAAGAAAACAAAATTATTTTTAATAATTTTTGTAACCTGTGAACCAGGCTTAATCGGATTCAAAATTATAAATTTAATTTAAATCAAAAGGTTGAACAAACAATGTTAAAATTATAACACCCGTACTATCAGCCAAGAAATGAGTACACTTTTTGTATACTATAAACAGAAAAATATATTTACGAAAATAAAATAATGTAATATATGCAAATATTTTTTCATACAAACAAAACGACTCCTTTATTTGAACAAAGCAAGTAGTTTCTGAAATTGCACGTGTAGACCGGGCTTAACAACCTACCAGCTATTGTAGAGACGTGCTGGGTTAAATACTGAGAATTTGAGTGCAGAAAGAGAGGAATATTTTATTTTTGTGCCGGGGCGGCGTGGCTTGGAAATTTCCAAATGCAACAGAAAGACACTATAAATGAAAAACCGTTATTCTCAGAATAGAGATTATCAAAATATGCAAATACGAAGGACCTTGAGGATTTAATTAATAAATAATTAATATGATACGGCTCGATGGAACAGAAATGTTTAGGCAATACGTAAAGTATCCTTAACAATAGTAACCTATACTTATTGTACGGTTATAGAGTATATTCCCATAGGTAAGCTGGTTAAGAGTAGATAACGATTTTTCATATGTAATTTAAAGTATTATCTGCATAAATGGCACAAAGAATATTTGCTACGAGAGGTATATGGTTCAAAATGCATACAGTATCACGACTAATAAGTTATGTTCACATACATGTAGAGTACTTACAGTTTTATTCCTTGATGACGTGTCACATCAGAGCTCTGATTGAATTCCATAATCCATTTGGTTCATTTGTAAGGCACTCACTAATACGCTAAATAAATCATCGTCGATAATACTGAGCAGATTGAATTATCTGAGCGGTATAAAACGATAGCAAAAAAAACCGGTAAAATGCGGCCTTTTTACGAATAGCGGGAGCGTCGATAGATTAGAGATGATTCTCGTTAGGAAGCTTTTGACGATCTGCCCCGGCGAGGGGTTCAAATGCGAGTCTCAACAATAACCTGGAGTTTCCAGAAAGGTTACATAAATACTACTTGAATTTTAAGTAATCAGTAGTACAGGGGCGTAACTAATTATTTTAGTGAGCCGTGTATAATATATTTATTGTACATCCATTTTTCTCTTCATGTCTATGTTATTTATTCTATTTCTTTTTGTTACTCTGCAGCTGCTCGTTAGTAAATATATATGTTGTTCTTATTTTTTTTTGAGTTTTCAACGAAAACTTTTCGTTTATAAATTTGCGAAAGTCTGTGTGTTATTGCGTCGCCGCTCCTGCAATACTCAGATCAGATTTATCGATGGATTCTTATGTAGTTTTTTTCTTCTAAATCCAAATCTGAAAATGGCATTTCGATATTTCTAACCATCTTCGAGATAATCGACCTCAAAGTCTAAAATGTGACGTCACAATCCGGTTATATCCTACAGACGCACTAAACTTCAGCTCAAATGGTTGATTAGGAAGTAGGCTACTTTTTTTTTAAATCTCGATTTGCCAAGCATAGGTTATTTACATTTGAGTTTGACACTTCGTGAATGTCAAACTAAATTTTAAATTAAGTATTAATAAAACATCAATGACATTTGATAGTGAATTTAATTATTATATAAAATAAATAATATGTTCAAAAATACAATTTGAGTATAAATATTTTAAAAGCAATAATTTATTAACAGTTTTAAAAAGGTTTATACCAGTATAAATACGGCCTCCCCTTTATGATAAATGGACTGTTCCATTTGCTAAAAAATTAAAATATTATGTATAACCTAGTCGTTCCCTAAACTCGATACAACTGGCTAGTGATTGTAGAAGGTAATTTTTTTGTTTTTTGAGAATTTTGCCGAAATTGGCAAAATTACTAATTATTTAGTAATAATCATTAACTATATAGAAATTATTTTTTTGTCGAATTGGCAAAATTATTGACTAAAATCACTAGCCAGTATTGTGTCTGTGTACATCCTTCTAATGGAAAAAAATATTTTAAGATTTTTCTCAAATTATGGATACCAAGAACATTTTCATTTATAACTCTTTTATTTTTAATTTGACAAATAAAAGTTATTCTTCGTAAAAAGCTCTTCTTGTTCTAAGATTTATGATGCAACCGTGTCCCAAAAGTAGGGGAACGGTCGAATATTTCGCGAACCAAACATTGGATGGAAAAACTGAAAAATACGTGTTCAATCATTTTCAAAAATCTATCCAATGACACCAAACACCAACTCCCACTACACCCCCTGGAGGTGGGGTGGGGGGTAACTTTAAAATCTTAAATGGAAACCCCTAGATTTTCTTGCAGATTTACATTAGTTACGTAAAAGTAAGCAACTTTTATGCAAGACATTTTTTCGAACTGTGGATAGATGGCGCTATAATTGGGAAAAACTATTTATTATGATACCATAGGTAAATTATAGAAACGGTCTAATATCTCGAGAAATACACTTTCAAATAAGAAACCAAAAAACAGGTTTTTAATATTTTTCGAAAACCTATCGACAAACACTAAACATGACCCTCCAACCCACCCCCTGGAGGTGTGGTGGGGGGTAACTTTAAAATCTTAAATAGCAACCCCCACTTTTTATTGCAGATTCGAATTCGTCATGAAAAACTAAGCAATATTTATTCGAAACATTTTTTAAAAATGCTGATAGATGGCGCTAATAAATCGTATTTTTCCAATTAAAGCGCCATCTATCAACAATTCTAAAAAATGTTTCGAATAAATGTTGCTTAGTTTTTCATGACAAATCCGAATCTGTAATAAAAAGTGGGGGTTGCTATTTAATATTTTAAAGTTACCCCCACCCCACTTCCAGGGGGGTGGGTTGGAGGGTCATGTTTAGTGTTATTCGATAGGTTTTCGAAAAGTATTAAAAAATTTGTTTGGCTTCTCATTTGGAAGTGTATTTCTCGAGATATTAGACCGTTTCTATAATTTACCCATGGTATCAGGATAAATCGTTTTTCCCAATTATAGCGCCATCTATCCACAGTCCGAAAAAATGTCTTGAATAAAAGTTGCTTACTTTTACGTAACGAATCCAAATCCGCAAGAAAATCTAGGGGTTTCCATTTGAGATTTTAAAGTTACCCCCACCCCACCTCCAGGGGGTGTAGTGGAGGTTGGTGTTTGGTGTCATTGGATAGATTTTTGAAAATGATTGAACAGGTATTTTTCAGTTTTTCGATCCGATGTTCAGTTCGCGAAATATTCGACCGTTCCACTACTTTTGGGACAAGTTGTATAAAATTTTATTAATTTTATACGAGGTATATAAAAAATATGAATTTCGATCAAGAGTAAACTACTTTTATAGTTCATAACATTTAAATTAGAATGATATAATTGCACATTAAAACATAGTTATTAATTCTAAACTACTTTTCATAATAGAAATTTTCCATATTATCAATTAAAATACGTAAATATACAAAGTTTTCGTTATGACAATGCTCGCATTTTCAGCTTGTTTTTTATTTATTGTCCAATTTTCACACCCATAAGTGAGGATACTTTTTATCATGGTACTATATATTCTTCTTTTTGTTTTTATGATGTTCTTCAATTTATTAGGTTACTTAAAATGTATAAACATATTACATAAAATTTAATTTTTTCAAATGTCATACGAATGTCGCAAATAACCTTCGGGTAGATGCGACTTTGTTCTTTAAATCGAAAAAATAGAGTCAACAAAAAAATATATCAATAATGACAAAGAATATACCATATTTTTTTCTTTAATCAGAAGAAGTAAAATCCATAGTAATCGAAGCAATAAAACACTGAACCTCTGAAAAGAAAACGACAAAACGGATCTTAATAATTCGTTTTGCATTCGATTCGTGAATGCGCCAGGAAACTTTGTGACCTGGAGCCATGATATAATATTAAAAAACTACGTACAAAAAGAATGTGTGTGTACTTTGTACGCACGTAAGAAGTTATACTTCTATTATAAGATTTCTTAAAAATAAATATACTTTAAACAGTTTGTTTTAATTTTTTTTTAAACACCAAACTAATTTTGTGCTTACCGCTTTCAAAAAAATAAAAAAAAGTATAGGATTGCACTGGATTCGAACTCACGACCTCTCGATCTCTGGCCGAATTAGTCGAGGCATTGAAGCACAAAAAAAGGCCTTATTGTCGATTTTTGGCGCAGTAAGACGGATTTTAATGCAGTTTGGTGCGTTGGATTCGTGAGAATGTCAGGAAATTTTGTGAACAATTGTAATGAATAATAAATCTGAAATTGCATTTGTGCATAAGAAAAATTCATTTCAAAAGTGCATTTTGAAATAGGCAATTATTATAAATTTGCAACCCGGTAAATAGTTGGGCAACATCCCGATTAAGTACCGATCAGGGTACCTACTGTTTAACTCGTCTTGTGGGTTTTCGGCAAATTCATTAAAAAATTAGTCAAAAATCATTACTCGGGGAGTTTTTGGGGTCGCTAACGGCGAATATGACATCGAAAGTGATTTCCGGAGTACCTGGTGGCCAATGTACCTACTATTTACCTCGTCTTGTGGAGTTTTCGACAAAAAAATTATTAAAAAATTAGTCAAAAATAATTACTCGCGGGGTTTTGAGGTAGCTAACAACGAATATGACATCAGAAGTGATCTCCAGAATACCTGGTGCTCGGGGTAACTTCTTCTGGAGTTTTCGGCAAATTCATTAAAAAATTAGTCAAAATTCATTACTTGGAGGGTTTTTGGGGACTCTGACGACGAATATGACATCGGAAGTGATCTACGCAGTACCTGGTCCCAATAGATATGTTTCCTCGGTATTACGTTTCAAAAGTAGTCTTCCAAATTACTATTTTGTTTTAAACAGATGACGTGCCTTAGCAGTATCCCTGGGCTCCAGATGCTTCAGGGGTCAGTTCTGATGATGTATTCTTGTTCAGAACCCCAAAAACCTCCGAGAAATCTGTTTGCATCAATATAGTGCCAAAAACCCTCGAAACTCCCAGATGACGTATCTTAGAACTGAACTTCGGCACCAGGTCCTCCGGTGATCGGTTCTGATGGCGTATTTGTCTCGAGCGACCCTAAAACCCCCCGAGTAACAAATTATGGCACTTAATACACTTATTTTGACATATTTATTCACTTTTGGATGCATTTAATGCACCTTAAAATGCAACTATGTAATTTCACCCATTTTTGCTATTGTAGACATTTTCCTGACATCATCCTGAATACAACGTAAAAAGTTGCAAATCTCTAGGTGCTTCTTTTAATAAAAAAATATAGTCAACAAAACAAATTATTAATAATCACAGAGAAAATATATTATATTCTTTTCTTTAATCAGAAAAAGTAAAATCCATAGATATCTGCCCTCGGTATTATATTCCTCCAGCTTTAATTAATTATCTTCCAGAGGAAATGAACCATAAAAACGAAAAATTAAGCTGTTTCCTGTTGTTCCCATCTTGAAGCCAACGATTATAACTTTGTTATCCTTACGTAGAACGTTGTCAGGATCATAAATTTTAGCTGATTACAAACAATTTTGACAGGGACAAAACTTCGCCCTATATATAGTGAATCTGATGGCAGAGCTACGATGATAAATTACCAAAAATACATTAATCCTCTGTGTACGATGTACCACAGATAGTTTCGGTAAATCGGGTAAATAGAGAGCTATCTATACAGGGTGTCCAGAAACTCTACCGACAAACGAAGACAGGAGATCCCTCAGATATGTCTTTAACCAAATTCATTTAGTCCGAAAATGCTTCCTAAGGGAGCTAGAGCTCTTTAAATATGGCGTCTTGTAATTAGTTTTTCTTAAATACCTCCAGAACGATTATAGTTAGAAAAACGGAAATTGGTACACATATTTACCTTCCAGAGATAAATCGATTCCATCCAGTGTCAATTTCTAGTACCAGCCATAGGCGTCCGTTTTGGGTGGGGCAACGGATATTTTATCGCATAACTTCTTTGTCTTTAACTTTTAAGCATTTTTGATACTGGATTATTAAATTGGGAGGTATTCTAGAACTAAAAGGTACTTTTACTTCAAGTCGGTAGGATACACCATTTTCTAGAAAAATCGATTTGAAAATTTTTCGTTCCCTGAAATTTAAAAGAAAAACGGTGTATTTTACCAACTTAAAGCAAGAGTAACTGTTAGTGCTAGAATACCTCATAATTTAATAATCTAGTGTAAAAAAAAAGAATGTGTGTGTACTTTGTACGCACGTAAGAAGATATTCTTCTATTATATAATAGGTAATTTAAACTAAGTAAATATACTTAAAAGGTTATTTGTACTTATTTTATTTAAAAATCAAACTAACTATCTATTCTTATCTACCACTTTCAAGAAAGAAGAATATCTTCAAAAATTATATAATAATATACTTACAATCATAAAATCTATAAAAAAATAAAAAAATAATAACTTGCTTGGGGCTTGAACCCACTTCACGTCTACCGCGCCGTACGAAAGTTGACGCCATTTCAAACTGCACCAAACTCTCGTATACGTCATGTGGGAATATACACAAACTAAACGTTTACACCATAAATTTATATGAATTTAATAAAATTATTAGTTTGATTTTTGTCGAAATAAAATACAACAAAATATAGAGTAAGAAAACGATATATGAGATGAAGATTTGTAGAAAGTTTGTTTAAGTTTGTGTAACTACATTATTTTGTTTACATTTTCCAAATAGACAGGTATTGAAACTATTAGGTATTTCCAACTGAAACATTTAGAATTGCGTACCTGCGGCTTTTCAAAACTATTTAAAAGTCACTATAATTATAAATTTGATTTTATTTCTGTCCGCACATCAATAAAAACTAATATTATACAATATTTTTGTTTACCGATAACCTCCATATTGAACAATTATTGACAGATCATTTCAAAATTTCAACACCCAATCAGAGCCCGTATAACAACTAATACCATACTGTCGGTGTGCGCATGCGCGGGGATCATTCAAATTTTACCCTCAATCGATTCGCCGCTAAAGACGATTATCTTCAAAAATCTTAAAAATTAAAGACAAACAAGTTATGCGATAAAATAACCGTTGACCTACCCAAAACGGACGCAAATGATCGGTAGTAGAAATTCGCAATTAATGAAATCGATTCATCTCTAAAATATTAATAAACGTACCAGTTTTCTGATTTCTAAATAGTTTTTTTAATTTTTTTTTTTTGGAAATTCCAAAAACGAAAAATTTTCAAATCGATTAATCTAGAAAACGGTGTATCCTATCGACTTAGTGTCGATTTCTCATACCTACGGTAATCTATAGTTCAGTTGAACCAGGTTCACCGGTGATCTTCGCTTTTGTTCGGAATGCATTTCTCATTGCACGTACATGTCCGCGCTCGTTCTACAGCTTTCGAGAAATGCCAATAGATGGCAAAAGATAAAAAACTGTCTCCATTTTTAACTACCTTTTTTATGCTGTTTCTGAATAAAGTTAAATTTAAGTATTTATAGTCAAATAGTCATTTTAATAATTATAAATAAATATTATAAAAACAAAAATAATGTTATCGTTGATCGTTAGGCTTAATATAATAAAATAGGATATATTTATATTATGACAGCGTTTCGTGTTAATACAACGCATGCGTAGTATCCATGAAATCATCTGAACTGAGTTCTGAAATCTTTGAACGGCCGAATTCCACCGTTCAAGCATCGTTCAAGTAACTGCCATCGGTTGAACGTGCGAATTGAGAAAGACGATTTTGACTTTAACTGAGGTTTACTAGAAGTTCAGGTTAAACTGAAGTTGAACTCGATATGAGAAATTGGCCCTTAAAGTAAGAGTACCTTTCAGTACTATAATACCTTACGTTTTAAAAACCCAGGCTCAAAAATGCTTAAAAATTCAAAACAAAAAAGTTATCCGATAATATAACTGTTGCCCTGCCCAAAACGGACGCCTATGACCGGTACTAGAAATTTACAATGGATGGAATCGATTTATCTCTGAAAGATTAATACGTGTACCAATTTTCGTTTTTCTAAATAGAAGCGTTCTGGAGATATTTAAGAAAAACTAATTACCAGACGCCATCTTCAAATAGCTCTAGCTCCTTTAGGAAGCATTTTCGGACTAGATGAATTATCTTAAAATTATCTGAGGAATCTCCTGTCTTCGTTTGTCGGTAGAGTTTCTGGACACCCTGTATATTTGCATACGTTAATATTGAAATATTTAGTGGTAAATACAGAGAAAGATAATAAGAACTTTTGAAAGGCAAGTACATAATATATGAAATTATTAATGTAATTTCAGAGTTGTGGACTGTATGATTTAGGTTTATAGGACATTAATATAAGTTTATTAAAAATCTTACCAAGTCCTGTTTAGTCACTGTCAACTGTTCACGTTTGATCAACCACACCACATATGCCTTTTTTACACCCAGATTAGACGGTTCGTACACGGGTGTAATTGTTTGTAACGGATTCGCAATTATTTTATGTCGAATTATTGTCTTAAACTATTGCATAGAGAAAAAGAGCGTTTATTCAACCGTAATGGTATAAAAAGATGTAGGTGTGTTGACAAACAAGACAAACTGCTGTGGTATTTGGTGTTACAATTATTTCCAGCAGTTTTACATTTGCATTTATTTTACCAAAAACTGGCGGATACTTCGTACTTTAATAATCCCGGGTAATCCTAGGATTACCTGTCTACCTAACTTTACCCGTAACAGATATAACATTTTATCGTCCGATATAGGATTTGCAGGTTGATCTTCATTTACTCAGAAATTTCCTCGTCTTCAAAAAGGTTGCTTTTGATTGCTCTATTATTGATCGAATAATATGATTTCGGATTTAGAGCTTCCGGAACAGAATTGCAAATTTCCAAAAAGCGTACTTTGATGCAGGAGATATATTATGTATGTTATTTTAAAACCTAAATGATGTATCCTAGATATTTTACTGATTTACTAATATGTAGTGGTAATTTCTTTCTAATGATTTTTTCTTTTAATATTGTAATCACATCCTATTACATTTTGCAAAGGAATTTGCGACGCAATATAGGGAACTTGCATAAAACTTATATTCCAGAAATATTACTGATAAACGTTATTTAATGCTGTTAAAACAACCCCAGTTTACAAAATACTCCTATTTTATTATTATGAAATAAGTATAGACAATTAAAAACTGCAGAATTTAAATTATTCTTTCAACGGGCGGAATCGGTTGTGACGTCAGACAGTTTGTTGGTTGTCCCTATAAACGAGCGAAAGCGATAAGTATTGGAACGCTGCAACGGTACATTATGTGATAAAATCATAAGGAATCATGAAATCGTAAAGATTTAGTATTAAAAACATAAGGTTCTTTGTAATACTGTAGTAAATACCTACTATATTGTATATTGCATTAATATAATATATTATATTAGGTATTACATAATTGCATTATATTATTATTGCACTGTGTAGCAAAGAAGTGAACATAAAATAAGTACTTATTGAACTGATATGTAGATGAAAATAGAGCCTGATTTTTATACTCACATTAAAATGATCCTCACATGTCTTCTGTGAAAAAATATCTTTCTCATTTATTTTGCATGCCTTTAACTATTTTAAACGACGTTTTTGATCTTGAGTTACACGAATGAATAGTATTCAGGGCGTTTTATAAGTGGTATTGGAACACATGGAAAGTATACAATAGTTGTAATATTGTTTTGTGTTGCTTCCATTATTATTATCACTATACTATTAAAGCACAGATAAAAAGAAATTATACCAATGAACTGTCAATAAGGATGGAATAGGCACGAAAAAATTAATGCGGCCACGATACAAGAGAGAGGTCCTCGAGAGACACAGAGAATGGGCTGGAAAATTTGGCTGAAAATTTGATGTCAACTTAAATCGGGGAAATTGACCTCATATTTTTTTAATTTTATTAACTTAACTATTTACTTAACTTTTTAATTAAATTAACTTTAATTTTTAAATACTGCCTATCAGCTCTGATACCAAGTTAAAAAAATATGAGGTCCATTTCACCGATTTAAGTTGACATATTACACGGCCTGTCAAATTTTCCAGCACATTCTCTGTCTCTCTCTAGGAGCTCTCTCTTGTATGTTGGTGGCAATCTCGCTTCACTATTTGAATGGGACAGGCAAATCCGTATTGACAGTTCATTGAATTATACACGAAAAAAATCTAACCTTCAAAACACAATGGGCGCGTTCACCAGATGCAAACGTTGGCAATCAGTTTGCGCTTTATGGTTCTGAACGACTTGCTAACGTCAAACATGTTTGGAAAGCGGTCGCCATTTTTGTAAACATAAGATATTGAAGTTGAAGTTTGCAAACGTGTTGAAATATGGCGGAAATTTAAATTATATATATTGTAGAATATATTGATAAGGGTTTTATATATAAAATAAAGGCTACTGAAGACATTCTGCGACGTTATTATCTATTAAAAAATTTTCTTTTTTCCTTTAATAAAAAAAATAAATTCAAAAACCTATTTATTGAGAAAATTTATTTTAGGTTACGTTCAAACCAAGCAAGCAAAATGTCAAATTTTAACCTAAACAACCAACCGTTCAGTTCGCTGTCAACAAGTTTAGAATCAAAGAGCAAACATTTGTGAACGTGTTTGCATCTGGTGAACGCAGTCAATGTTTTTAAATCAACGAACTGTTAGTTTTAAATATAAACAATCTTCCAGTGTTGCCAGTTCTTTGTTCTCTTATCCTGGAAGGAGCAGCGTGACGTCACATATGACGTCACGCTGCTGCGCTTTTCGTGTTGGGTAGCTGGGCCTCGATTTTTGACCCTTCGCTTCGTTACCGAACGTATTCGTTTCGTATCTGGGCCCGGATTCCGTGCACTGTAGATATCTACACCTCGCTTTCTATCGATGTCAATTTTCGTAAAAATATTTGAATTTTTAGCTTTAATTGAATTATTTTCTAGTTTTGCTAGGTTATACTCTAATTGATGCTGAAGTGACACTTAGTAAAACAAGAAAATATTTGAATTAAAACTAAAAATTCAAATATATTGACATTCATAGAAAGCGATCGGCGCGATGTCAATATATTTTAATTTTTAGTTTTAATTCAAATATTTTCTTGTTTTATTAAGTGTCACTTCAACATCAATTAGATTATAACCTAGTAAAACTAGAAAATAATTCAATTAAAGCTAAAAATTCAAATATTTTTACGAAAATTGACATCGATAGAAAGCGACGTGTAGATATCTACAGTGCACGGAATCCATGGCCTGTTTAGTATACGAAGCGAATACGTTCGATAATGAATCGAAGGGTCAAAAATCGAGGCCCTGGCGATCACATTTTTAAATGTTCATTGTAAATTAAATATTGCGATTTGAGGGTTGATATTTGGTATGTGTTGTTTCTATATGTAGACAAATATAATAAATAACTAAAAAAAATTGTCAAGTTCCCTATTGGTTTCATTTAACTTAATAAGAGCCGCTTCTTTATAAGCAACGAAAACTTTTCGTTTATAAATTTGCAAAAGTCTGTGTGTTATTGCGTTGCCGCTCCTGCAATACTCAAAAGCAGGTGTATCGATGGATTCTTATGTAGTTTTGCCTTCTTGATCCAAATCTGAAAACGGCATTTCGATATCTCTAACCGTCTTTGAGATAATCGACCTCAAAATCTAAAATGTGACGTCACAATCCGGTTATTTCCTACCGACGCACTAAACGTCAGCTCAAATGGTTGGTTAGGAAGTAGGCTACTTTTCAAAAAGCTAAACATGAAACTCAATAAGTTACGAGTAGACTATACTTTATTTTTTAACCAGGAGGAGTAAACTAAAAAGACAGATTCACACCCAAGAAAGTCACTAGAATAATAACCAAATACATTTTCTTTTTTGGTTGATCTAGTCGGCCCTCAATGGTAATCCATAAATATTATATTAAATTAATACGTCGCTATTAGTAGTCGCAAAAACAACTGATTTTTATATAAAAGCAGACTACAATCTAAAAATTAAAGAAATAGCACAGAAAATACAAAAATCGCCGATATAACTTAATTTACCTATGAAATGTCACTAGTGTCAAAATTTGATAAATGTCATTAGTGTCAAAATTTTATAACAGTGGAGTAAACTTGCCTGCGGTTGGACCAATTACAAACAAGCAATACAGCGCGGTAAATTTGAATCACTCCTCTTGGTTAAAAAACAAACCATAGTAATAATTATCTAGTAGTTTTACAAATTGACATTTCTCTTCCAGAATTGAACAAGCGCTGTCGTATTTTTGTGTGACTATAAAAAAATCAATTTATTACCTACCTTCTTACATCTTACATCAAATATCGAATCTTGTGTAAGTAAACCGTTTATTCCTTTAATTTATTTGTAAATTCAGGTTATATATTGTACCTATATAAATTATTTTTGAAATTAAAAACCATTGACGTAATGCACAACAAGGTACCTATATTATGTGACGTTTGTAATTAATGAATTCAAATAATTTTAACAATATTTGGTTATTTTGAATTATTATTTAATCTCAATTTGTTCAGCAAAGCATAGTTTATTTACATTTGAGTTTGACACTTCGTGAATGTCAAATTAAATTTTAAATTAAGTATTAATGAAACATCAATGACATTTGATAGTGAATTTAATTATTATATAAAATAAATAAGATGTTCAAAAATACAATTTGAGTATTCGCGGTGTGCAAGTCCTTGGAAAGGGAAACGAGAAACGACCGTGCGCGAGTCGCGGAGAAATATTGCAACTATCTTAAATAATTCATATTGTCAATTGAAATTGTCAAATTGACGTATATTTCATACCTTCTGTCACTGACGCAGAAAAATTATATATTGCTCCACAATATTGATATGATATGCAATTATTATATAAAGGTAAATTTAATTAATTGTATTTTGCTTGCAGTACTGCATTTTAATAACTGATTTTATTTACTACATACAATTGTTTACGTTTGCTAAACATAACCTGCATCTTATTTTTTCTTCTTATTATTTTTTTTGGACTATGGTCTTGACAATTATCCAGCAAGCAGGACTAATATAATTGGCCAATATAATTAAAAGTGCGAATAAAAGTACAGAGCGTAGAAATAGAGGTCGCTTTGCCGAACTTGCACGGTCCCAATATTTTAAAAGCAATAATTTATTAAGTAGGTATATATTTACGAGTATACGGCCTACCCTTTATGATAAATGGACTGTTCCATTTGTTATGAAATTAAAATACAGGGTGTTCAGAAACTCTACCGACAAACGAAGACAGGAGGTTAATCAGATAATTTAACCCAATTCATCTAGTCAGAAAATGCTTCCTAAAGGAGCTAGAGCTATTTGAAGATGGCGTCTGGTAATTAGTTTATCTTAAATATTTCCAGAACGCTTCTATTTAGAAGAAGGAAAATTGGCACACATATTTATCTTCCAGGGATAAATCGATTTCATTAATTGCAAATTTCTAGTACCGGTCATAGGCGTCCGTTTGGGTAGGGCATCAGTTATATTATCGCATAACTTTTTTGTTTTCAATTTTTAAGCACTTTTGAGTCTGGATTATTAAAATGTAAGGCATTATAGTACTAAAAGGTACTCTTACTTTAAGGCGATAGGATACACCGTTTTCTATAAAAATCGATTTGAAAATTTTTCGTTGTTTGAATATAAAAAAAAATTCAATAAAAAAAACTATTTAGAAAAACCAAAATTGGTACATTTATTTATATTCCACAGATGAATCGATTTTATTAATTGTGAATTTCTAGTACCGGTCATATGCGTCCGTTTTGGGTAGATCAAGGGTTATTTTATCGCATACCTTTTTTGTCTTTAATTTTTAAGGATTTTTGACATTAGGTTATTAAATTATGAGGTATTCTAGTATTAAAAGTTACTGTTGCTTGTAGTTGGTAAAATACACCGTTTGTTTTTTAATTTTCATAAAAATTTTCAAATTCAGGAAACGAAAAATTTTCAAATCGATTTTTCTAGAAAACGGTGTGTCCTACCGACTTAAAGCAAGAGTATCTTTTAGTACTAGAATACCTCACAATTTAATAATCCAGTATCAAAAGTGCTTAAAAGTTAAAGAAAAAAAAGTTATGCGATAAAATAACCGTTGCCCCACCCAAAACCACCACCCAAAGTCACCATAGATGGAATCGATTTATCTCTGGAAGATGAATATGTGTACCAATTTTCGTTTTTTCTAACTAAAAGCGTTCTGGAGGTATTTAAAAAAATTAATTACAAGACGCCATCTTCAAAGAGCTCTAACTCCCTTAGGAAGCATTTTCGGACTAGGTGAATGTGCTTAAATTCTCTTAAAATTATCTGAGGAATCTCCTGTCTTTGTTTGTCGGTAGAGTTTCTGGACACCCTGTATAGTCGGTTCGCTAAACTCGACACAACTGGCTAGTGATTTTAGTAGGGAATTTTTTTGTTTTTTGCGAATTTTGGCAAAATTACTAGTTATTTAGTAATTATTAACTAATACCGACTAGATGGACGGATGATATCAAGCGCATCACCACAAATTGGATGCAAGAAGCTCAAGATAGAAATAGGTGGAAATTTCTACGGGAGGCGTACGTTCAGCAGTGGACAAATATAGGCTAGTTGGTGAACTAATTATAATTATTTTTTTTTATTGACTAAAATCACTTGCCAGTTGTGTCTGAGTTTAGCGAACCGACAGTATATGAAATAATATTGTTTGGTATACAAAATTATGGTCTGATATGTGCAATTCTAATGGAAAAAAATATTTGAAGATTTTTCTCAAATTATGGATACCAAAAACTAAAACTTTTTCATTTATAACTCTTTTATTTTTAATTTGACTAAGAAAATTATTCTTCATAAAAAGCTATTCATGTTTTAAGATTGATGATGCAACCAACATATTATATAAAGTTTTATTAATTTTATACGAGGTATATAAAAATATAAATTTACATCAAGAGTAAACTACCTTTATAGTTCATAACATTTAAATTAGAATGATATAATTGCACATTAAAATATAATAATTATGTTTTAATGTGCAATTATTATTAATTGCAATTATTGCATATTGCATTAATTAGAATTAATAATTATTATTAATTCTAAACTACTTTTCATAAGAGCAATTTTCCGTATTACGAATTAAAATACGTAAATAAACAAAGTTTTCGTTATGATAATGCTCGCATTTTCAGCTTGTTTTTTTATTCATTTTTTATCGTAAATATCTTTGTGATAAAATATGCTAAACAAAGATCCATATTTGCATTTAACGACATATATTGCCCAAATAAAAAACATGTTTCAAGGACAAAAAGCTCCTTCTAATATATTTATGCATGCAGATACGACAACATAACTTCAGTTAACATTTTTTTAAAATGGCGTTCCGTCCTTAACTTTAATGGTATACCTAAATAGACCCAAAGAAAAAAGAACTAGAAAGAAAGAAAATTATATATTATAATCCCGAACTCAGGTTTGCATATATAACAGTTAAAAATTGTTGTACTTACATTCTCGATCTGCGAAAATTTATAATTCTTTGGAATTTGACAAAATGAGTAAGTATCTGCTCGCTGAAATAGAAATGTAAAGTCAAGAAGAGCGCCTTATGCAAATGATCGAAAGCTTCAGGAAATTACTTTTTTCCTATTTAGAATTATTCATCTTGTAGGTCTTTAAAAGTCTGATTGTAAAAACGTTTTCCTACTTATAACAAATTATTCAAGGGGTAAAACCATTCTGAAACTATTTTCTTGTGGCATTTTTGCAATAAACTAGTTTTGTTGGGAAATAAGCCATAATTTTACTAAAAAAATGATTTTATTAACATTTCCACGCCCAAATCGGGTGTCGTTGTCAAAATACAAAAAATATTAATGAATTTAACAACAATGTTGTTGCTTAGTAAAAAAATTCTTCTAATAATTTATTTATTTTGATTTCATATAATTGAAAGAACTATCTTTCAATAAAGTGGTCCCAGGAACGCGACTCATAAATATTGCCAATATCATTTTAAAGTCTTTTACTTTAAAATGTATAATATATGTCTGAATTGCCAATATAAATGAGTCAGATTAAATAAATTATTAGAACAATTGTTTTACTAAGCAACAACATTTTTGTTTAATTCATTTATATTTTTTGTATTTTGACAACGACACCCGATTTGGGCGTCGAAACGTTAATAAAATCATTTTGTTAGTATGTATAGTAACACGAATGAAAAAAATCAAATATGTAGAAGAGAACCGTGTATAATTGTGAAACATATCGATTAGTAGCTTAATTAGAGTTTATTCAACTTTCTAAAAACTAAAAAATTGCCCAATAGGACTTTGAATTTCTAATTGACTTTTGAGTGTTGTAATCGCTTCCTTCTTTAAATTGTATTTGTAAGCTGACAAAGTTCAAAATTTTTGTTATGCTATATGCATTAACCTCTGTGCTGCGGTATATAGGGTGAGGCAGATAACTGGCCTATTAGAAATATCTCGAGAACTAAAGACAACAGAATCATGAAAATTGGAAAACAGGGGTTTTGAAGGATGATCTATTAAATGAAAATATTTTCATCTCTTTTCAACTTCCGGTTATACCGGAAGTTGCTTATAACTTCGTTTTTTTAAATGGGACACCCTGTATATTTTTACATTTTTTGATTCTCCTGAATATCTTCTTTCTTAAAATATGAGATTTTGTAATATTATACAGGGTATTTGAAAAGATATTTACGTTTTTTTATTAATTTCGTAGCAACATTCACACCCTGTAGAATTGTAATAGTTTGACATTCAAAACTCTGTTTACGTTCAAGTGATTTTTAATATAGTCTATTATTGTTAAGAATCATTAGTATAGCTAATTTTGAAATTTTAGTATACAGGGTTGGTCGAAACGCGGAATGAATATTTTCTGAGTTTTCTTAAATAGAACACCCTGTATTTTAGTACTGTAATGAAACGATATTTCATAGTACTTTTTTATTTTATAAGTATTCCCTGTACCTAACTGCTTTAATTTGTGAGTTATTGGTGATTCAAGCTAAACATTAATTGCAACAAAAAATACGTAAAATTTTATTAGGTTGGCCGTGAAAATATTCAATCACTAATAATTTTTCAGAAATAAATACATATTAATCCAGATTGATCCTTAAAATTACCAATAATGGTTTAGCTATCAAAATACCTACGTAGTTAAGATTGTTGGTGCGACTAACAATTAGGCACAAATTAAAGCAGTTAGGTATAGGGAATGCTTAAGAAATAAAAAAGTACCATAAAAATATAATTTCACTACAATACTAAAATACAGGGCGTTCCATTTAAGAAAACTCAAAAAATACTCATTCCGGGTTTCGTCCAACCCTGTATACTAAAATTAAAAATTTAGCTATACTAATTATTCTTAACAATAGTAGACTATATTAAAAATCATGTGAACGGAAGTAGAGTTTTAGTTGTCAAACTACTACAATTCTACAGGGTGTGAATATTGCTACGAAATTAATAAAAAAAACGTAATTATCTTTTACAATACCCTGTATAACATTACAAATCCTCATATTTTAAGAAAGAAGACATCGAAGAGAATCCAAAAATGTAAAAATATATAGGGTGTCCCATTTAAAAAAACGAAGTTATAAGCAACTTCCGGTATAACCGGAAGTTGCAAAGAGATGAAAATATTTTTATTTAATAGATCATCCTTCAAAACCCCTGTTTTCCAATTTTCATGATTCTGTTGCCTTTAGTTCTCGAGATATTTCTAATAGGCCAGTTATCTGCCTCACCCTGTACAGTATTGGTGAACTTTAGTGCAGTCTATTTAGAATAGTTATCTCACTAACAACTCTAGCGTAAGTCATTGTTTGAAATTACGTCGACAGCGTGTAATTATCAGTAGCTATCAATTTGGGGCAGTCCATTATAAAATTTTACTTAACCAACAACTGTAGTGTTTCGCTTCCAACGAAGAAATATTCATAAGGGAACGTGGAGATCTCCAGATGGGGTTAGAGTAAACATGATCGATCATGTTATTATTGACTCTAGACATCACTCAGTCGTAATAAACGTATGCATCAGACGAGGGGCAAATGCCGACTCAGATCACTACCTAATGGAAAGTAAAATAAGAGCCAGAATCTCAAACATAAAAAAAGAAAAGGGATCCAAAATTGAAAAATATGAAATAAAAAACTTAGCAGACAACAGCAAAAAGGCCAAATACAAAGAATATATAAAAGGAAGGCTAGAAAACAGACAAAAGAACGAGGATATAAACAGAGAATGGGAAGCGTGTAAAAACATCATACAAGACGCTGCCAAAGAGACCTTGGGTCTACAAAAAAAGGTCAAATCAACTGAAGGTAAGTGGTTCGATAAAGAGTGTCGTAACATACAGAGACAAAAAATTATGCATATCAACGATTACAACAACGACATAGAACAAAACAGGCAGAGGAGGAATATAGAATGCTAAGGAGGGAAGAAAAGAAAATACATCGCAGAAAAAAAAGAGAACACATAGAAAACGAACTCCAAGAAATTGAAGAATTCAATAAACGAACAGAAACCAAAAAATTCTACCAAAAACTTAGCAAAAGTAGAAAAGAATTTAAACCAAGAACAATGATGTGCAGAGACAAAGAAGGAGATATAGTAACTCAACAGAATGAAATACTACAAAGATGGACTGAATTCTTCAAAGAAAAGTTTGAACAAAACGGAGATCCACTATACGATGGAATTATACTGGATCAAACGGATGCCAGAGAAACAACCCCCCACCCCTTCATTAGCTGAAATGCAAGAAGCAGTTACCAGAGTGAAAAACAACAAGTCACCTGGATTAGACAATATTAGCGCAGAATTAATAAAAGAAGGCGGAGACTTCCTATTGAATGCGATAGACGAAATAATAGTGAACATATAGAATAATAAACAACTGCCACAAGACTGGAATACCGGAGTAATTATTCCACTACATAAAAAGGGAGATCAGCTTGAATGTAAAAATTCGCTACGAATAATAACGCTACTGACTGTGGCATATAAAATACTGTCAAATATTGTGTATGAGCGATTGAGACCATATGCGGAACAAATAGTTGGGGAATATCGATGTGGTTTTTGCAGGCAGAAGTCCACAACAGATCAGATCTTTGTCTTGAGGCAAAGACGTTGATTTTGAGAGTGCTTATGATAGTATCCATCGAGAATTTGTGATCCACGCCCTGAAAGAGTTTAATATTCCAACTCAACTCATTGATATAGTAAAAGAAACACTTAAAGTACAGAGCCAAATTCGAATTCAAAACGCACTAACAGATACAATACATGTTAGAACGTGCCTACGACAGGGAGATACCCTATCCTGTATTATATTCAACATCACATTAGAGAAAATAATTAGAAAGTCAAAAGTCAACACCAGAGGAACAATAATAACAAAAAGTGTACAGCTATTGGCATTTGCAGATGATGTTGATATCATAGCTAGAAGTAATAGAGAAATGATAGAAGCATTTAATGCGATAGAAAGAGCGGCACAAAACAGTGGCCTAAATATTAATGAAATAAAAACCAAATACATGAAGGCCAGCAAATCGACAGGCCAAAGAAATCTACAGAATCGGACAATAGGAGACTATAACATCGAAAGCGTAAAATTTTTTATATATCTAGGTTCACTAGTTACCGCAGATAACAATGTCAGCGAAGAAGTCAAGAGAAGAATACATATTGCTAGTAAAACATATAATGGACTAATTAAACATCTAAGATCTAACAACATCACGAGAAAAACCAAATGCAAAATATACAAAACCCTGATAAAACCGGTCCTTATATATGGATCAGAGACATGGACACTGTCGAAAAGCGATGAGAACTTATTAGGTACGTTTGAACGAAAAATCCCCAGACACATATATAACGGAGTGAAAGAAAATGACGTATGGCGCAGAAGATATAATTTTGAATTATACGCAGCATACAACGAAACCGACGTCATAACATCCATAAAAATCGGACGTCTGCGCTGGATGGGCCATGTTGAACGGATGTTGGAGACCGAAACACCAAAACATATAATAAGGCAAGCACCAGTAGGGAGAAGGTCAAAGGGTAGACCCAAACTTGGATACATGGAACAAGTGGAACAAGATCTGGAAACACTTGAGATTATCCACTGGAAGAACAAAGAAAGGAACAGAACAGAATGGCTGAAAATCCTAGAACAAGCCAGGACAAAAGAGGGTTGTCGAGCTACTGATGATGATGATGAACAACTGTAGTGTAATAATTCAGTAGCTGTCAATAAAACCATTTTTTTGCTCCACGACTTCAACATTTATTTATCATCGTCGACAGAGAAGAAACGGATAGGCACAGGGTATTTGGAACAATTCGAAACTTATATTAAATCGAATAATTAAATACTTAAAAATTAAAAACAAAAAATTGTGCGATAATATAACTGTTGCGCTACCCAAAACGGACGCCTATAACCGGTACTAGAAATTTGCTACAGGTGGAATCGATTTATCTCTGGAAGGTAAATATGTGTACCAAATTTCGTTCTTCTAAATAGAAGCGTTCTGGGGATATTAAAAAAAAACTAATTACCAGACGCCATCTTCAAATAGCTCTAGCTCCTTTAGGAAGCATTGTCGGACTAGATGAATTGGGTTAAATTGTCTTAAAATTATCTGAGGAATCTCCTGTCTTCGTTCGTCGGTAGAGTTTCTGGACACCCTGTATATTAAACAGCAGTGGTGACGATATACAACCCTGTCTTAGACCCGAATAATTTCTATGTGTTCAGACATTAATTTGATCCTTAATTCTTATTTTGACGTTCTTGTTCCAGTAGAGGTTTGAAATTACTCTGATGCCGCGGCTGTCAAAGTTTTTCAGTTTTAAAATATTAGGCAATTAGTGTATCGTGTTGGAACTTGTCAAATGCTTTTTCGAAATAAATAAAGCATGTACTAGAACAATATCTATTCAGTTTATAAAAGCACATAACAATCCATAATAGCAACATTTCCATCGGTTGTATAGACACGTCTTGTTCATTTTACAATTTACGAAATATAAATTCTATCATAATACTTGTCAGACGAGGGTATTGTGTACATGTGTACACCAAAGCTGTAGCATATGTAGCTCCAATTAACAATAAAAATAAAACTGTCCTAGATATTCTACCCCAACCTTATATAAACCACCAAACGAGCTAAACTAAACATTGCGACCATAATTGTGGACTTATTCAAGACTTTCGTGTTCCTGAGCCTACTGTTTTTGAAACGGTCGGTTCGTCCCATATCGCATCTGCCACTTTTACTACGCAAACATTTATATCCACCTTTACCACCTTCATCCTCATCCCTCTGGAATTCCGAACATTATCCCGCATAGACTTGAAATGCTTGGCTTAGCTGTGACCCATCTCATCTAATTGTAGTAGAATTAACTGTATTTAAAGCCAGATACACTATACGACAATAAAATCTCTTCAATTTAGTTTGTTTTGTACAAGGACAACAATTTAAGGAAGAAAAATATCTAGGAATTTATTTTTAATATCCTTACTTTAAACTTACCTTACTCTAAACCAGTGATAATGAAACTGCGGCCCACGGGCCGCATACGGCACTCTAGCGTTTTTTATGTAGCCCGAAAGCTAACTATAGGGCCCTGTGATCAAACTATTTGTCAAATTTCACGTGTTTTTTCAAATTATTTGATAGTGTGCCGATGTGTTTGAGGCGTGTTTGGGAGTGAGGCAGACAATTTAATGACTTTAATTTTAAATTACATATATTGAAATTTTTAAGAACTCGGATTAAAAAGCAAGGTATTATTAACTTTTAGTAATAAATTATTAAAGTTAATGAACAAATACTCATTTTAAAAATAATCAATACTTATTTAATACATTGCAACGACCCATTTATTAATCACAAGAAAAATGCAGGTCCGGATTGACAAATTTTTTTTAAATAATTGTGACCTTGAAACAACACCCTGTACATTCAAATTTTCAAAATTCGTCTGCACATTTTAAAAGAGTACAAAAACTAAGTTTAATTGCTCGCTGCAATTTTTTGCGCAGACAATTTAATGACATTAATTTTGAAATTATATCGAAATTTTTGTTTTGAAAGTTCGAGTTCTTAAAAATTTCGACATAATTTCAAAATTAAATTCATTGAATTTTCTGCGCATAAAATGGAAGCTCAATTAAAGCTCTTTTCAAATGTGCAAATGGGTTTTGAGAATTTCAATATACAGGATGTTGTTTCAAGGTGACAATGGATTTATAATTTTGTTTAATCCGGGCCTAGATTTTTCTTGTGATTAGTAGTTGAATGGTTTGGGTTATAAATGTGACATATGTGTACCAAATATCAAAAAATATAAAAGGTAGTTCTAAAGTTATGGGTCCAGAAAAAAATGGGCAAAATCGATAAAACACCCTGTAACTCGGTTATAAAGTCGGTGAAGCAATAAATTTATTATTTCTAGAACCGCCTCATTTACCTCTATTCACCATTCAAGTATTTCCGTTTCCCAATGAAACACCCTGTATATTACTTCATCTTGATTGCGGCCCGCACGCTGTGGCAATAGCTACTATGTGGCCCAGGAAAGAAAAAGGTTGAGTATCGCTGCTCTAAACTAATAAGAGCGGGCTTACAGGATAGGGAGCTTTTTAATTATGTTAAAAGTAAGAAGACTGCGTACTTGAGTCATATTTTACCAGGAGAACGATACAATTTTCAGCAACTGATACTCGAAGGGATGATAAAGGGTAAAAGTGATCTGGGACGGAAAAAGATGTCATGGCTGCGTAATATTCGCCAATGAGAAGGAATCCACAGCTATGAAATGCTTCGCACTGCTGCTAAAAACAGAATTATTTAATCCTAATATCTAATATCTCACTAGACACGTAGTTCAGAGAAATAGGGAAAAAAATATCCTGTTGGTGACACAACCCCCTCCAGGCCGAAACCAAATTTTTTTTGGTAGTATGAACATCTATAATAATAACCTATATGTTTCGTGCAGCCGATTTTGATGATATACATAGTTCTAAAAAAATGAAGATCAAAAAACGGTAAAGTTTCGCTTTTTTGGTCTATTACCAAAAAGTTATAGATTTTAAACAAATTTGAGAGTAAGAAACTCATAAATCGTATAAAAAACTTCAATATGGCTTTCGTTGAATATGTCTATCCTTATTGGTTGCTTAGAAAATTGCAAAATAAATCATAAATTTTGAGTTTTTATAAATATTCATAACTTATGTAAAAATTAACTTAGAACCTTCTTATTGCACAGAATGCTGAGACTTCTAGTGCTTAAATTATATTCTAAATTTTAAAGCGATTTGTCAAATAGTTTAAAAATTATTTAATTTGTTTATCCCAAATTAATTTTTTTTGCAACACTATAAGTCAGAAAATGATTAAGTTACACTAATAGTTTGGATAGGTTATGAAAGAAGAAGATTTACACTGTCAATTTAATTTAAAAAACTGACAAAAAATAATTCTAAATATTGCAAAATTATTTTGCAAGTAGGGGGCTAACTTAATTGTCCGAGGACAATTGGACCCAGTTATGCAACAAGGAACCAACTGACATTAACATAGTTTTGAGAAAATCAAGAAAAACGTTTTATATGTTTGATGAAATTATTTGGATACAAAAATAATAAGAAACGACACAAAAGTAAACACGTTTATTAAAACTTATGGGTATTAATGATATAACCAAATTAACAACTAAAAAATTAACTCCTAAGGTAGAAAAAAATCACGTGGTTCTTTGTTGCTAAATATAACATTAACAGTCTGCATCTGGTTCGAAATCTGGATTTCCGCTAAATCCGTCTATATGTTGCTAAATATAACATTAACAGTCTGCATCTGGTTCGAAATCTGGATTTCCGCCAAATCCGTCTATATCCTCGACTATAGTACTATCTGCTATAAGATTTGTATAAAAATGGTGGCAACTTAAGGGTATTAAATGCAGATAACTTTGTATATCTTTAAGTTTTGCGTCTGAAACTGGCTTTCCTTTAGGCCACAATGGTTCTAAATATATAGCAAACTGTGGCCCAGTTGAAGGTTCTCTTCCTGTTCCCTTTTTTATGCTTACTTCTGTATAATCGTCCTGGTCTTGATACGTCGTTTTAAAAAATATGCTATAAGGCTTTTCCTTACAAAATTTAATTTCTTTAGTTTTTAACTAACTTATTGTTTGGTTGGTTTTACTTTTTTTCTGTTGGTGATTCTTTTTCCTAATTTTGCGGTACTCAAAAAATCTTCCTGTGTTATGATATTTACATTAATCGGTCGTTTTTGCCTACAACTTTTCATTATCTTGCAATATTCGCCAGGTGAAAATATTATTATATTTTGTTGCTTTTTAAGAGCACATTCAACATCTCGAAAATCACTATCATTTGGAAGAAACGTGTGACCTGGAACTAAAAATCTCAGCCCAATAGTCTTTAAATGCTGTGATTCCTCTAAAAGACATTTTAATAGAAGTACGATTTTAATATTCCTGTTTTGACCTCCGCAAGAGTCGCTCCACAGAATAATGTGCTCAACTTTATCGCTAACATTACTGATAATATATTTTCTTAGACAAGACCCCACTTCTTGAGCTCCGCGGCCTGCCTGTTCTTCGAGTTAAAAGTAGATTTTTTTTAAAAGACTAAGTTTTCACTCTAATGGCATATAGAATAAAATAATGTTACTCTACATCCCACCAGACTGAAAACAATGGGAACCTTCTCTGGTTACACCTCAGAGGCTTCTACAATTTGCAAGCCATACGGATGCTGAGACTAAGGAAGATGAGGGAATTTTACAATTTATAATTCACGTCCCATCTGCTCAGCGCGGTAAAGTTCCAACGGGAATGGTTCCCTTTGTACTCCAATGAGAGTAAACATGTAAATCAAAAATGAATAACCATTTTCAATTTCGTTGAAAAACGAAAATACAGCCGCACCATATTCTAGTTCAATCAGAGAGTATTTTGGTTTAACCTAACCAAATTTATTTTGGTTAGGTAACATTTTCACAAATTATTGATTCCCAGTGATAATCTGGAACCTATTGAAATTTGACTGAAATAAATCTAAAACATGGAACCAACTGTCGCATGTTACAGATTGATACCTGCAACAAGGAACCAAACCGAATTTATTAATCTGCAATATGGTTCTATCGTCCACTAGATGGTGCTGACGCGCCAGAACGTTTGATTCGTTATTGCAGAACTTGAATAATATTATTTACAGTCTATAGGAACCAGTAACTCCATTTTCGAAAAAATGTTAGTTGGTTCCTTGTTGCATAACTGGGTCCAATTCTAAATATGAAAAACTAATTTTTCTACGGGTAGCGGTTAAAAAGTTATTCTAATTGTTTTTAAGTAAGCAAAAAATCGACATATCTTTGCAAAATAATTTTACACTCTTTAAAATTACTTTTTGTCATTTTTTTTTAATTAAGTTAATAGTATAATAATGTTAATGTAACTTCATAATTTTCTGACTTATAGTGTTGCAAATAAAATGAATTTGGGATAAACAAATTAAATAACTTTTAGACTATTTGACCGATTACTTTGAAATTTAAAATAAAATTTAAGCACATGAAGATTCAGCATTCCGTGTAATAAGAAGGTTCTAACTTAATTTTTACAAAAGTAATGAACATTTAAAAAATCTCAAAATGTATGACTTATTTTGCAACTTTCTAAGCAACAAATGAGGATTGACATAATCAGCGGACGCCATATTGAAGCTTTATATATGATTTATGAGTTTCTTATTCTCAAATTTGTTTAGAGTGCTTCACTTTTTATTAATAGACGAAAAAAGCGAAAATTTACCGTTTTTTATCTTCATTTGTTTATAACTATATTTATCATCAAAATCTGCTGCAGGAAACATATTCGACGGTCTAATTCTAATAGCCCGTATCTGTCAAAAGAGATTTTTTCAAGTAGGAGGTTTTTCCTGTTTTTTTTTCTTATCAATTTTAGAGATATTCAGTTACGGGGTATTAGATGTCCGGTATTAGAGGTTCCTAGAATTTTTTGTTTAGATCAGAGTGTTGTGTATAGATGGATAACTGTTTTGTTAATCGTTGCCACGAAAATCGGAAATTCAGTTTTTTTGCAGATACGGGATAGGTATTTTGCAGATAGGTTTTTAATATAAATGTCCATACTAATCAAAAAATTTGCTTTCGGCCTGGATGGGGTTGTGTCACGAGAAAAATCTTATTTCTCTGTACTAAAGACATTTTACGGTGGACGCCTACGCAGAAATGCACTTACGGCACTTTAATTTACAAATTTTCTGTTTACTCTAAGAACACTAAGTCTATCAGATTTTGACCTCGACACTCCGTTCCATTAAAAATTCTCCTATATAACTACGGTCCTGAATCGAGAACTTTACTTTTGGTGGCGACGATATGTCTGCGGAACTCCCTCGAACATCGAGAAGCGCTCCTTACCTGCTTCGACTTTTGCTAGAAATTTCCTGTGCTGGAGAGTTGCAAAGGTATTGTCTACCGGTGTAAATGTGTCGGTCTCCAGGATACGGGCCATCGAGCCGATAAACAACTTCGGATGGGGTTTAGACCGGCTTCCGTTTGAGAACCGTAACATTGCCCCCTCCTTAATAGATGGTTTCTCCTGGAACCTTGTCGGGACTCAAACTGAATACTATGCACGCTTCTTCAATACTATATATACAGTGGGGCATTAGTCTGACAAAGTAGAATTACTCGTTTATCGTAAGAGATACGAAAAAAAGTTATTAACATAAAAGTTGGGACACGGATAGGACTATAATTTAAAAATATTTTTATATACACAGGGTCACCCGTATTGACAGGGTGACACAAACTTATGTTTTTTTTAAAAGGAACGCCCTGTATATTTTTACATTTTTGGATTCTCCTCGATGTCCTCTTTCTCAAAATATAGGGTTTTGTAATATTATTCGAGGTAGTTTAAAAGATAATTACGTTTTATTGTTAATTTCGTAGCAATATTTACACCCTGTAGAATTGTAGTAACTTGACATTAAAGTTTCTATTTATGGTCAAACGATTTTTAATATAGTCTATTATTGTTAAACATTAATAATATAGAGAAAAGTTTAATATTAATATACAGGGTTGGTCAAAACTCGGAATGAGTATTTTCTGAGTTTTCTTAAATAGAACACCCTGTATTTTAGTATTCTAATGAAATGATATTTTATGGTACTTTTTTATTTCTTAAGCATTCCCTATACCTAATTGCTTTAATTTTTGAGTTATTCGTGATTCTTTAATCCAAACATTAATTGCAACAAAAATTACGTGAAATTTTATTAAGTAGCTGTGCAAATATTCAATCAAAAATATTTTTTTGAAAAAAAGTAGATATTAATCTATACTGATCCTTAATTTATTAATTTTGGATGAGATATCCAAATACCTACGTAGTCAAGATTGTTGGTGCGTAAAATATAAATAAAAACACAAGATTCTACCTAGTAGTTGGCTATGACAATAAATTTGCTAAAACATTTGACATTATACTATTTTTATAGTTCCAGTTGCTTTGTTACCATTACTAATATTAATTTTTTTAATGAATAACTGATGAGTAACTGATCAAAATAGTTTCTATGCTAGGAGAGTATAAAAAAAATGTGCTACTAGCAATAAGAATTTTTCATCAGCAATTCCCTGATAGACGAAAACCAAGAAGAGAAACTTTTGAAAGTATACTAAAACGGTTTCAATGTACAGGATACTTAAATTACGAGAAACCTGATCGAATAAAAATATTGTAATTGAATAAAATAAATTAAGAGGAAACAGTAGCGATCAACAGGTAGCGAAAACGCGTTCCAAGATTGCAGCTGTAATTTTGAATATTTTTTCGAGATATTTGGCACACGTATTCGTAATATAATAAAGAATGGCGGTACAGAGCCCAATTTGAAAAATATATTAATATGTGGAAATTACTCTGTAATTAAATGCAATATTAAAAAAACGAGCTTGTACCGCCATTAAGAAGAACAAAAAAATACACTTTTTTCAAATAAACTTTTTTATTTGATGCCTAGATTTTGTGACATTTTGGAACTACTAAAATTTTTTATTTCATTAGTAGTTCCAAAATTACACAAAATCTAGG
Source organism: Diabrotica virgifera virgifera (assembly GCF_917563875.1). NCBI lineage: Eukaryota > Metazoa > Arthropoda > Insecta > Coleoptera > Chrysomelidae > Diabrotica > Diabrotica virgifera. Next base: position 212,801,952 of record NC_065451.1, on the reverse strand, counting down.
CATCTGACAAAAAAGTTTATTTGAAGAAAGTGTATTTTTTTGTTCTTCTTAATGGCGGTACAGGCTCGTTTTTTAATATTGTATTTAATTACAGAGTAATTTCCACATATTAATATATTTTTCAAATTGGGCTCTGTACCGCCATTCTTTATTATATTACGAATACGTGTGCCAAATATCTCGAAAAAATATTCAAAATTACAGCCGCAATCTTGGAACGCGTTTTGGCTACCTGTTGATCGCTACTGTATCACCTTAAATGTAATCCTTAGTGTAACTGAGGATCTGCATATTAGGAAGAACGTTCTTATAATATAACTATCTAGACCTAAACTGTTGAAATCGTTTTAGTGTACTTTAAAAAGTTTCTGTTCTTGGTTTTCGTTTATCAGGAAATTGCTGATGAAAAATTCTTATTACTAGTAGCACATTTTTGTTGTACTCTCCTAGCACAGAAACCATTTTGATTAGTTACTCATCAGTTATTCATTAAAAAAATTAATATTAGTAATGATAATATAAAAATAGTATAATCTCAAATGTTTTAGCAAATTTATGGTCATAGCCAACTAGGTAGAATATTGTATGTTTTTATTCATATTTTACGCACCAACAATCTTAACTACGTAGGTATTTGGATATCTCATCCAAAATTAATAAATTAAGGATTAGTCTAGATTAATATCTACTTCTTTCCGAAAAATTATTTTTGATTGAATATTTGCACAGCCACCTGATAAAATTTCACGTAATTTTTGTTGCAATTAATGTTTAGATTAAAGAATCACGAATAACTCAAAAATTAAAGCAATTAGGTATAGGGAATGCTTAAGAAATAAAAAAGTACCATAAAATATCATTTCATTAGAATACTAAAATACAGAGTGTTTCATTTAAGAAAACTCAGAAAATACTCATTCCGAGTTTTGACCAACCCTGTATATTAGTATCAAACTTTTCGCTATATTATTAATGTTTAACAATAGTAGACTATATTAAAAATCGTTTGACCATAAATAGAAACTTTGATGTCAAATCGCTACAATTCTACAGGGTGTGAATATTGCTACGAAATTAACAATAAAACGTAATTAATTTTTAAACTACCTCGTATAATATTACAAAACCTATATTTTGTGAAAGAAGACATCGAGGAGAATCCAAAAATGTAAAAATATACAGGGCGTTACATTTAAAAAAACATAAGTTTGTGTCACCCTGTCAATACGGGTGACCCTGTATATCTGAAAATATTTTTAAATTATGGTCCTATATGTGCCCCAACTTTTATGTGAATAACTTTTTTTCGTATCTCTTACGACAAACGAGTAATTGGACTTTGTCACACTAATGCTCCACCCTGTATATATAATCGGTTCATAACGTTCTACGACGTCTTCCGATTCCCAATCGCGATTGCTCTCGCTCGTAGCACATGTCTTCGTTCAAGCCTCTTTCTCTGATTTCCCTATGGATTCCTTCTATCCAGCTTTTCCTAGGTCTTCCTCTTTTCCGCCGTCCTTTTGGTGCCCATCGTAGCACTTGCTTGGGTAATCTGTCGTCTTCCATACGTTGTACGTAGCCAAACCATCTTAGTTGCCTTGTTTTTACACTGCTTCAATACAATAATTAAAATTACTGTTTGAAATAATATGGGTTGTAAGCTTTAACTAATAATATTCCAAATATTGTAAAGAACTAAATAACTTTATCATAACTAAAAAGTGGTTTAGAAATTTAATAAATTTAGAAAAGACTTCCCTGGTTGCAACTCAGGGATTCTGCCCATTTTTCTATTTATCCGATTTTTACCTGCGAAACTCCATTTTAGCCTGGCTATATGTTGTCTTGCGTCTTTGACTTGTGTTTTATTTCTTACCCAGTTGTTTTGCTATTTGTCTGTTAATTTTACTCCTAACATTGCTCTCTCCATGGCTCTTTGTGTCTTCATTATTTTATCCATGTTTGCTTTAGTCAAGGTCCATGTTTGGCATGCGTATGTGAGAATTGGAAGTATGCACTGGTCAAACACTCTTGTTTTTAATAAGTATTGTTGTATTTTTTTATTCTTTAGGACCCATTTTAATTTCCCAAATCCTGCTCAGGCTAATCTGACCCTTCTTTTTACCTCCACTGTTTGGTTTTCCTTATTTATTTTTATTATCTGTCCCAAATATATACAGGGTGAGGCAAATAAAGGGCCTATTAGAAATATCTCGAGAACTAAAGGCAACAGAATCATGAAAATTGGAATAAAGGGGTTTTAAAGCATGATCTATTAAATGAAAATATTTTCATATCTTTGCAACTTCCGGTTATACCGGAAGTTGCTTATAACTTCGTTTTTTTAATGGGACACCCTGTATATATTTACATTTTTGGATTCTTTTTGATGTCTTCTTTCTAAAATATGAGGTTTTGTAATATTATACAGGTTGTTTTAAAAGATAATTACGTTTTTTATTAATTTCGTAGCAAAATTAACACCCTGTAGAATTGTAGTAGTTTGACATCTAAAACTCTACTTACGTTCAAATGATTTTAAATATAGTCTACTATTGTTAAGAATAATTAGTATAGCTAAATTTTTAATTTTAGTATACAGGGTTGGTCGAAACTCGAAATGAGTATTTTCTGAGTTTTCTTAAATAGAACACCCTGTATTTTAGTATTGTAATGAAATGATATTTTATGGTACTTTTTCATTTCTTAAGCATTCCTAACCTAACTGCTTTAATTTGTGCTTAATTGTTAATCGCACCAACAATCTTAACTACGTAGGTATTTTGATAGCTAAACCATTATTGGTAATTTTAAGGACCAGTCTGGATTAATAAGTATTTATTTCTGAAAAATTATTTGGGATTGAGTATTTTGACGGCCAACCTAACAAAATTTTACGTATTTTTTGTTGCAATTAATGTTTAGCTTGAATCACCAGTAACTCACAAATTAAAGCAGTTAGGTATAGGGAATGCTTAAGAAATAAAAAAGTACTATAAAATATCATTTCACTACAATACAAAAATACAGGGTGTTCCATTTAAGAAAACTCAGAAAATACTCATTCCGAGTTTCGACCAACCCTGTATACTAAAATTAAAAATTTAGCTATACTAATGATTCTTAACAATTATTGCTATAGTAGAGTATATTAAAAATCGTTTGAAGTAGAGTTTTAGATGTCAAACTACTACAATTCTACAGGGTGTGAATGTTGCTACGAAATTAATAAAAAAAACTTAATTATCTTTTAAAATACCCTGTATAATATTACAAAACCTCATATTTTAAGAAAGAAGACATCGAAGAGAATCTAAAAATGTAAAAATATACAGGGTGTCCCTTTTAAAAAAACGAAGTTATAAGCAACTTCCGGTATAACCCGAAGTTGCAGAGATGAAAATATTTTCATTTAATAGATCATACTTCAAAACCCCTTTATTCCAATTTTCATGATTCTGTTGCCTTTAGTTCTCGAGATATTTCTAATAGGCCAGATATCTGCCTCACCCTATATAATCATTAACCGCTTCTCTTGTGGTGTCGTTTAGTATTATGTTTCTATTATCGTGTGTGTTTGTCATTGTTTTTGTTTTGGCAAAATTCATTTTTAGACCTATTTGTTTGGATTAATTTGCTAGTTCCGTTAGCATGGTTTGTTGTTCTTCAAAACTTAATGCTGATAACTCTGAAATTATTTTAATAATTTCGCATATGTACATGCCTTAATTACGCAATCTGATTTTTGAGGTTGAGTGGCGGTTTCGTCTTTGACAACTGGACTATATTCTTACTGGCATATTTATATCTATTTGTATATTCAATGTTCCCTGTACAACTATCTTTGGTGTTTCTTTGTTCATTTTACTATTTGTCCTGGGTCCCTAAGGTATTAAAAAAAGCTCACCCAACGGATTTTTACCTCCAATAAAGGGAGATTTAAATTTATCGAAACCACTTCGAAGACGTAAAAAAGAAAACGTAAGATTACCAATTTATACACTCACAGACAAAAATATTGCATATTAATTTGAGTCTGCTTTTGAAGTATATTCTTTTCCTTTTGAAAAGTGTCTCACTTTTTATAGCTAAAACAGTTGTGCTGAACTCTTCTACGCATCGCATATTCATTGTCAAGTAACTTGCCTATGAAAGGGCTACAACAAATGACACCGCACACATCTTATGGAAAATATAATGTCACCCAAATTAAACAAAATTTATAAAAATAGATTCGTTTTAAATTAACGGTCAATTCTTATCACTGCGCCAACTCTTAATTATGATTAATTACAGAGCAAATTGCAATTAACCTTTAACTACACGCGCTGGCGTATTTTGTACGCCAAATATAAGAATTCTACTGCAAATATATTTAAAAATTTAATTTTTGACCTTGTTTATCTAACCTATCACTGGAATGTGCTTTACAATTTGGTTTTAGTTTCGTACTAATCGGTGTTCTGGTAAGATCGTAATTTACAGTTTATTATTTATTGTTTCCGATGGTGGACGGTATACGCTACGATTATATTAATATAAGTAGTAATATAAGTACATATTTCAATTGTTTTTCAGTCATTATGGCACAAAATATAATTTTCTTTATAAACAGTACTTTTTCTCCTGTAAAAAATCGCATTTCAAAAAATGTTTTATTAGTAATTTTATTTATCATGGAATCCAGTTATTCCATGATTCCAGTTATAAATCCCAATTGGCTTACTAAGAAGGAATTCCAAGTATTCACTGATGCCGAATAAGGTTTATAACAAACAACTAAGTGTATTTGTTCAAAAAAAATAAACAAATCCGCTGTTTTTAAGTGTATGTTCTTGTGGCGTATAAAGTACGCCACGCGTGTAGTTATGTTATGACTTGATGCGCGGGTAGTTAAAGTTTAAAGTTTATCGAAATCACATTTTTGGAATCCATAAAGGTGTCAGTTACAATCACTATTGCTCTGGGTGCTATTCAAAACAGCTTAAACCCCGCTGGGCCTAAGCGGATTAGTGAAACTATTATAATAAGATGCTTAAAAGCCCGAGAAGATTTATGAAGTACCGATAATTTGGGTATTTTAAAATATTTTTTCTCTCTCTAACTTATGTACCTACCCATATGATTTCAGATTTATTTATATCAATTTCTGCTCTTATTATCGAAAATTCAGTTGGCGCAATGATAAGAATTGAGCGTTAATTTAAAACGAATCTATTCGTATAAATTTTATTGAATTTGAGTGACATAATATTTTCCATAAGATGTGTGCGGTGGAGAAATTAATAAAATAGTCTGATTTTGCTTATGACATTTAATTAGAGAGAAAAAAAAATAACTACAGTTGAACACATTTTACTGCAACATTGTAACAATTTAGTACTTGGTATTTCCTCCTCTAGCTCTACTAATAGCCTGCATCCCTCTAGGCATGCTTTGTAAAAGGTCTTGGATGGTTTCTTGCGGAAGTCTATGCCATTCCTCCTATCGATAGCTTAGTGTGAAAACCTCGTATCTCATTTCACAGAAAAGTTTACAGGAGAGATTTTAACTTAATTTCTGCATACTATAACTTAAAACAAAAAAACTGTCTTTACATATTTTTGATTCTGAATATGTTTAGATCATTACACATACATTTTTCATATTTATTTTGAGTTACAGTATGCAGAAATTCAGTTTAAAGTCACTCATGTAAAATTTTCTATAAAATGAGATACGAGGTTTTCACACTAAGCCATCGCTATGCAGATATTCTTAATTGTGCAATTCAATTTGGAGCTGAATTTATTGCTCGCATACATCATTTTAGGATGTCCCATACATGTTATAAGAATAGAGCCTCAATCTTAACACCCTCAAGATAGTGCATGAATGTTCCTAGGGCGTGTGCACTGGCATTATTATATTTTAGTACAAAGTTATCATACCTTATAAAGTCGACATAAGGAAAAACATGCTTTTCGATTATTTGATATGTACCAGTCAGCATTCATTCGATTATTCACCTCAATAAGCTCCGTACGACTCTCCCAGCTAATGCCACCCCATAGCAAAATGAAACCGCCACCAAAGCTAACATCGTGTACAAGATTACATTCTGTGTAACGTTTCCCAGACCTTTTGTATATTAGATCACGAGAAACAGTCGATTGAGGGATCCCCAATCTTCATTTTATCTTCTTGTCTGTAACACCCAATCAAATCAAAAAATGACCCTCTCCAACTGACATGATTCAACTGCAACTGACATTTCGATGAAAAAAAAACAAAACAAGAATCATTGAAAATCGACACTTATGTGCAACATTTCTTAGTTTGTGACATGATTGCTTCTTCGGCTATAAATACTGTGTGTAAGCATTCTTTTAGACCAGGGCATTTAGCACTAGAAACACGAAAATAAATCGATTTTTAAATGCAGCACCTAGAGGCTTGCAACTTTTTGCATTGTGTTCAGGATGATGTCAGGAAAAAACCGATTACTCGGGGGGTTTTTGGAGTAACTGAACACGAATACGTCATCAGAACCCACTCTCGGAGCACCTGGTGCCAATGTCACTCCTAAGGCACGGCATCTTCATGAGTTTAAAAGATTTTCGGCATTAAATTGATGCAAATAGATTACTCGGGTGGTTTGGGGTTGCTGAAAACGAATACACTATCAAAACTGACACACGTAGCACCTGATATCTAGGGTCACGCCATCTTCTGGAGTTTCGACGGACTTTGGCACTAAATCAATGCCAATAGATTGTACGAGCGGTTTTTGGGGTTACTGAACACGAATATGCCATCATAACTGACCTTCAGAGCACCTGGTGCCCACGGTAGCTGCTAAAATACGTCATTTTTTTAGTGTTTCGAAGGTTTTGGGCCTTGAATGCATGCAAATATATTAGTAGGCGGTTGTTTTTGGGGTCGCTGAATACAAATAAGCCGTCAAAACTGACCCCTGGATTACCTGGTGCTTAAGGTCACTTTTAAGGCATGTTATCTGCTAGAGTTTGGTGGGTTTATGGACACCAGATGCGCCAGGGATGGGTTCTGATGGCGTCTTCGTCTTCAGTGACGCTAAAAACACCCAAGTAACAAAATCTGACCCTAAGTACACTTATTGTGACATGTTTATGTGGTGGGGAAGTTTAAAAGATTTTGAATATAAAATAAAACATAGGATGTTCCATTTAAAAAAACATAAGTTTGGTCTGCCACTATGTTATCGAACACATTGTAACATTCTAACTAATTTTGTAATGTGAAGCTCAAAGTTGGCTACAATTTTTGTTATTAACTTTGATTGCTATCTATTACTATGTCGGATCTAATGAGCCTTATCTCACTAATCAATCACCATCTTTGTAAAACGTTACAGCATAACACATTAAGTAATAAAAAAATACTACAGTCGAACCCGCTTATTAGAAACCCTGTTATAGGAATATCCCGGTTTATGGAATATAAATTCGAGTTTCCGAAACGTTTCCATTTACTCCTTAATAAATTTATCCTTTTATTGGAATAGGTTCTAATTAGATAATACCGCTTATTAGCATATTTTGCAGGTCAACGAATATTTTTTTTACAATATACTAAAAATTTGAATTATGTTTGGTATTATGGTCAGTCGTCAAGGGCCTGTAGTGCTGGATTAGATATTATTAGGGTAATAAATATTTATTACTTTGTTACTAGTACCTACCAATTCGATCTTTAGCCGACAAATGCATGGGTCATAAAGTAATTTTTATTTGTCTACACAAAGGCACTGTTGCCTGCTATAAAATTGTTAGGAGCAGTTTGTTTAGAATTCACCCAGAGAGTATTTACCTACTTGTTTGCAAGATGTGAATTATGGCTTTGTTAAACTCATCCATTTCTTGCCGCCAATAAAAGTTCGATTCAACCAATGGATTAAGGATGACCACACGGATTAACAACAAAAAAACTATAATTACCGATAATTTTTCAAAAAAAAATAAGTTATTTTGTTATATGCACTTTAATAAGAAAATATTTACATATCTACATATTGCATACATTTTATATTAATTACCTACTGCTATTGTATTCATTCACATACATAATGTAATGTAATTTGGTATTTAACACATACATAGATAAGTAGTAGTTACACTACTGTATTATTGACGTAAAAAGACCTAAAACCATTTACATACAGGGTGGTGAATTGGAAAACGGGCCATAGGAAACTCACTGTAAAATTCTAAACTGTTGAATTCCTGCTTCCCTAATTATTCTACATCAAAAGACATGAGAAACTATTTGTAGAGAATTGAAATCTTTATTGAAAACAATTGTTAAAATTGTTCTACGAATTAAACACATTCCAAAATTTTGTAAAATATAATAAATTGTATCAAAGTATTTACCAAATTTAGGCCACACACAAAGCAAGAATGTGTATAAGGTTGCCTTCGGGCTCAATGAAATTATTATATTAACAATATTTTGAACTGTCAGTATTTTTATTTTATCGTTTTTATTGTTTAAAAACAATAAAGTCGAAAAGATGTCATCAGTTGAGGAGAAAGTAGTAATAATAAAGATGTTTTATTCAGTCAATAGTTTGCGTACTGTCAGAAATAGTAACGTGTGGCCTTACTTTTACGCACTTACTTAGGTATGGCAAATGTATTTTTAAAAATTTTGGACTCTGTTTAAATCGTAGAACAGTTTTAACTTTTGTTTTTAATACAGATTTTAATCCTCTACAAATAGTTTCTCATGACTTTTGATGCAAAATAATTAGGGAAGCAGGAATTCAACAATTTAGATTTTTACATTGGGTTTCCTATGGCCCGTTTTCCAATTCACCACCCGGTATACTGATTATGTAGGTACATATATGATATACATATTGGCATAGTATGTAAAACTACATATTAGCATAGTATGTAAAACTACACATTGGCATAGTATGTAAATAAGATTATTACGTATATTCGGTACACTTATTTCGACTAGCCACCAATGATCGGTTATTAGAATATCCCGGTTATAAGAATATTTTTGCCTGGTACACAGGCTATTCCAATAAGCGGGTTCGACTGTATTTCGAAATAAAAAATAATAAACAATATTGATTGAAAATAAAAAACGCAATATTTTTGTCTATGAGTATATTTAAACGACCAAGTTTTTTACAAATTTTGTTTTGCCCACGATCCGATCGTATTGAAAGGAAGAAAAAGTATAAAGACTTGGATTAGATGATACGAAAACTAAAATGACACACGTTTTTTTAGAGATGACAATTTCAATTTTCGTCTAAATCGATCCCCAAAGTTTTTCTGTCAATTTCGTTGTACCTAAATATGACAGCTGTGAGGAATAAAAAGGAGAAACAATACAATTCTATAAAAAATTTATAGTAGAAAACATATTGGAGCGAAAAATGAACGAACGGAAAATATTTCAAATGAATTTGTTTGCTTTTTAAAATATTGCTTTTGGCGAATGGATTTAGTGTCCGCAGTCATATAATCCCAAACAAACAACAAAAAAAACATTGCTTTATACGCTAAAATCTAGAATGATATTGGAATAAAACAAAACATATTAAACTGAGTCTCAATTTACATATGAATTGAAAATTAACTATAGAATATAATCACAGTTTGAATTATTGTTGCAAAAAAAGTATAATAAAACAAGCTTTTTTCGACATTTTGAAATTATCGAGGTAGCTGACAAATTAGTCCTTGGGTCCACACGTAAAAAAATGATAAATTAATTTACATCCTTTCACTTAAGATTACTTGTTATTAATGGTTGTATATTGCTTAAAAACACTCTAGTCAAAGCCTTAAAAAATCTATATGGAAATTCTACATCACAAGTAAAAATTGGCAACACACTATCTAAAAAGTTCATAGTTAACAAGGGTCTGCGCCAGGGCTGCTGTATTTCACCAACTTTGTTCAAGATATATGTTGCAAAAGCACTAAACCAGTGGAAACGTAAATGCTACGGTATGGGTATAGACCTTACAATTTGCTGATGACCAAGTTATCATAGCTAATGATAAAGACAACCTACAGTATATGGCAAGAAAACTGAAGGAGGAATATGAACAGTGGGGCTTGGAAATTAATGTGGAAAAAACTAAATACCTACCCATAGGAGCTGAGTTATCCAATATCGAACTAGAGGATAATGAACAAATCACATCCTGTAGTGAATACACGTACCTGGGAATAATCTTCGATAGAACGGGAAAAAACGATGAGGAAATAAAGAAAAGGGTAACACAAGCTAGAAGAACAATTGTATGCCTAAATGGAATACTTTGGAGCTCCGAAATAGGAATACAGCGAAAATACAACATCTATGAAACACTTATTAAAAGCAGCCTACTTTACGGAGCAGAAACTTGGAGAATAACCGAGAACAACAGGAAAAAATTAGAAGCTGTAGAAATGGATGTGTTTAGAAGATCATTAGGTATATCCCGTAGGGAAAGAATTCGAAATGAGGAAGTAAGACGACGAATTGGAATAGATGGTTACTTAACAACAGACATTGAGACGAAACAGTTGATTTAGTATGGTCATGTTCAAAGAATGGAAGATACAAGATTGCCCAAAAAGATCATACAGTGGGTACCACCAAACCGCAAAAAACGAGGAAGACCCAAAAAGACATGGAAAGAAGGGGTAACCAAAGCAATGAGTACAAAGGATCTTAGAGATGGCCAATGGGATGATAGAAGGACGTGGAAGTTAGGCATCGGACAACGTCGAAAGACGTTCTAAAACCGATACATACATATTGCTTAAAAATGTGTTCTGACATAGATTTTTTTCTCTGGAAGCCGTCTGATGTGAACCGGTGGAACCGCAGCCACTTGGCTTATTGTACATCTTCCATTCCTTTATGGAACCCATTCCAGAATTCTGGAACCGTGTACTAGCTTATACAAATCTAGTAGGTAAGTGCCATATATGTATCTTGATGTCTTCTACTTCCATCTCTCCGAAAAGTGTTTGCTGCTTTCGATCCAATTCCTCGCAGTCATGCAAGATATGAGTGATTGATGGATTCGACAGTTACTTGATAGAAGTTCATTTTATCTAACAATAAAACACTGAAAACGTTTGTTTTCTATCTTCCACGAAATTTATTACAACTATGTGACTATAGCAGTTTCGGCAGAGTACCTTTCTCAAGTGATTTAGTTTACTATGGGTTTGCATTTTAAAGTCTTTAACTGAAGAGGTTAAGGAGTGGGGAGCTGTTTGTCTCGAGTTGGTCATTCAGAATTATATATGTATTTTTCAATTTATTAATTTCCATAGGTTCTAATGAAGATAGCTTAAGGCCTTTATTTTTAATAAGCAGAATTTGAAACTTGTTATTAAAAGAATGATTATGATCTCGAAGGTGAAGTGCGTATGTAGAAGTGTCCGTTTTTATTGTTGAAAGCTCTTTTGTGTTCTGCTATCCGTTTGTCAAAGGTTCTGCCAGTTTAACCGACGTAAGTTTTCGGACAGTCACCACAAGTTAGTTTGTAAACACCACTCTGTAGTTGTTTTCTCTTTCGGCTCTTATTGTTCTTAATATATTTGCTTAAGTTGTTGTTAGTTCTGAAAGCTGGTGTTATTCCTTTCTTTTTTATGTATCTGACTATTTTTGTTGTTACCTTGCCAGTATATGTGACAGAGCAGAAGGTACTGGCTTCTTTCTGTGGTGGTGGATAAAAGGCTCCAAAATAAAAAACTCCATAAGAAAGCCCTAAAATTAGTCTATCTACCACCACAGAAAGAACCCAGTACCTTCTGCACTATCACATATACTGGCAAGATAACAACAAAAATAGCCAGATACATAAAAAAGAAAGGAATAACACCAGCTTTCAGAACTAACAACAACTTAAGCAAATATATAAGAGCTCAAAGAGAAAACAACTACAGAGTGGTGTTTACAAACTAACTTGTGGTGACTTTCCGAAAACTTACATCGGTCAAACTGGTAGAACCTTTGACAAACGGATAGCAGAACACAAAAGGGCTTTCAACAATAGAAAAACAGACACTTCTACATACCCACTTCATCTTCTAGATTCTAGATCATAATCATTCTTTTATTGAACAGTTTCAAATTCTGCATATTCAAAATAAAGGCCTTAAGCTATCTTCGTTAGAATGTATGGAAATTAGTAATTTGAAAAATACAGATATAATTCTGAATGACCAACTCGAGACCAAGAGCTCCCCACTTCTCAACCCCTTCAGTTAAAGACTTTAAAAAGGCAGATCCATATAGACTAAGAGCCGCTATAGGTGAAATTTCTTAATCATTTTAGGCACGATGGGACCCTATAACTTAAATAGTAGTACTTATAAGAAAAGGTTTGAACACTGTGCCGTCACTTTTCAGTAGCACATGCGTCGACAGTGGCGCATCAAACTTTCCACTTATGGACGGGATACATAAATTAAAAGTTACCCTCCCTTACTAACAGAATTCAATTTTTTTTATTTTTTTAAGTTTTATGTGATTAACACATAAGATTCAGCGTAATTTTAACCCACCATCCACTTCCCCCTGCCCCCACCATCAAAAGCTTTATTTTTCGATTTTATTTTTTTTTTTTTGGTGGGATGCAATCAATTTTAAAATTTCAAAAAATTCACACGCATAGCTAAGGCTTTTACAAAACACGGCTATTTTTTATAGACCTGTAGGTTGAGTGTACATATCCTCAAACAATTTAAACAATTTTTTTTAAAGGTATATAATTTTTTTTTTGGGGATAGCTGCAGATCTAATTTTTTCTTAATCGTGTGTATTTTATCAAACACTATACTTTTATTTTTTTTTAGATTTTTCTGTAACGCCGGTCACCTTCAAAAATCCAAAAAACTGTTTTTAAGGGGGTTTTGGGGGGTTTGAACGCGTTTCTCCCATTTTTAAATATTCTAAATGTTTCAGTTACTTTAAGTTACATATAAGCTATAAAATCTAAATTGATTTGATACATTACGAAGTCTATAAAATAGGGAAAACCCCCCAAAACCCCCTTAAAAAACAGTTTTTTGGATTTTTGAAGGTGACCGGTGTTACAGAAAAATCTAAAAAAAATCACAAATATAGTGTTTGATAAAATACACAAGATTAAGAAAAAATAAGACCTGCAGCTATTCCTCAAAAAAAGTTATACGCTTTTTTGAAAAAAAATTTTTGTTTCAATTTTTTGAGGTTATGTACACTCTACCTACGAATCTATAAAAAATTGACATGTTTTAAAAAAGCCTCAGCTATGCGTGTGAATTTTTTGAAATTTTAAAATTGATTGCGTCTCAGCAAAAAAAAAATAAAAACGAAAAATAAAGTTTTTGATGGTGGGGGCAGGGGGAAGGGGGTGGTGGGTTAAAATTACGCTGAATCTTATATGTTAATCACATAGAACTTAAAAAAATAAAAAAAATTGAATTCTGTTAGTAAGGGTAACTTTTAATTTATTTTTCCCGTCCATAAGTGGAAAGCTTGATGCGCCACTGTCGACGCATGTGCCACTGAAAAGTGACGGCACAGTGTTCAAACCTTTTCTTTTAGGTTCTACTATTTAAGTTATAGGGTCCCATCGTGCTTAAAATGATTAAGAAATTTCACCTATAGCGGCTCTTAGTCTAATAGTAATCTAAATCACTTGAGAAATGCACTCTCCCGAAACAGTTGTAGTCACATAGTTGTAATAAATTTTGTGGAAGTATAGAAAACAAACGTTTTCAGTGTTTTATTTTTAGATGCAAGATATGGTTGACTATTTCAGGTTCTCTATTACAGAGTCTGCAGCTCTAGTCTCCATGAAACAGCACCATTGTATTCAGGTGACCATTTACTGGTGCATGTCCCGTAAGTAAACCTGTTATGACTCTGAGCTGATTCCTACTTGTTTTCAGCAGTAATTCAGCCCTACTGGTACATGTTCGTCCGATATACATCTTACCATGTGTTTGACCGAGTATACCCTCCCAGTGTGAGTTGTGTTGGCTTCGGATCCAGGCTTTTTTGAATGTTTCAGCTCCCAACCTTATTGAGAGTGTCATTAATGGAAGTACAACCTCATTGGCTTCCGAGAATGTCAGTTATATTAATTTGAATAGCAATTCCTTCGATTTAAAAAACGAAAGTATAATTATTTCAAACAGTACCGACTGTATCTATCTTTTACATTCATTTAAAAGATTAAGGTTCTCAAATATTTGAATAATGCTTTTGAAATATTTCTTAGTAATATTTTGTTCAACTTTTATTTATTTGACGTTACAAGTTATGCACTTCTGTCAGGTCAGATCAATATTTAAAACTGTTGATGTTGCCATGGTAAGTTTAAAAAACGCGCGTTTTTGAAAGTGGAATTTAAACACGCTGGGACGTGCGTTAAATATTTAAGCAAAATGGGGTACCAATAAAAAATTCATTTTTGTTTTTAAAAGTTTTATTATACATTTTAGAGAAAAACGGTTTAAATAAAAGTTGTAGAGTTTAAAAAGGTTCTTTAATTTAAAGTCATTATCTTTGTAGTAATTTATAAATGTTAATAACTTTGATTTTTGAATAATGACATGTGATATAACTACTTGGAATTATAGCAATTAATGAGTTATTGAAGTATAACGTACAATAACTCGGGAACTATTACGAGTAGCATCACTTTAATGGGTTATAATATAACACATATTATATTTATATGTTACAATATAACAGATATTATCTTTATATTCCTTCACGGTATATGCCAACTATAAAATGGATAATAAAGCTTAGATCTTTGTTTTATAATCTGCTTAGATTTCAGCTCTTAATGTCTATAAACAATTGAAATATGACTTAAAATAAAACGACATCTTGGTCCCTATTGGTCAGAATAAGTTCTTTTTTTAAAGATTGTGTTATTGTTTTTCACCATCTTTTTAGTGTTTTTCACCATCTTTTCAATAAAAATATTGATAAAATGTTGAAGTTTTAAAAATTGAAGACTTGAAGAATCGACTGCAGCCTGCTAAATACCAATAGAGTATTCTACAAAAACCCCCATGAACAAATTACACCCAACATTACTTTTACATCTAAATAGTTGGATATTGGTTGAATGTATTCCATGATTACTTATTACATATTTGTCTACAGGGTGTTCAAAATTTACAGTTTCATTATTGGAGTATTTAATGTGTCATATGTACACCATGTATATTAATAAATAGTTATACTAAACAAATTTACCTCTTTCGAATGGTATATGGATGTCCTAAACCTCGGTGTCATAGTTTTTGCGTAATTTACAATTATTTAAATTCTTAATATGTAAATTGATTTTAAAACAAACGATGAAGTTTATTAATGTCATTGTATGACATTGTCCGTTTACGACAGTACGGTCTGGTAATTATCAGTAGTAATTGCAGAAGAGTTCTAAAATTATCGAATTTTTCCCGAGTGAAACTTTGACAGTTTTAATTTCACGACCCGAAGGGGAGTGGAATTATGTCAAAGGGGCACGAGGGAAACAATTCGATAATAATTTTAGAGATCGAGTGCAATTTGTTGCGATTATTTCATGAATTAAACTGTTCAAAAAAAATTTTATTGTAATTTATTTATGTAAGTACAAATTACTAGAGTTAAACATACAGTTGTTATAAATATTTGACGGTTGAAAGTCATCACTTTTATAACTTTTACAACAGTAATTGTTATTAAAGTCACTGAATGTATTTTTTCGTAGCAACGAAGGGCATCTGACGTAATATACTTGACGACGGGATATTGTCAAAAATTATCAGTAGTAATTGCACAAGAGCTCTAAAATTATTGAATTTTTCCCGAGTGACATTTTGCAGTTTTAATTTCACGAGCCGAAGGCGAGTGAAATTATGTCAAAGTGTCACGAGGGCAAAAATTCTATTAATTTGATCGAGTGCAATTTGTTGCGATTATTTCATGAATAAAACTGTTCAAAACCAAAATTTTATTGTAATTTATTTATGTAAGTACAAATTAGTACTGTTAAACACACATTTGATATAAAATATTTTACGATTGAAAGTCATCACTTTTATAACTTTTAAAACATTAATTGTCATTAATGTCACTGAATGTATTTTTTCGTGGCAACGAAGGGCATCTGACGTAATATACTTGACGACGGGATATTATCAAAAATTATCACCTTAATTTGTATTTCTGTAGCTTTCTATTGGTCAGAATCTCCTATGAATGAAATAATCATTCTAATTTTTATTTCTGTAGCTTTCTATTGGTCAGAATCTCCTATGAATGAAATAATCAAAACTATAGACATCGGTGTATGATATTCAATTTTTTTTACTTAAAAATGGCTTTGGCAGAACCAATTACATTTAAATTTAATTGTTCTTAAAAATGAATAATCACGATACCTATGAAAGAGTAGACATGCTACTTTTCATTGGGGAATATTTTTAAAATTGTCTCTTAGCTTCTAAAGTTTACGCTTAAAGGTATCCTGATAGAAGACACCCAAAAAAAGGACGTTTTTGAGAGATTTCTCGATAGATTCCGTGCTACTGGTAATGTTGAATAGGTACGAAAAGTTAAATAAAAATAAACCATTTATTTCTAATGACGTCAACGAACATGATGTCCTGCTTTCTGTTATGGAAAACCCAAATACTAGTACGTGAAAATTTTCGAGTAAATTGGAAATCAGTCAAACGAGTGTATGTAGAATACATAAGAAAAACCACTATCATCCGTATAAAACTCAACTAGACCAGCATTAGACAGAACAGGAACGTTTAGATTTTCGTTTATAGACTTAAGAATTTGGAGAAGATCCTGATTTTTTTTTTTAGGAATGTATTCTGTACAGACCAATCTACCTACTTGTCATAATAATCGTCTAGTTAATAGACATAGCTTTCATTTTATTATGATACAGTAAACAAACATTTTACTGTTGATCACCAACACCGATGAAGTGTTAATATTTGGGGCAGTATTCTGAGCGAGTACGTTATCGATCCATATTTTTTTGACAAAAATCTGAATAGAGCAGCTTTTTAAAATTTCTTAAAACAAGTTTTTTGGATCCTTCTTAAAACCTTCCACTTAGCGTGCGAACAAACATGTTGGACCAATTTTACGGAGCTCCTGCTTATTTTGACGTGATGTTAGGAACAACCTCAACATAAAATTTAGAAATAAATGGATAGATAGATTCGGTCCATATATTTGGCAACCTAGGTCACCAGGATTGACCAAGATGATTTTTTTTAAATGGGGTTATATTAAAAATATTGTAAATGTTACACTTCCGAACCTAGGTACTACTTCAGATGATTTTTTTTATGAAATTAAGAATTTCGAACACTTTTGCATTTATAACACCAGCTATGTTAAATAATGTAGAAAAATCATTTAAAATCGCTTGTTGTATAAACATTTTAAACATGTATTACATAACTAATAATTTTTTACTTATAGTAAGTTGTGGTTCATTTTGTATTTAGTTATTTTCTTAATATTATTATTTAATAACGAAAAAATTTATTTATCAGCAAATAAAAATATATCTACATATTTATTTACAACTACACTCTATAACAACTATGCCAAGATGATGGGTTTAAAAATCGAGAGTGACTATAAATATTTTTAATATCGATGTACCGTTTAAGAAATTGTAAATTACGCAAAAACTATGATTCCTAGTTATAGAACATATACGATATACCATTCAAAAGAGGAACAACCTGTGTTTAGTATAATCCTTGATTAATATACATGGTGTTACTAATAAACTAATACTATAATACTAAGAAAATAACCATCATATTATGCTACATTGAATAATCCAATAATGAAACTGTAAATTTTGAACACCCTGTAAATAAATGTGTAATAATCAAGCATTGAATGCATTAATTATAAGATAGTTACCAGACCGTATTTTCATAAAATGACAATGTCATACAATGACATTAATCAACTTCATCTATTGTTTTAAAATCGCTTCACAGATTAAGAATTTAAATAATTGTAAATTACCCAAAAACTATGACACCGAGCTAGGTATAGGACATCCATATACCATTCGAAAGGGGTAAATTTGTTTAGTATAATTATTTATTAATATACATGGTGCTCTATTTAAAATAAGCATCATATGACACATTGAATACTCCACTAATGCAACTGTAAATTTTGAACACCCTGTAGATAAATGTGTAATAATTAATCATGGAATACATTCAACCAATATCCAACTATTTAGATGTAAAAGTAATGTTTTTATAATTTCGTAAATAACTTGAGAATAAGCCTTCTTTTAAAACTTTACATTTTAAGAAAAGTCAACATAACTCAGAACACTCTGTACATAGGTATAGGGAAGCCTTATGAAACTATACCTTATTTTTTGCGGATAATTAAAAAATTCAGTAAAATACAGGGTGTTCCGTAAGAAAAAATATAGCTTTGATACGCCGCCATTTATTGGGACATCCTGTATATTTCAAAATAATTTTAAAATGTAGCTTTTATCAACTTACTAACTATTCAATTTAAATGTTTTTCAAATCTTTTACCATTTCGCTGTAATCTTCCGTCGCGTTAGTGGTGACTCACCCTGTATGGCTGTGAAACTTGGACATTAAAACAGTATGACGTCAACAAACAGAATTCATTCGAAATGTGGATGTAAGTACCACCGAATGCTGAGAATAAGCTGGACCAGTAGAACTACGAATGAAGAAGTACTGAAAAGAATTAACACACGTCCTTATCTGGTCAATACAATCAAAATTAGAAAGACATCATATCTAGGACAAATAATGCGCCATAGTGAATTTAAGCAGCTCTAGGTAATATTAACAGGCAAAATCGAAGATAAAACGAGTATAGTAAGATAGAAAAATTTTGGCTCCGAAACATCAGAAATTGGACCCACACAACCGGAGATGACTTAATTCATCAAGCCCAGAACAGAGAGTAAGCCATGTTGATCGCCAACCTCAATAGAGAAGGCACTTAAGAGGACGGTCCCTCATGTATATTTACCTTAGAAATCCTGTATACGTTTTTTGTCAGATGTTTTTTTCTTTACTGGCCTAAAAATGGAAACACCCATTGAAAAAAAAAGAGTTCAAGTACCTAATTGGCTAGTAAAATAAGTTGTATGATTTGAAATTAGAATATTAAAATATGGAAACAGAGAAATGATTTATAAATATTCCCTTTCAATCCAATTAACGAAAAAGCTAGATCTCGAAGACTCTTCAAAATTTCCTTTAGAAAATTCAAGTCAAGTTGGGACCGTTTCTACTTGAAAAAGTAAAATGCCGATTTTCTTTTCAAGCTAATTGGAAAGGATCGGTTCTTTCAGTGCACCGAAACATAGATTTGATCTTATGTTCATAAAATAGCTCACGGCCAGATCAGTCAGTTATTATCTGACTTGAGAAGTACTTTAGTCGTCCGCTTAAATATTTCTCAATTTGAATGATAATGAATATTAATCATCACTGCCTGTAGGAATTAAAATAAATTTGAAGGATAGATAGTTTTAGAGTTTTATTTTAAAAGAATCCAACAAATGCTGCCTTTTTAAAATTACCATTTATTTTCTACTAAGTCTTTTAATAAATTAAAATTTTTAAAATTACGATTAAATTAATATTTTAATTAGTAATTTATTATCAAAACTCTTTCGCACTTTTAACGTTTTGTATATTGATAACTATCTCCGAAGTGGAAATTGAAACGCCAAATAAACTTAATTTTGGCACAGTTATTTGACTCTATCGCAAACAATTCCACTTCTTCTATCCCCATGTCCTCCTTGGTCTATAATCATTCCTCAATTTAACAGAAGATACGATAAACTTTCAACTCCTAGGGAACCCATTAAAAAAAACCTTTGAAAGAAATTATCTTTACAAAGGTAAGCCAGTTATTAAGGTAGGTACATACTTATAGTCCAGAGAATAAGATTTTTCTCGTGAAACATCCCCCTTAAGGCCGAAACAAAATTTTTTGAGTAGTATGGACATATTTTGCAGTATTTAGAATTATTTTTTGCCATTTTTTTTTAATTAAATTAATAGTATAACTCTTCTTCTTTCATAAACTATCCAAAGTATTACTGTAATTTCATCATTTTCTGACTTATAGCATTGCAAAAAATAATAATTTGGGATAAACAAATTAAATACCTTTTAAACTATTTGACCAATTGCTTTGAAATTTAGGGTATGATTTAAGAAGTCTCAGTATTCCGTGTAATAAGAACGTTCTAAGTTAATTTTTTACATAAGTTATGAATATTTATAAAAACTCAAAATTTATGATTTATTTTGCAATTTTCTAAGCAACAACAATAAGGATAGACATATGCCGACCGTTTTTTGATCTTCATTTGTTTATAACTATGTATATCATCAAAATCGGCTGCAAGAAACATAGTTATTAATATAGATGTCCATACTACTCAAAGAATTTAGTTTCGGCCTGGAGGAGGTTGTGTCAAAAACAGGATATTTTTGTTCCTTATTTCTCTGAACTATTATTGTAGTTAGATCTTCGTTTAGAGCTCGTTCTCCTGCTTCTTTACTATTATATTGGAAGCCAATTACCAGGTCGTTAGCATAAGCTAATTTTCTCATTTTTGTTTCAGATGTGTCTGCCGTATAAAGGCTACATAATAATGGAGCTAGCAGTGAGCCTTGAGGTAAGCCGTTGTTCAGTTTTCTTATGTTACTTCGTGCACCATTCAAATACACCTGAAACAGTCAGTTTGGTTTTGGTAGTAGATTGTTTATTAGTTGATACATTTTGAGGGAGGGTATGATTTTCATCAGCTTATAAATAAGACGCTCTCTCCACACAGCATCATAGGCATCCGTGAGGTCTGTGAACGTTATGGCAGATTTTTCAAGTCTTTCAAAGCCAGATTCGATAAAAGTATTTAGTTAGGTTAGGTTGTCGTTACAGTCGTACTGAAAAACTGCCGATAAAACTTGGAGTACGACAAGGTTTTGTTTTATCACCCACCATTTTTAATCTGTACTCTGAAGAAATCTTTAGGGAGGCTTTGGATGACAGACAAGAGGGAGTAAGGCTAGGCGGAGAAGTAATCAACAATATTAGATACGCTGACGATACAGCCATTCTTGCTGAAAATTTACAAGATCTTCAGACACTACTAAATCTAGTCAGTGAAGCAAGTTATCGGAGAGGCCTTAAAATCAACATTTCAAAGACAAAGTGGATGGCAGTTGGAAAGATTAATATAGATCAAGGTCAGCTTTCTCTTGATGGAGAGGAGTTATAACGGGTACATCATTTCAAGTACCTTGGTAGCTGGTTAAATGTAAATTGTGAATCTGATGAAGAGATAATAATTTAGGATCGAAATATCACGGAAGGCTTTTATGACCTGGAAACCAGTTTTATGTAACAGAAACCTGTCGATGAATATTCGAAAGAAAGTCCTGAAATGTTATGTGTGGTCTATCCTATTGTATGGTTGTGAGACATCGACGTTAAAAACCACAATGCTAAACAAAATAGAAGCATTCAAATTGTGGTGCTATCGACGAATCCTAAAGATATCGTGGGTTTCGCACACTTCCAATGAAGTTGTTCTTCAAATGCTGAATTCAGAACGTCTGCTCATAAGCATTATAAAGAGGAGAAAAACAGAATACTTCGGCCATATAATTAGAGAACCTAAATACCATCTGATTCGCCTTATAATACAAAGAAAAGTGGAGGGAAAGAGATGGATTGGTCGAAAGAAACTTTCATGGCTGCGTAATATTAGACAATGGTGTGGCTGCACAGTATAAGAATTATTTCGCGCAGCAGCCGATAGAGAGAGATTTCAAGAAATTGTAAACATGATGATGGTCAACGTCTGAATACAGACACGGCACCTAAAGAAGGAGAAGGAGATTTAGTTAGGGGCAGCACTTGGTCACAGCAGCTTCGTGCTCTTCTAAAACTGGCTTGCTCAATTGGTACAGCGACCTCAATGGTGTTACATATCAGTCATAAGGCAATAGCCGATAACTTTCAGGCAGCTTGTTGTCTTTGTCAGTCTTCTAGATTACGATAATTTTTGTTCTCTTGAACTCTGGAGGATTTCTTTTTTCGTATCAATGTCTTTTCTCTATCCAGAATGCAAAAGATGGTGCTTTTTAAGGTTAAACTGTAGATATTGTCGGAATATATATTGTAATAAAATATTAATTTCTGGCCAATGCTTTTTAATTGCATAACTTTTTTTGGAATCCTGAGAAAACTAATAAGTATTTTTAAAAAATTTAAACGCAGAATGAAAAATTACATTATAACCGAGGGCCGAAAGTCCCTGAAAATTTCTATAATGTTTATTTTAATAAGTTACAGGGCAGGGGTGAAAAAGAAGAGAAAGTTTTGTGTGATTTTAATTTCAAATATATCATTCAAAAGAAACTTTTGTTTATTTTAAGCGACTTTCGGCTCTCGGTAATAATGTAATCTTCCATTCTGCGTATAAGTTTTTCAAAAATAATTATTAGTTTTTTCAGGATCCGAAAAAAATTAATGAATTTAAAAAGCATTGGCTCGAAATTTTGCCCCTTTGCTCTTAAAGCTTTGTATACGCTATAATATTTTTATAATAAATATTTTTTGTTATTTTTAAATAAAAAAATATTATGACTGAAATTAATTTACTATTTTGTTTACTGATTTTTCTTCCCACGAAAAATTTCAAATTATTTGCGAATCCTTCCCTATTTATTTATAATTCCACATAATCAACTCGTTATAAAGATAACTCAAATATTATCGTAAGAAAAAAAATTTAAACAAACTGCTTCTCCCGTCCTTTAATCATCGCATCGTAAATATTGACATAATCGTAGTAAGCTATGGACTGGAGCCGTGAAAAATTGATTGGTTCGCACGCAGATTTACGTAACGGCCTGTTAAAAATAATCGTTCGTTAATTAATAACAGATTTTGCTTGACTTTGAGAGTTACGTGTTTGCTTTTTTGTTTTAAGTCGCTTTATTTAAAGTAACACTAATTAGTCGATGTTTTGAAGCTGCTCGCGTATGAAGAAATTTCTGATTCGATTTCTTTAGGGATTCCTGTAAAAAAATTGCACCCTAATGCATCATCCCGGGCTGACACAGGCTCCGTGTCAGACACGGAAATTCGGGACTTGCCCGTGTCTCACACGTTGGACCGTAGTATGGTGCTCACGCAGTTTTTACCTAACGACCCATTAAAAATAATAATCGCTCTCAAATTAATAACAGATTTTGCTTGTTAAATTAGTCCATGTTGGAAGCAAAAATTTCAGATTCGGTTTCTTTGCGGATTAATGTTAAAAAACGTCTCCTTAATGCATTATCCCGTGTATGACACAAAGCGGCTTGCCGACAAATTCGGGACTTGCCCGTGTCTCACACGTTGGACCTTAGTACAATTAGCACGCAGATTTACGTAATGTGCCGTTAATGGCCCGTTAAAAATAATCGCTTGCTAATTAATAACATATTTTGCTTACCTTTGAAAGTTACGTGTTTGCTTTTTTGTTTTATTTAAGGAAGGCCAATTAGTCAATATTGTGAGGCCGCTCCTGTATCAAAAAAAATTCTTATTCGGTTTCTTTAGGGATTCCTGTTACAAAATGTTCCGTATTGCATTATCCCGTGTCTGACACGTAACCCGTGTCAGACACGGAAAATCTGAACTTGCCCGAGTCTCACACGTTCGATCGTAGTACAGCGATATTCAAAGATGTTATGGTGGTTTTTGGTTATTTTCGTTCATCCGTTTCGTTTGGTTATCAGGTCGTAGATGTTTATTGTGTTATACCTATTTTACAGAAAGTTACTTTTAGCTTTAGTTTACAGAAGGAGAATAAGGAATGAAACAAGGTATCACTGAAGAAATTGTAATAGGTATAGGACTATGTGCTGTACCTTTTTCTATAATTTACCACACGAGATTAAATTTTTAGAATAATATTTCTTTGAAACTGTTTTTGTTTATGCCTTTGCTATAATTCTACGTCCGTAAATATTTTTGGCTTCTTAATTATGCATAATGTTGTTCTGAAGCTATTTTCTTGTGGCATTTTTACAATTTTAACTATTTAGAATGGGAAACAAGCCACAATATTATTAAAAAATGATTTTTATTAACGTTTCGACGCCCAAATCGGGTGCCGTTGTCAAAATACAAAATACTATTAATATAAACAAAAATGTTGTTGCTTAGTAAAAAAATTCTTCTAATAATTTATTTAATTTGACTCATTTATATCGGCAATTCAGATACATATGATACATTTTAAAGTAGAAGGCTTTAAAATGTTATTGCCAATATTTATGAGTTGCGTTCCTGGGACGACTTTACTGAAAGATAGTTCATTCGATTACATGAAATCAACCCCAACTCAAGAATATTCGTCACAAAAAAATCATAGCATGTGATCTGTCTTTAAAAAGACAACCACATGCAACGGTGACATTAAAATTCTCGCGTTAGAGATCTCATAGTAAATCACGAGGGAAAACCAGGAAAAACCTCGTGATACTATCCCGACATCGTAAGTATTTGGTCTTACATTTAATTTACTCTCAAAATTAAT
Organism: Diabrotica virgifera virgifera; assembly: GCF_917563875.1. Taxonomy (NCBI): domain Eukaryota; kingdom Metazoa; phylum Arthropoda; class Insecta; order Coleoptera; family Chrysomelidae; genus Diabrotica; species Diabrotica virgifera. The sequence continues at coordinate 212,777,291 of NC_065451.1, read as the reverse complement.
ACCAAATTCTGACTTTACTATAATTTTGTTTAAATTATAAATAATATCAATAATACATGGGTATATAAGTAATACTAAAATATAAAATATGTACTAACTCGACTATTGACTTACTAATTGTGGTATTTTCTTTCTATTGACTTCCTCTTTCAGTATGGGTATCCACATCCTACTGCTTTATTATTTATAAATTCTACTTTAAAATGTATCATATGTATCTGAATTGCCGATATAAATGAGTCAAATTAAATAAATTATTAGAAGAATTTTTTTACTAAGCAACAACATTTTTGTTTATATTAATAGTATTTTGTAGTTTGACAACGGCACCCGATTTGGGCGTCGAAACGTTAATAAAAATCATTTTTTAATAATATTTTGGCTTATTTCCCATTCTAAATAGTTAAAATTAATTATGCATAACTATTAAATTTCCTGAAGTAAAAATACTATAAAGCTTTGTATTGTTCTGAAGCTATTTTGTGCGGTATTTTTGTAATTAACTGTTCTAATTAAGAAATAAGCCACAGTTTAACTTGAAAAAATAATTTTATTAACGTTTCGACTACCACTTCGGACGTCGTTGTCAAAATACAAAATATTAATAAATTAAACCAAAGTGTTGTTGCTTGGTAAAAAAATCCTTCTAATAATTTAATTTAATATGATTCACTTATATCGACAATTCAGACATATATTATACATTTAAAAGTAGAAGACTTTAAAATGATATTGCTAATATTTATGAGTTCCGTTTGTCGGACGATATTATTAAAAGATTCGATTATATGAAATCAATTTTAACTCAAGAATATCTGTCACAAAAAATTCATAGCATGTGATCTGTCTCTAAAAAGACAACCACATGCAACGATGACAGTAAAATTCTCTTGTTAGTGATTCCATAGTAAATCACGGAAAAACCAGGAAAAACCCTCGTGATAATATCCCGACATTGTAAGTATTTGGTCTTAAATTTGATTTACTCTCAAAACTAATACCAAATTCTGACTTTATATGCAAGTTATTTTAGATTATAAATAATATTAATAAAAAAATAAAAATATAAAAACTTTGTTTTTTTAATACACACTTGTCATGAACATTACGCTTATTACGCCCTTTAAAATCATTTTTTTTTATTATTTTATATGCATAATGAAAATATGAAATGAAAAAATGTCCGTGCCTGACAAAATTTTGGGCAGACATTGTTTAAACAATGTTTTTAAACAAATTCAAAATATTACCCTTTTTGCTCCTTAAAATATTTTTTTGGGGTTTTTGGGTCACTATAAACAAAAAATGGTTTTACAACGATTATAAACAAAAACACAACGACCTGAATTGAAATCCCCTCCTATCACTCAGCATAATCTTGAAATTTAATTTTTAAGATTAATTTAGGCGTTTGGCAACCTCAAAAATGATAATATTTACATGTGAATTTTCAAGCCTCAAAAATGTGTATTTTCGAATTTTTCGTTTACAACTCGAAAACATCATGTTTGATTCCAATGATTTCCACAGTTTTCACTGTATTCCTTTAGTGAACCGTTCTTTCCAGTCCTTTCTGGATTGCCAGTCCCCTTCCTGCATATTTCCTCTTTCCATTGCTTCGTCCGCTTCATCTCTGAAAGACCTTCGGGATCTGCCTCTCTTTCTTCTTCCTATCAGGCTTCCATGATAAAAATGAATATGTGTATAAAAGGATACAGAATGACGATTCTGGGAGTATATGCAATCAACGACGATGCTATTGTAAATGTGAAAGATAACTTTTTCGAACACCTGAGTGAAGAAATCACAAAGGTGGGAAACACCAGAGAAATAATAATACTAGGAGACCTCAACAGCAGAGTCGGGAAAAAGAACAACGACAAAGTAGTTGGCAGATATGGCGAAGATAACACAAACAATAACGGAGAAAGGTTAATAGATATCTGCGACCAGAATGGACTTAGAATAATGAATGGATATTTCCAGCATAGAAATATTCATAAATATACGTGGACTCAGGAAACACGCAACTTAAAATCAATTATAGACTATGTCATTCTTAAACAAAAAAGTCGACTGAAAACAACAGATGTGAGAGCATGTAGAGGACCAATTTGCGGCAGTGACCACTATCTCCTACGTTCAGATATTTCATTTCCACCCAAAAATAGAAAAAGAAACGCAGCAAGGTAATAATTCAAATGAACAGCTCCAAGAAGAACGATAAAATTTGAATAGTTTACACCAAGAAAGTGTTAAAAACCTATATAAACGTAGACTGGAAGAAAAACTAATTGAAACGGAAGATAATACCAGAAATGTGAATCAGTCATACGAAAACATCAAAGAATGTATACACGCCGCTGCCTTGGAAGCACTAGGGCGATATGAAAAAACCGTACATCGAAAACCGTATTGGTGGGATCAAGATATTTCGCAGGAAATAACAAAGAAAAGAGAATTGTATCAAAAATATCTGAACACAAAAAACGTGGAAGACAGAATACATTATAAAAGAATGCAAGCGAGGGTCAGGAGAAAAATATGTCAAAAGAAAAACGAACTCTGGACAAAAAAGTGTACCATGCTAAATACATACATAGGTGGAAGCCAAAGTTCAGAAAGTTGGAAACTATTAAAAAATTTAAGAAACGACAGAAAGAAAGACATTATTCAGTCCATATCACCACAAACTTGGGAAAGATACTTTGAAGATTTACTAACAGAGACAAAAGAGCCCTTCAAACAGCTTCACTCTATTATTCTGTTTATCCAACGATTTTGGGCAGTTCATCTAATACATCCCTATCAGGTTAATCTGTTTTGTTCTATGTAGTCTATTACATCTGACTCATTCCCATTCTTTTCTTATCGTTCTTGGGCCCACATATAAAATTATTATTTATGAACACACCGTCGAAACTGTTTGTACTTGTTATTTGGGTGGAGTCGGACAAATTTGAAGCTTGGCGCATTATGCTAGTGGGGCGTTTGTCTGTCAAGCTGTCACGAAGTTGTCAATTTTATGCAAGAAAAAATTTATAACCACATTGGTCATTTTATTCTAATCAATGGTTTTTATCTTATAAACAGCGAAAACAATTTTGTCAGACAAAAATATTGGGCCATATGACGCGTCGGACACGCTAAATATGTCAAATTTATGAAAATAATAAATTTATTACCCCATGGCTAATTTTAACAGCATCTACCATAAAACTAGAGACCGACCGATTAATCGGCTTCGGCATCGGCTTCGGCCACCTTCGGCCAATATTTAAACCTTCGGCCAAAATTCGGCTTCGGCCACAACGAAGCCGAAGGTTTCGCCGAAGGTGGAATAATAAAGTGCTCTGAGTATACACTAACTATACTATATAAATAATCTCTAAACAATATGCTTCGGCGAGCCTTTGATACTTTGAATAGTATTTACACCCTATTTTATACCCTAATAAACTAAAACGTTTTACAAACTTTCAGGTAGTAGGTAGGATATAAATTTTAACAATAGGCCAAGATGTCTCAAAGATCTTCATTTGAATATTTCTCACGTAGTAAAATTCTGAGAAACTATAATAGTTTTATTGTATTTGTTAAAACTCAAGATTACTGGTATTTTGACTACCTAAATATTAATGGCAAAACATCGACCATCGACTATCCCTACTATAAATGCAAATATTTAGTCACCTTCGGCTTCGGCTTCGGCTTCGGCCGAAGGTATCCTTCAGGCCGAACTTCGGCATCGGCTTCGGCTTCGGCCAAATAAATCACATTCGGTCGGTCTCTACATAAAACCCTTTTACAATAATGTGATAACCTTGTCGGACAATTTTCACGGTGGATATGCGCAGTCGTATGCGCCGAAGATGTCAATTTCCTGGAATTATTTTATTTATTGCCACAGATGTCATTTTTATTTTGTACTGTTTTTTTTACATGTGTAATGCATATTGGATCACTTGTCGGACAAAATAATGGGACAAAAAATTTTCCGAAATTTTCCCTCTTGTCGCCATTTTTTTTTGAAAATTCGAGAAATAAAACTACAGAACGATGTTTGTCATTGTTCAAGAAGAATGTAGACAAATTTTCAGATCAAAGTTTTTCCAAAATTTTACCACTTGTCGGAAATTTCTTTGGAAAATTTTGTGTACATCTCTAGCTCACACCCTTTTAAATGTTGTACTTAGTGTGTGTACCAATTTTCAGCTAAATCAATTCAGAAGTAACTGAGAAAAACTGTTTTAAAATTTTTTTGACAATGCCTCTCTTAAGGACGCCGATAACCTAAAAGAATTAAGTTTTCTGTTCATTTGCCCCATTTTTGTCAGACAATGACATTTTTTGTTTAAAACTATAATTACTTGTAACCTACTACTTTTATCGGAAAAATGGTTGTGAAGATAAGGGATGCACGAACTCAGCATAGTTCAAAAGTATAGTTTACTAATATAAATTAAATTTTCTGTCCGACTGTCCATTTGCCCCAATATTTTTGTCGGACACCTAGATTTTTTTATTTAAAATATAATTACTTATAACCTTCTGTTTTTTCGGAACAATGGTTGTAAATAAAACAATTCCAGGAAATTGACGTCTTCGGCGCATCCGACTGCTCATAAGCACTGTGAAAATTGTCCGAAAATGTTACCACATTATTGTAAAAAGGTTTTTTGGTAGATTCTGTTAAAATTAGCCATGTGGTAATACATTTATTATTTTTATAAATTTTACATATTTAGCGTGGCCCACGCGTGCGTCATACGACCCAACATTTTTGTCCGACAAAATTTAGGTCTGGATCCCGCGTATGAAAAAAAAGTTGATTAATAGCAAGCTGAAAATTTGTTAATAGCTTAAGGGTGTCTAGTCGGACAAACTTTGATATATGGGATCACTGGAACAGGGGAAGATTTTATTGTGGAACAGGTTAAAAATTTGGAACGGTCAGACCACGAAAACGGCTCATGTATTTTGTCCGACAGAACAGACTTAAACTCTCCGAACAGAGATTAAACTCTCATGCAAAAATCAGACTGCTATTTATCACCAAATGGGCGTTTTAATGAGTGGAACATGTAGAATATGCCAAATGACAGGAATTATGACAGGTGATAAATAGCAGTCTGATTTTTGCATGAGAGTTTAATCTCTGTTCGGAGAGTTTAAGTCTATTCTGTCGGACAAAATAAATGTGCCGTTTTCGAGGTCTGACCGTTCCAAATTTTTAACCTGTTCCACAATTAAAACTACCCCTGTTCCACTGTTCCCATATATCAAAGTTTATCCGACTAGACACCCTTAAGCTATTAACAAATTTTCAGCTTGCTATTAATCAACTTTTTTTTCATACGCGGGATCCAGACCTAATTGTTTTCGCTGTTTATATGATAAAAACCTTTGATTAAAATAAAATGACCAATGTGGTGGTTATAAATTTTTTTGTTGCATAAAATTGACAACTTCATGACAGCTTGACAGAAAAACGCACCACTACCATAATGAGCCAAGCTCCAAATTTGTCCGACTCCACCCAAATAACAAGTACAAAAAGTTTCGACAGTGTGGTCATAAATAATAATTTTATATGTGGGCCCAAGGACTATTAATATCTGTTATTTATTCTATCTCTTCTTGTTACTCTGCAGCTTCTCGTTAGGAATTCCATCTCTGTTGGTCTTGTTTTTTTTTTGGTTTTCTTATTTAATATCCAATTTTCACACCCATAAGTGAGGATACATCTTGTTATGGTGTGAAATATTCTTCTTTTTGATTTTATACTGATATTCTTATCCCTCAGTACCGGATTTAAGTTTCGTATGCAGTCTTTTGTTTGCTATAGTCTATTTTTTATACCTTCTTCAATTATTCCTTTGTTTGATATTACGAAAACCTAAATACTTGTACTTATCTGTTCTTTTGGTTTGTTTAACTTCGTCTAGTTCCCTCTGTTTTATTTCTGTATTCTTCGCTGTAAAACTATTAACATTTGAGAAATGACAAGAGACCTGTTTTGTTTCAAATGGCCCAAAAAATTTAGCCAAAATACTTAATGACTTAAAAAATAATTTCAGAGCAAAAAAGTTGATCTTTTGATTTTGTTTAACCCCCGGTACCCTTTAACTTTGTTTAACATTCGGATGACCAAGGGGGGTAAATTTGGACTCCAGCTATGTTTTTCTTTAATAAAATCAAAAGTATTTTCAATTTTTAACTCATTATTTTTTTTATTTGACTTTAATATCATTCTAGATATCCTCATATTTTGAAATAAAATAAATTTCTTATATTCTACGAATAAAAAATATATTCTGAAGTTGATGTTTAGTAAAATACCGTCTATTATGTGGAATTCCAAGTAGTTTTACACTGCGCGTTATCAAAATCTATTTTTAGACCGTGGTGCCTATTATGTACGAATCATGACATTCCTGTCTGCTACAGATAGTCATTATTATTATCTCCTGGCGTATATTATTATAGTTTCTTAGTATTTTGTGTACAAATAAGATATGGCCCGCAAATATCTTACAGGAAATTGTTATTGCTAGCTATTTTTATGATGATATAGAAGATGAAATAGTATCAGAAAACGAGGATGTATTGTTAGATGAAAATTTAAATGCCGAAAACATTCATTCCAGGTCATTTTTGACCTGGAGTCATTTTTTACCCCCGTTGGTCATCCGTGTAACAAAAAAGGTTGGTCATCGGAAGGTTAAAGTGGATATTTTTGAACAGGTATCCGCAAGGAAACCGAATCAGAAAATTTCCCATGCGGAAGTGGCCTCACAGCATGGACTAAATTAATAACAGATTTTGCTTGACTTTGAGAATTACCGTGTGTTTACTTTTTTTGTGTTAAGTCGCTTTATTTAAGGAACGCAAATGTAAAGAAACCGCTGTATCTTATCGAGCAATTACAGTGTTGATTTAAGTGTACAAACTCAGTCGCCCTCCTAATTAGTTTGCCTTGGTTTATTTTAAACTTTCGAGGATTGGTTTTTGGTAAATTTATGTAAGCAATGCAAAAATATAATACAAAGACTAATGTTTTTGAGTTAGAATTATTGCATCAATCATGTATTCTTTATAGACGTTATACCGCATTTACACTCAGTCCTGTTGGACAGGGAATTGGGCAGGGAAGTGGGCAGCGTGAATGTCTGCTTCCATTCTACGGCGTTCTCTCAAAAGTCGGTTTTCAGGAAGTCAAAGGACTGGCAGCGCGAGCGCGAGTAAGTATTCACATTCAACTACTCTCTCTCTCTCACTTACCGCCAGCAAAGCGGCAAGGGAGTGAGGGAGCAAGACAATGCTGTCGTCATATTCCATTCTTGTGAGTCGTTCGGTAAATGAGTTGTGAGGACATTGACGAGGAACTGATGTGAACACCTCACTCGCGTCGATATCGTATTTCGGACAATATTTCCGACAGCGGCAGCAGCAGTGGCAATGGCTGAGTATAAATCGTCCTTTACACACCGTCTAATTTAAAGACATACTACACATCAAACTAGCAACACACGTGCCTTGTTAGGTGTCATAAGATGCAAAAGGCCTTATCCATACGGATTTTTATCCATAACTGGGATTTTTTAATAATAATGTAACTCTAATATTTTGTTCACATTTAATTGGTTTTTACCCATGTATTTTTGGTATCTCAGCGCGTGATTTACCTGTATCAGCACTGATAATGATCTATGATGATCGAAAACGTCTTGTGATTTAGTTGTGGTCCTTTGAGTGTTTTCAAAAAGATATATATCTCTTATAAAGGATTTTTCAATAAATTTGTTGTAACAGTTCTCTAAAATACTGATATAAGTCAAAGGAATACTAAAACTCATTTTAAACATAACGTCGGTGATGTAAAAATGTCTCTTATCTGTTTTTTCATGAATTTTGTAAGAAAGATTTCAAACTTTTTTTAGGGTCATGTTCTGTTTTCATATGATATTTTTTGACTTGTTTTGTAGTAAATAAATTCAACTATTTATTTACTACAAAACAAATCAAAACTTACATATGAAGACAGGAGGTGACCCTATAAAAGTTTGAAATCTCTCTTACAAAATTCATGAAAAAGCAGATAGGAGGTATTGTCACATAACCGACGATAACCTGAACTTCTTTACAAGACTGGCACTACTTAAAATAATGCATTATTCCTCACAGAAAATATTGTATTAACTTATTGTGTTTTTGAGAAAGATGGCATATTTCAAAATAGTGCATTGTTCCTTAAAGGCAACCTGATAATAGTGACTGCGTTTTTAACATTGACATAACTCAAAAAGATTAAGTGTTTCACAAAATAAGTACGTCTACTTAGGATGATACCTGGGAGTTATTTTCTCTTCTGTCACTTCTGCCCTCTGACGGTCATAGGCATAAACTAACTTTATGGTGTTATCACACAAAACAATATGAGGCCTATAGAATCAAAACCTGCTAGATCCATGTTAGAAATTTTTCAGGAAACTAAGAAAGCATTAAAAATGTAAATTTTACAAAAATTATCCGGCATTTCTCAATCAAAGAGGCATCAATAAATGTCATAAAATGGCACAATAATTTGGAATAGATTCATTTTTCTACATGCTCTATACATCTTCAGAAATTTGTACTTTTAGTTTGGTTAGGATTTGGTTAGTTTGGATTTAGCAGATTTTGATTCTAAACCCACATAATCTTGTCAAAATTCCTCATTTTCAACTGCTTTTAGGCGCAAAAAATGCACTTAAAGGGGGTATTGCACTATTTTGATAGGAAAACATACAAAATCTACAAGAAAAAGAAGTACTTTATTCGCAGTGGCATAACCAGGGGGTTTTGGGGGTTATAACCCCCCTTCCCTTGGAATGCACTTTGAGCTTAAATTGGCGGTATTCTATATTTATACCCCCAGAAACCCTCCAGTAGTTTTAACCCCCCCCCCCTTAGGAGCATCCTGGTTACACCGTTGCTTTATTGTTTATAAAAATAATGGACATAGCAGGGTTTGATTCTAACGTCAACATTCCACTGGTATTTTAAAGCGGTTTTAGAAGTTTTTGAGCCGAAACCTTATGCCTGTAGATTAATATATACTTGAACTTTGAAAATGTGTAAAGAAAATGGAAAGGAAAAACTAAAAATTTTGGACTTAGCAGGTTTTGATTCTGATGGGCTCATATAAAAAATTTAAAATCTGTTCACCAATAGTCCGTCTTTTATTCGCTCCTAGTTCATTTTTCACTTGTTTGAGATATGACGATTTTCTTTCAAGGTAGAGATATGTATGTGTATTGTTATGCTCTACCTTTTCTATTTATTTTGATTTATTAGCAAATTCTTAATTTGATTGAATGTCCAATTATTTTATTTATTGCCTATGTAAAGACATAACTAAATTCCAATTAAATTTTCCAATCAATTTTATTATCAGGGCTAATTTTGTATTTGATACAATACCTGTAATCTGTGGCTTCTAGTATTTCTAGTTGCTTACTTCTCCAGGGTAAAAACAGGGAAATTGACAACACTCAAATTTATATAAATGTAATCTATTGTTTTTATTAAATTCCGTGTACATATGATTCAAAATATTAAAATTAAGCTTTGTTACAACAATCTCTAACTTAATAAATTTAAACTCTAACTCTGATATCTCCTTGTTTTGACAAAATTATTTATTTAATTAATTTCTTATTTACTCATACTAAATTGAAGGAATTTTACTTTTCTTCTTTTGAATTGATTTCTCAAATTTGAAATGACTAACTGCGTTACAAAAAAATTGTTCAATAAACAAATAAACAAATATGGTCTTGATATAAATAACTTTTCTCCATTCAGACAAATGATTTGACTAACCTTTTATTCTTCACTCCCTCGTTTTCTGGATTGCGCTGTCCTTGATTCTCTCAACACGTACTCTCTGGTTGTTGCGAAAAAGTCCCCCTCGTCAAAACTGCTTCCACGAAAAACACACAGGACTTGTCGAATATCTTGTGTACAAACGGATAATAATCAGCTACTCGTTCTAGACAAAACAAAGGAATCTCCCACGGACCAGGAAAAGTAGCTCTTCAACCGGTCGACGATTTGGTTTCAACTTGATTCTGCTCGCAAATGCTGATCACACCAACTCCATACTGATTCTACACTTTTAAAAAACTCGGCTGCCTTCTCTCGATGTTCATTACACACTGACTTTATTCTTCTCTCAAATCCATACTCTCACATCCATTATCCCTTCTCCCGATATTTTTCGTCCACTAAACAACAACCTCTCTCAAACCATTTATTTCTTAAGAAACCCAATATTCTTCCAGATAACTTTTTCCAATTTGTCAAATTTCAAGGAAAATCATAATTAGTTATTTTCTATTCTCTACTTTTACAACTAAAATAATACAGTTTGTATACCACATTAACATACCTTCCCGGAAGGATCTGAAAAACGTTATTGTCCCGTCAACGCTCTCTAAACTTTCTAATCACCGAAATGTTTTGTTAATGTCCCGTCCATTTCGTCGAATAATTATCACTAATCGTTTCAATTTTTCCGAAGCACTTGTTTACTAGTAAAATTAAATTCTAAACAAATTTGGCCATATACAGGGTGATGAAAAACTATCATTTCATGGTCGTTGATATAAATTTAATTTTTTTGAATTTCCTTAAAAAAACAATTCCACAACAGTATATTATTTAGATATTTGCTTAAATCAGTTTACAAATACCTACTTTAACCCTTTAACTACTGACGAGGATATTTCAGGACGTAGACTCGGACATGCGGTATGTTATACCGCTGTCTATTTTCCTTTGTTTTCAATATGAATTTGTCTTATATCTTTGTTTCTTAGAATTACTACGGTATAATTATTCACATTGCTGTAGAATAGGATACTGCTTCAAACAAAATAAACTTTATTTTTTCAAGAAAATTATGAACGTATGCATAATATTAAAAAAATAATGGAGGTTCTTACAAAGTCCTTTATAAATTTTTTTTTTATTAAATTTTGCACAATCTCCTATTAAAAGCTATTAGTAAATGTGAGTATTGCAAATATATGTGAGGAGAAGTTATCCACTGATAACACTCCCAATACTAATACCAACAAGTTAAATTAATGTTTGATTATAATTTGAAAGTAAAATTGAAATGAAAATTAAAATTAAAGAATAAAATCTGTTGGCCAATGTCTTTTTAATCTTCGTCTGACTTCTGGTTGGAGATGTAGTTGTCTTGCTTCCTCGTTAAGGTGGGCTGGCAGATGTTCTAAATAATTTCTTATTAGTCTGCTGATTTCGTCTTCAACGAACGGTATACCACCTTTATAAAATGAATTACAAAAAAGATTGAGTATTGGTATCTAAAAAATATAAATTTGTTAAAAATTTTTATCTAAAAAGATCCAAATTGGATTGAAGTGGGTACATCACTAGTACAAGAAACACAAACGTTTTCGGACCAATCAGTCCATCATCAGGTTGAAAACCTAAAATGAGCAAACCACTGTATAAAAACGCCAAGTTGAAATTTTGACTGTTAGAAAATTAGGAAAAATTAAAACATGTGTTTACTTACTTTAGATCCAAAGTAGTTGGAACTAGCTACATAGTTAGGTCGAAAGACCTTAGTAAAACAAGAATTAGGCCATTTCGGCTACAACAATGTCGACAATAAGTCGATGTTAAAAGAATATAAAAATTATTTAATGAGACTATAAGGAGTCTTCATCTTGGCTTTAAACTGACAGACTGAAATATGACATTGAAAGAATATTGACAAGACCTTATGTATAACATATGTCATTTTAGAGCCACATAATATGCACTTTGTGTAACTCAGAGATTGTTAAAGTCTAGTGGTTATTTTTAATAAATATTTACTTATTTTGCACATCATTTATTCTTATTTCCTTATATTTACATTTACTTATACTTATATTTAATATTTAACAGCAGTGTAAGATACCTGGAAGAGTGATCGTAGATCATTTTCTTGGCGCCCATGATTTGTTAGTTTTATTTAATTGGTTCTTCTTTAGCACTTATTCATCTCTATAAATTTTCAGTACATTATTTTTATCTTAATATTTACCTTTTCTAGTCATCATCATTATCTATTTTGAGCTACTGTTCTTCGACAGGCAAGCAAACGAGCCGTATCCATCCTTGAGTGTCAAGTTGTTCTCTTGCATCTCTTGCTAGCCAACTCTATTCAGTTTGCCTCTGTCTCTTCATACCTCTACTTCTATCCCTTTTACTTCCCCTTTCCTCAACTTCATCATCTTATCATTATCCCCCCATACTAATACTACTGCACAAGTAGTATTTTTATTACCTCAGCTTTTTCTTAGTATTTTCCTACTTCGGCTTCTCAACGAAGAAGCCACACATTTTTTGTCCCATTAGCTAAATCTAGCTTACATTAAGCTACTTTCTTTTTCTACTTCTGTTGGAGTTTATCACTCTCTTTACATTCACTCCAACAGAAGTTCTTCTTTTTTGTTTCACTGGCTAAAATCTGCTTCTTCTTTTATTGCCTATTCGTTTCGAATATTGTTGATCGTTCTGGCTATAATTCTTTTACTAACCGATGCCTTAAATAGATTAGTTGTTGTTGTGGAGAACCATTTCCTCGGGTTCTTTAACCATGATATTCTTCTTCTCCCAATTCCTAGCTTTCCGAATACTTTACCTTGAAGGATTACCTTCAGCCATCTGTATTTAACACCTTTTCTCATTATGTGTCCGAGATATTCTAACTTTCTCCTTGTAATGGTATACATCACCTTTGTTTCTTTCCCTATTTTTCGTAATACAGTCTCGTTGTTATCTTGTCCTCCCATGATATCCTTAAGATTCGCCTGTATAGCCACATCTCGAAGGATTCAAGTTTTTTCTCCATCGCTTTAATGAGTGACCAGGATTTAACTTCGTAGTATAATATTGAGAAGATATAACATCGTAGGAGCCATACTTTTATCTACAGATTTAGGTTGTGGTTTTTAAAGAGTTTGGCCATGTTATTGAATGCACTGCTAGCCTTCTCTATTCTACATTTTATTTCTTGTGAGTGATCCCATTGTTCGTTTACTATTGTTTCAAGATAGGTATACTGTGAACCAGACTGCCTTTAAGCGATGACACTTCAGCAGCCAGGGTACTGAAGCGTTTTTTCGACAAGTAATACCAATAGGAACAAATTGTAACTATTTCCTGCGTAGGATCTGGCGGCCATTTTTATTTATAAACAATTAACTGTCAAAAAATGGCATTTTTCCCTTTTTTCAAATCAATGAAAAACAGTGAAACTTATGATTTTTTTAGTACAAATATCTTTGACATTATGGAAAAAGCTTTAAAATGACATATTACAAAGTTTGATATCGACGCTGTCAAGCCAAAACGGCATAAACGACATTAACTTGATTTTTGAGGAAACACAAAAAACTGTTTTATTTTTACCAATTCTGCTTATCTGCACAGTGATTCAAAAAAATTGGTGATTTTTTTTTCAAATTTTAATATATTGTGAACATTAATGTGGCTGAAAATACTGTCTGAAATAAATTAAAAACTATAAAATGGCGCTTATGTCCAATCAAGATATAACATTGGTGAATATGCCAAACTTACCTCTGGCGTTTGTGTCGATCGCATCGTTGTAAGGTTAGTCAATATGGCGCTTAAAAGGGATATATGCCATTAATGAAAAAAGAAACGAAAATCAAAAATTGTCGTTTATGCCAACAAGAAAAATGATGAAATTACGAAGATTTTTGATAGGGTTTATTTTTTATTAATCAAAAATACATTCTAAGTTAAAAACAAAACCTTAAATTCTTTAAACATGTTTTGGTGCTAGGATGAAATACTTAAAAGTAAATATAAAATACTTAAAAGTGGATATCTAATAATAAGTAGTGGATTCTAATTCATAATCACTGTCAATATTTGGTTCAACATCCGTATTGATTTGATTGCTTGTATTTTCCTTATTTTGATCACTACTTATACCGGCATCCAAACCATTATCTGCTGCTGAGTTGAAACATGATGTGAGATCGTGACTAAATATTTCTTCTTCTACTGCAACGTCTGGTGGTTCCTCAAAGATGATAATGTCATTGCTAAAAGCTTCTGCAATGTTGGCATTATAAATGTCATAAACCTCTAAGGGAAATATAGGGGGATTATTGTCAGTCAGTATATCATTTTGTACTGATTCGGTATATGTTTTATTTTCATTTAGTAAGGCCATTATTTTTTTACTTCTGCTATTCATGTGCAACAAGAAAATGGCATTAACGCCAAAAATCGATCGCCATTTTTAGCTATATAAAATTGATTTGAACTCTACGCTGTAACACAAAATGAATTGTTCATCACACTAGTACAAAGTTACAATAGAATATTTTAAAATAAACTTTTTATTTGCGCAATTTTTAAATAAGAAACCAGCATAAGAATACCATTGAGGAATGGCACTTGTGTCAACCACGATGTAAATATGTGGTTTTGGCATAAACGCCTCATAGTTTTTAAAGAAATTCAGTATGTTTACGCTTCAAAAATCAATACAAATTGAAAATATTGCAAAGGTAGATAATACCATGTTACTTATCCATAAAAATTGTAAAAATACATACCTTTACTATTATTACTGGACCGAAATGTACACAATGATAATCTTACGGGCACTGGCGATTATGTCAATCGGTGTTCACGTCGGTGTTCACGTGCGTGACTAGACTGGCGTTTATAAAAATTTTAAACCTATATTACACCTATTTCACTTTTTCTGCGGTTATTCCGCGTTGACTGTCTGGTGCGGAAATTAAAATCCTATTTTTTAGTGCAGCTAACTAAAAGGTGGTCATTTTGGCGTTTATGCCGTTTTGGCTTGGCAGCGTCGATATACTCATTTATTGTTAATATAATTGCGAAAAAAGGTCGGAATTGTAAAAAAAACTATTTTCGCAATAACTGTTGTAAAAATTAGTGTACAGGTTTGAAATTTTTGTCAAATGAGGGTTCTTTGGTGCTTAATATGTGATAAAAATTTCAAAGTGGTTCATACAATTGTTTAAATTTTATTCAAATTGTTTATCCCAGAGAGCATTTTTTTGCAATAACATAAGTCAGAAAAACATGACGTTAGAACCATTCCACAGCTGTCAAATGAAAGAGCATGATCTATATTTTCAACTTGGTTTAAAAAAAGCGAATAAAAAATGCATTTATTGGTAATAAATAATTGTGCAAAAGTATCGTAAATCTTTCCTTATAAACTTTTTGGATAACTTTTTCCAAAAAATTAACTTTTTACCCTGGTTTAAGTGCACAGCTACCAAGTAATGTTATTTATATCATAATTGATAAAAAATTGTAATAAATATATATAATTTCTTACATAACAAAATAAAAAGTTTATAAGGAAAGATTTACGATATTTTTGCATAATTATTTATTACTAATAAATGCATTTTTTATTCGCTTTTTTTAAACCAAGTTGAAAATATAGCTCATGGTCTTTCATTTGACACCTGTGGAATGGTTCTAACGTCATGTTTTTCTGACTTATGATATTGCAAAAAAACTGCTTCCTGGGATAAACAATTTGAATAAAATTTAAACAATTGAATGAATCGCTTTGAAATTTTGATCACATATTAAGCACCAAAGAAAATATTAAAAATACTACCAAATTATTTTTTTTTGCAATTCCGTCCTTTTTTCGCAATTATATTAACAATAAATGAGTATATCAAACTTTGTAATACGTCATTTTAAAGCTTTTTTAAAAACCATCAGTTTCACTGTTTTCCATTGATTTGAAGAAAGAAGGGGAAAATTCCATTTTTTGACACTTAATTGTTTATAAATAAAAATGGCCGCCAGATCCTATGCAGGAAATAGTTACAATTTGTTCTTATAGGTATTACCTGCCGAAAAAACGCTTCAGTACCCTGGCTGCTCGAGTGTCATGGGAAAAACCTTATTACCCTGGACTAAAACGTAAACACTGACATGCGGTACTTGATATCGCAAAAAAACTTTATGTCAACGTAGTTCAAAGACTAAATCATATTAAATCTGCAGCAGTTGAGAGCAGGTAGAATTACAGACCACTTGAAGGTACACAGATGGTGTTCTAGAAATATTTTATTTACCTTTAACTACCCGCGCATCAAGTTATACCATAACTACACGCGTGGCGTACTTTGTACGCCACAAGAAAATACACTTAAAAACAGCGGATTTGTTTAATTTTTTTTGAAAAAATACACGTAGTTGTTTGTTATAAACCTTATTCGGCATCAGTGAACACTTGGAGTTCCTTTTCAGTAAGCCAATTGGGATTTATAACTAGAATCATGGAATAACTGAATTCCATGATAAATAAAATTACTAATAAAAAAATTTTTTAAATGTGATTTTTTACAGGAGAAAAAGTATTGTTTACAAAGAAAAATATATTTTTTGCCATAATGACTAACAAACAATTAAAATATGTACTTATATTACGACTTATAGTAATATAATCCTGGGGTATATTGTCCACCACCGAAAACAACAAATAATAAAATGTAAATTACGATCTTTCCAGAACGCCGATTAAAACGAAACTAAAACCAAATTGTAAAGCACATTCCAGTGATAGGTTAGAAAAATAAGCAAGGTCAAAAATTAAATTTTTAAATATATTTCCAGTAGAATTCTTATATCTGGCGTACAAAGTACGCCAGCGCGTGTAGTTAAAGATTAAACACGTTTTACAACAAAATTTTCAGAGCGGTAAGGGATACCACATGTTAGCGGTTAACACCTTGACGGACAGAACGTCCACTCAAAAAAATTTAGTTCGTAATATTGATTAAAAGTGATTACTGAATAGTATTTCGTTGTCACAACAATTTAATTTGTTGTTTCAACGAACTTTTAGACATTGACGAATGTATTTGGTTATTGTCACAATGATTGAATAATAATTGTGAGAATAACTAGAGTACATTAATCAATAACACTCAATTTATTCAGCCAATAACTTAGTCTCGTATATTTAATAAATACTGTTAATTCTGGCAGCAACTCACGTTCTTGATTTCGTAGATGACAAGCAATTACCTTGGTTTATCGTGACAACGTACAGATTTCATTAAAACAATGTACAAATGTTGTTAATATAGAGTAATATATGATTATTGAATAGATGTAAATTGATTGTTGTGACAACGAATGCATTATTCAATCTACTACTGCATTTAATTCCCACAATCAATGCGTCATTGTGACAATAATCGTAGTTGTTGAGATAATAAATGTTTTGCTTGACCACTTGAAAGTTAACGGCTTTTCCTTATCGTGATACCCCTAGCTTATCTGTGTTACCGAAGTGCCGAATAATAATTGCATTTCGTTTTCAAGTGTAGTCCGTAGTAGAAAGAAGTTTTTGTGTGTCTATTATCGTGAAATTTCGGTCGAATTCTTTTTAAATGTATTCATTCTTTTCGAATCCTGAGAAAACTACTAATTATTATTTTTGAAAATTTAAATGCAAAATAAAATATTATAGTATTATCGAGGGTCTGAAGTCCCTGAGAACCTCTATAATGATTATTTTAATAAGTCACAGGGGTGAAAAAGAGAAAATTTAGTATGATTTTTAATTTCAAATAGGCATACCATTCAACAGAAACTTTTTGTTTATTCTAAGGGACTTTCTGCCCTCGGTAATAATGTAATATTTTATTCTGCGTTTAAATTTTTCAAATGACTTATTAGTTTTCTCAGAATTCCAAAAAAAATGAATGCGCTCTCAAAAAGGATTAAAGCGTTATACATTTTTGGAATCACTATTTCAAACATCAAAGTTACGCCGCGCCTGTCACCTGAAGAGGGATTGTGTAAAGTTCGAAACATTGATGTTATAATATACTTTGATTATTTTAAAAATCGACCTGTCCGAGCGTTTTGCTTATGTGCTAAAAATAAATAAGTTAATACGGGGGTGGGGAAGTGTAACACTGATTCCAGTACACTGTATAAGTGAAATCATATGAAAAATCACACAGTGTAAAGTCCTTTAGGTTAAGGACAAAAAAGGGGGATTTAAAAAAATATTATTATTCAATTAATATCATACATTGGGCTATTGCATTCAGTAATTATTAATATAAAATACGTTCATAGTAGGAATAAACGGAATTAATTGTAACAATAAACGGAAATAATTGTAGAAATAAACGAAATACGTTAGGAGAAATAACACTGTTATTGACACAACGAATAGTCTTCGTCGGTCAATTAACGACGTTGTTGTTTCAATAAATAGTGTTCGTTGACTCAGTGAACAGAGTTCGTAATATCAATAAATAGTGTTCGTTGACTCAGTGAATAGAGTTCGTAATACCAATAAAGTGATATTATGGTATACATAATGAATGTTCATCCATTCAATAAACGTAATACATTGGCTCAACGAACGAAAATATTGAATTGATGAACATCGTTTTTTTGTCCCAATAAAACCAAGAATTGGACAAATTTTAAGTATTGCGTTTGTTGTCTGAATTAACATTTTGCCAAGTACAAAATAGTGTCACAACACTTGCTTATACATTTGACGCATTGTCCGTCAACTCAACGTGTTAAGGATTAAAATGCACACAAATGAGGGCAATTTACCTGCTTCGAAAAAAAAAACTAACAAAAACCTCCCAACCAATAAAAAATCCCCCAACTACAAAAATCCAAGAGAGATAAAATCCAGCCAGCTTACAATACACTTTTAATTTAAAGAACTTAACTCAAGTAATTAAAAGTTACTGCTATTAGCAGTTTGTGCATTTGGATAGAACAAATACAGTCGCCAGAACGAAAGATTTAATTAAAAACACAGATCCTAAAGAAACGAATAGCCAACAAAACTGCACCCACTTCTTCGGTAATTAAAAAGTCTCTCTGGGGTTGACACCAATTAAAAGGAACACGGCGGGGTAGGTAATTTTTCTGTTTTATTTTATATCGGAATATACCAAACAAATGATGAGCATTTTCAAAGGGATATACGAGGGCTAGCCATAAATTTGGGCTAGCCATAATTTAGCCGCTAGGGAAAGCACTAGCGCGGCTATCTTAGCATCATGGCGTTCCTCCGTTCATTAGTTGTCCAGCGGTGCTAGAGCGAAGTCACTGTCTCTTCTAGTTACTTTACAACAGCTGTTTGAAATGTGTGACGCGACCAAAAACCCCTGCAGTTATGAAGTGCGATAATCAGATACATGTTAACCGTAGACAAGTCATACTGAGCAAAAAAGCGTAACGCGCAGGCAGACTATCGGTGGTCTATCTATCTCTTTTTACTAAGCGATACCGCTCATATGACGGGCAAAGATGGCTAGACCACTCAAAATGAATATTGACCAATGGTGTTCTTGATATCGGCGTTCCACCTCGATGCACAGAGCGGCCCATAGCTAGCCTAATCTACAGGTTATTATATCTATGGCGATAATACGGTTCTCGTTGGCAAAAAACCACAAACCAATTGAAATGTATCGCAAAATATGTGCTGTTTATGGAAACAATGTGATCTCTGAAGGTGAAGAGCATCAATGGTAAATTAAATTAAAAAATGGCCGAACCATGGCCAAGTTGACGGCTAAGCATTGTGACTGATGATCTTGTCTATTCAATTCTAGTGGGAGGTGTTACCTCATCCGCAATATAGTCCTGATATTGCACCTAGGGACTACCACCTGTTTCGAGCAATAAGGACCTGGCTTGCAACGCAGCGCTTTGCTTACGCAATGAAAATATTTGATTTGCACTCACCGTTCTCAATGTGAAGACGTGGTATTTTTCACTTAGCAACAACGTGCCACGTATGACAGTCTCTTTTTCCATTTCACACTTTATGCACCATGGTTCATTCACCTTACCTAGTTTGTATAGGTGATTTCTTAAACGGAAATGTCTAGTCATCATTTCAGTGACCGTTTTAATCTCTAGTTTATTGAGGTTCATCAAACTGTTCGAGAGTTTTTTATCAATATTTTTGATTATTATTTTAGTCTGGATTTACCCTTGAGTTTTCTTCTTCATGTACCATGTCCTTTCAGAACGTTGGTTACCATCATAGCTATCCTAATTTTATTCACTGTCACCCTAAATAGCATGCTTGTATCAACACCATACCAATATCGCAAGTTATTCAACCATGAGGTTCTTCTTCGTCCTGGACTGCGTTTGCCTGCTATTTTTCCTTGCATGATATTTTGTAGCAACCTATATTTGGGACCTCTCATTACATGTCCGAAATACTCCAGATTTCTCTGCTTGATGCTTTTTATGATCTCAGTAGTCTTGCTGAGACGTTCTAGTATTGTGGAAATTCGAATCTTCTCCACCCAGGATACTTTTAAAATTCTTCTATATCACAACATTTCGAAAGCCTCAAGGCGATTTAGATCAATTTTATTCACAGTCCAGGACTCGACTTCGTAAAGTAAGACCGAGAACACGTAGCAGCGGAGTAGCGGAGTTAAAAAGCAGGGGTGACAAGAGGCATATCTGCCTCACTCCTCTTTTAATATTAAGAGCCTGTGATTCCACACCATCTACTAAAACTGATTTTGTTTGATTCCAATATAAATTTGCAATTATTCGAATATCTCTGCCGTCCAAGCCAATGTCTTTTAGAGCTTCAATCAATATAGAGTGCTTAACACGATCAAATGCCTTTTTGAAGTCAATAAAAAAACAGTATATATCTACAGATATATCTCGACATCTTTGAGCAAGTACGTTCATTCCAAACAGTGCCTCTCTCGTTCCAAACCCGTTACGGAAATCAAACTGTGTGTCATCCTGGTATTCATTGCATTTATTGTAGATACGACCATGTATGTACCTTCAGAAAAATGTTCAATAAGTGGTTTAACAAACTGATGGTTCTATAATCAGCACAGGTTTTTGCTGTTGTCTTCTTAGGTAGATCTATAAACAGTGAATTAGACCAACCATTAGGTAGTTGTCCGCTGGTATAAATGATTTAAAGTTATAGCCTCTTAATCATTGCTATCATTTATAAGCTTGTATATTTCAATCGGAATTTCATCAGGTCCAGTCGCTCTGCCATCTTTTGATGATTGTATGGCTTTTATTACGTCAGAGCGTGTTATTAGGGGTCCGTGGCAGTTAGTAATATCGGGAGGTGAACTACTCTTATCGTCTTCGAATAAGTTCGTAACGTAATTATTCCATTCTTTAAGTTTGTCCTCTATTTCAAATATTACTTTACCATGTTCATCCTGTAGCAATGCAGTTTGTTTCTTATTGAAGATACCAGCCGCTTCTTTCACTTTTTTATACATGTTAAACGTGTCGTATCTGTTTTCAAGTTCTTCAATGTCATGACCTTGAGTGGTTCTCCATTTATTTTGATGATTATCAGCCATTTATGAATCTCGTTTTTCGTAGCATCTTTAGTGATGCCACAGAAAGGTTCTGGGCCTTCAAAAGTTTCCCTCGAGTCTTGTTTCGCTAACATATCTACTCGTTCGTTCCCATGCATCCCTTCATGATCCGACACCCATATTAAAGACACTTTTTTATCATTTGCCGGGTTGTTGAGGAGATCTTTGCAGTTTCTTACCAGTTTTGATTTGGTGAGTGGGTTCTTTATAGTCAGAATAGTCGATTGGCTATCTGTGTAAATGATGATTCTCTTAGGTTTAGGGTCTTCATCAATGATTGAGACACAATGAATCCCGTTGAGAACAGGTAAACGGTTTTGCTAATGATATTTATTAAGAAACAAAGTTTTTCATTGCACATTCCTTAACTCTACAGCCCATATCACTTTTAACATATACAAAAGAAACATGTGAATATAATTCACTGCTCTGTTTACAATCTAATTCTTTCTTTTCTCTGTGTCATTTTAATTTTTCTACATTTTCGGATCATAACAATTTTAGTGCAGAGAAATAAGTTTTTTCCCGTAACACATCCCCCTCCAGGCCGAAACCAAATTTTTGGAGTAGTATGGAGTGTCCTGCAGCCGATTTTGATGATATACATAGTTATAAACAAATGAAGATCAAAAAACGGTAAATTTTTGCTTTTTTTGTCTATTACTAAGTGAAGTATTCCAAACAAATTTGAGAATAAGAAACTCATAAATCATATAAAAAACTTCAATATGGCGTTCGCTGAATATGTCTATCCTTATTTGTTGCTTAGAAAATTGCAAAATAAATCATAAATTTTGAGATTTTATAAATGTCCATAACTTATGTAAAAATTAAGTCAGAACCTTCTTATTACACGGAATGCTGAATCTTCATGTGCTTAAATTTTATTTTAAATTTCAAAGTAATCGGTCAAATAGTCTAAAAGTTATTTAATTTGTTTATCCCAAATTCATTTCTTTGCAACACTTTTTCTGCAAGTCAGAAAATTATTAGGTTACAGTAATAATTCGGACAGGTTATGAAAGAAGAACATTTATACTATTAACTTAATTAAAAAAATGACAAAAAGTAATTTTAAACAGTGTAAAATTATTTTGCAAAACCTGTCGATTTTTTGCTTCCTTAAAAACAATTAGAATAACTTTTTAACCGTTACCCGTAGAAAAATTATTTTTTCATAATTAGGAAGACTGAATTTTTATACATATTTAGAAAGAAAAAAAATTGTCCTAGGACAATTAAGGACGAAGTGAGTCCCCCCTTTTTTTAATTCACATGTTCTTGCAAAATAATTTTGCAATATTTAGAATTATTTCTTGTCATGATTAATTATTTATATGGGAAATAAGCCACAATTAAAATGAAAAAAATAATTTTATTAACGTTTCGACGCCCAAATCGGGTGCCGTTGTCAAAATACAAAATATTACTAAAATAAACTAAAGTGTTGTTGCTAAGCAAAAAAATTCTTCTAATAATTTATTTAATCTCACTCATTTATATTGGCAATTCAGACATATATTATACATTTTAAAGTAGAAGACTTTAAAATGATATTGCCAATATTTATGAGTTGCGTTCCTGGGACGACTTACTGAAAGATAGTTCATTCGATTACATGAAATTAACCCCAACTCAAGAATATCCGTCATAAAAAATTATAGCATGTGATATGTCTTTAAAAAGACAACCAAATGCAACGACAGTAAAATTCTCGCGTTAGAGACTTCATAGTAAATCACAAGGGAAACCAGGAAAAACCTGTGATACTATCCCGACATCGTAAGTATTTGGTCTTACATTAATTTACTCTCAAAAAATAATACCAAATTCTGACTTGTAACATGTTTAAATTGTAAATAATATTAATAATACTAGATATATAAGTAATACTAAAATATAAAATATGTACTAGCTCGATATTATTGACTTACTAATCTTGGTATTTTCTTTCTATTGACTTCCTCTTTCAGTATGGGTAACCACATCCTACTGCATTCTACCGAGGAATTTGCGACACAATTGGTTTCATTTAGCATAATTAGAGCCGCTTCTTTGATTTTTCTCTTTTTACTATCTGATTCTTTCATTTTTTTAACATCTGTTTTATTAAAAAATGATTATCCTTTATCGTTTATAAATAAGGAATTGTCAAGATTGGATCGAATGGAACAGAACAACTTAGAACGGGATCCTACAACATTCACCAGAAATAATACGAGGAAAATATCAATACCATATATAAAAGGACTATCCGAGAAACTTAAAACAATAGGAAATAAATTCAACATTTCAACAACATTCAAAACAACAAACACATTGAGATCTATTCTATCTAAAACTAAACCTAACAATGATCAAGAAAGAACAAAGAATTGCATTTATAAAATACCTTGTGAATGCGAACAATTTTATTTAGGTGAGACATCAAGACCATTAGACGTTAGAATAAATGAACATCAATCTTATATTAAAAATAGAGAATTTGAGAGATCTCAAATATGTCAACACGCATGGGATAATGAACATAGAGTTCAGTGGAGAGATTCAAGTATAGTCCTGAAAGAATCAGATAGTAAAAAGAGAAAAATCAAAGAAGCGGCTCTAATTATGCTAAATGAAACCAATTGTGTCGCAAATTCCTCGGTAGAATGCAGTAGGATGTGGTTACCCATACTGAAAGAGGAAGTCAATAGAAAGAAAATACCAAGATTAGTAAGTCAATAATATCGAGCTAGTACATATTTTATATTTTAGTATTACTTATATATCTAGTATTATTAATATTATTTACAATTTAAACATGTTACAAGTCAGAATTTGGTATTATTTTTTGAGAGTAAATTAATGTAAGACCAAATACTTACGATGTCGGGATAGTATCACAGGTTTTTCCTGGTTTCCCTTGTGATTTACTATGAAGTCTCTAACGCGAGAATTTTACTGTCGTTGCATTTGGTTGTCTTTTTAAAGACATATCACATGCTATAATTTTTTATGACGGATATTCTTGAGTTGGGGTTAATTTCATGTAATCGAATGAACTATCTTTCAGTAAGTCGTCCCAGGAACGCAACTCATAAATATTGGCAATATCATTTTAAAGTCTTCTACTTTAAAATGTATAATATATGTCTGAATTGCCAATATAAATGAGTGAGATTAAATAAATTATTAGAAGAATTTTTTTGCTTAGCAACAACACTTTAGTTTATTTTAGTAATATTTTGTATTTTGACAACGGCACCCGATTTGGGCGTCGAAACGTTAATAAAATTATTTTTTTCATTTTAATTGTGGCTTATTTCCCATATAAATAATTAATCATAAAAATGCCACAAGGAAATAGCTTCAGAACAACATTATTTCTTGTCATATTTTTTTAATTAAATTAATAGTGTAAATCCTCTTCTTTCATAAACTATCCAAAGTATTACTGTAACTTAATCATTTTCTGACATATAGTGTTGCAAAAAAAATAATTTGGGAAAAACAAATTAAATAACTTGAGAGTATTTGACCAATTGCTTTGTGATTTAAGCACCAGAAGTCTCAGCATTTTGTGTAATATAAAGGTTCTAAGTTAATTTTTACATAAGTTATGAATATTTATAAAAATTCAAAATGTATGATTTATTTTGCAATTTTCTAAACAACCAATAAGGATAGACATATTCAGCGAACGCCATATTGAAGTTTTTTATACGATTTATGAGTTTCTCACTCTCAAATTTGTTTAAAATGCTTAACCTTTTAGCAATAGACGAAAAAAGCGAAAATTTACCGTTTTTTGATCTTTATTTGTTTATTACTATTTATATCATCAAAATCGGCTGCAGGAAACATATATGTTATTATTATAGATGTCCATACTACTCAAAAAATTTGGTTTCGGCCTGGAGGGGGTTGTGCCACGAACATGATATTTTTTTCCTTATTTCTCTGAACTATTTATACAAATTTACAGTCAAGCATTTATGATATTAAATGACTTTCCCTGCTCTGAGAAAATTAACGCAAAGCGTTCCTGCCAAATTTTATGATGCTACTTACGGCAAAAAGGGTCGATACAAAAGCAAGGAGACATTATTATTATAATTATAATATAAGCCGCCATATGGCATTTGCCTGTAATCAACCAGCTGTGTTTGCGGCAGTTTATTATTTACAAATTAATAATTAATTTATGGTGAGAATATTATCTGAATCGAATCAAACAGCTTTTTATGCTTCAATGTTCTATCAATCAATAGACGAAGCAATAAAGCACTAAAATCGGCCCAACCCCCCCCCCTCCCCGAAAAAAAGGACAAGACGGACCTTAATAATTATCTAACAATAAAACACTGAAAACGTTTGTTTTCTGTACTTCCACAAAATTTATTATAACTAAGTGACTACAGCTGTTTCGGCAGAGTGCCTTTCTCAAGTGATATAGTTTACAATGTGTTTGCCTTTTTAAGTCTTCAACTGAAGAGGTTGAGGAGTGGGGAGCTGTTTGTCTCGAGTTGGTCATTCAGAATTATATCTGTATTTTTCGATGTACGTTTTCGGACAGTCACCACAAGTTAGTTTGTACACACCACTCTGTAGTTGTTTTCTCTTTCTGCTTTTATTGTTCTTAATATATTTGCTTAAGTTGTTGTTAGTTCTGAAAGCTGGTGTTATTCCTTTCTTTTTTATGTGTCTGGCTATTTTTGTTGTTATCTTGCCAGTATATGTGAGAGAGCAGAAGGTACTGGGTTCTTTCTGTGGTGCTGGTGTAACATTTTTTTATATACTAGGATTAGTTAATAATTAATTTACCCGTTGGAGTAAATTTTAAACCCACTAGTACTCATTACGGGTACGCCTATGACCGTTTTCGTAAATAACTACCCATGGCTAATTTTATTACCACAACGGTAGAAACTTAGCGGTACTAGCACATTTCGTTGTCGGTACGACAAACACAAATAAGTTATAGAGACCCTAATAAACTAGTATTGTTATCTGTTAGTATAAGAGGTTCCGTTAAGAAACCTCCCCAAAGTTTACTACCAAAGTTCCGTTAGGTATTCCATCCTATTCAAAGCGGCAAGGGCATTACCAGGTTTTATGATCACTCTCCGTTTCAGTAAGATTTCAAAGGAATTAGCTTTCCCTTTCGAAAACCCCCGTTAGGTTCGTTGCTTTCTCTTGCGGTCTGTTTGAAGCGCGACCCTATTTCAAAGTATCTATTTTTTTAACACTTTACAACTCAAATAACGTTACTTTACTTAAAAACGCAAATAGGTCGGTTCCTTTTGAGAAATGCAATTTTTTTTGAGAGGGGATATACTCCCACTTTTTTTGAAAAAAAGATCTCAAAGATTGCGAAGAGGGACTGAGCGGCTGAATGGCTAGAAGTACAGACGTGTGTCTCTAGAGTACCGTATATCTGATCTACCGTATATCTTATCTGAGTGATATTCACTCTCGTATCGTATCTGTAATTGGATCTAACATCCGATTAGATTCAATTATCAAATAACTTCAGTGTTTGCTTACTAAGTAAAGTAAATAATATAGAGTCAGTGCAGATTAAGAGGCTGAGCAACTGTAAGTGTCTTAATAATCCTACCTAAAACTACTTTCAAAAATACAGCAATCTATGGGCTATCTACCTCAACATATCTTCATCTGTGGTTAAGGCTAACCTCCGATGAATCTCATCAGCGATTTCATCAATACAATTTTTTATTCATTAACAAAACTTTTCATTATCAAAACCAAGTACAAACATTCACTAATTCGTTAATAGCTGTGCGATTGGCTTTTTGTTTATGAAACCAAGTGCGGGGTGGTTTTTGATTTTTGAACAGTAAACGTTTGTTAACTTTGTATGCTTTGCATTCAATTTTATTATATCTTTGTACGTTATATTTTCTATCAATCATTAAGGTTACCATATCCGTTATCTCGAGATAAGCCCTAAACCAGTAAAGAGAGATTTCTCATTATAGATGCTTGATTTGTTTTTTTAATTCATAACCAGGCTCTCTTTACTGTGTTTTTAATTGTGCATGTTTTTGTTAAAATATGTTACTTGTATTTATTCCATCATAATTTTTGTTTATTTCTAACTGTACACCACAACACATTAATTGTTGGTGCAGTTTTGATGGGTGTATATACATTGTTTTCTCTTTATTTCTTGTGTTTTTTTTGGACTCACCCTTCTGGTGAGCCATTTGTTTAATATATTGTTTTTTATTTATTTTACTAGTTTTATTTATCTACTCATAATAAATTCCCTGATAATAAATTACCGCTAAATATTAACTAATTAACTGTCTATATCTTTTCTTGTATTTGGTCTCAGAACCTCATTACCTTTCCTTACCTACCTGTTTTCGTTTCTAAGGTTTCTTAATTTTCCCCTTTCAACCCCAAAAAGTTAAGTGGCGCCCTGTATCTCTTCTCTTATCTTAGGTAACTTTACTTATCTATCTTTTTATCTGTTTCTCTCTCTTCTCTTATCTACCTTCTCTTGTCTTATCTTTACCTATTTCTTCTATTGACTCCCTTCCACGTTTCAAAAGCTAGTTTCGAACCCACGACTCGCTTTCCACCTACCATCTGGCTGCCGTCGCAGTGTCTTCATTGGTGACCTTTCTAGCACCATCCAAAAAAAAAGGTTTCCGAGGTCACAGTGGATACACTAATTTCAGGGCTTTCTTATGGAGTTTTTGGTTTAAAATTTTTTTAACTGTTTGTTCGTTATAGCCGTTGTTTACTGCTATTTGTTTAATGATGTTTAGTTCTATCTCGAAGTTATTTTTTGTCATGGGAATTTCTGTCAGTCTATGTATCATGCTATGGTAGGCTGCTAATTTGTGTTGTGTAGGGTGGGATGATGAATTGTGTATAGTTGTGTCAGTATAAGTAGGTTTATGATATTGTAAACACATTGTAAACTATATCACTTGAGAAAGGCACTCTGCCGAAACAGCTGTAGTCACTTAGTTATAATAAATTTTGTGGAAGTATAGAAAACAAACGTTTTCAGTGTTTTATTGTTAGATAAAATGAACTTCCATCAAGTAACGGTCGAATCCATCAATCCATCACTTAATAATTATTTTTGCATTCGATTCGTGAATGCCCTAGGAAACTTTGTGACCCCTAGCCATGAGATAATATTGAAAAACTGCATACAAAAAATGCATTTTTAAAGTGGATCTCAAACAGACAATAAAAAAAATTCAGAACTCGTCAATTATCGGCGGAAATGAGTTCAATTTTGTTACTCGGGGGGTTTTTGGGGTCGCTGAAAACTAATATGACGTCAAAAATGATCTCCGGAGTACTTGGTGCCAAGGGTACCTACTGTTTACTTCGTCATTGAAATTCCTTAAAAAATTAGTCAAAAATCATTACTCGGGGGCTTTTGGGGCCGCTAACGGCGAATATGACATCGGAAGTGATTTTCGGAGTACCTGGTGCCCAGGGTACCTACTGTTTAGCTCTCTTGTGGAGTTTTCGGCAAAAAATTTATTAAAAAATTAGTCAAAAATAATTATTCGGGGCTTTTTGGGGTCGCTAACGACGAATATGACATCGGAGGCAATCTCCGGAATACCTGTGCCCAGGGTACCTACTTCTTATAGATTTCTCGGCAAATGCATTAAAAAATTAGCCAACAATCATTACTCGGGGGGTTATTGAGTCGCTGACGACGAACATGGCATCGGAAGTGATCTACGGGGTACCTGATACCCAGAGTACCTACTGTTTACCTCGTTTTCTGGAGTTTTCAGCAAATTCATTAAAAAATGGGCAGATTGCAATTGCGCACAGCGGTCAGGGTTCTCAACAGGGTGTCTAAGTTTTATTTACTTCTTATTCGTTTTGAACGGAAATTTTGCAAATTTTAAAAAATTAATTAATTAAAAAATTAATATATTATATATATTATATATTATACAGTACAATTTTCAAAGGAGGAAGACCTAACCCTTCGGTCCAAACCTAACTTTCGGGTATTAGAGTGTAGAGTACCCCAGGAGGTATTTGACCGCTGCGCGCAATCACAATATACCGTAAAAAATTAGTCAAATATCATTAGTTACGAGTTAAACAGTAGGTACTCTGGGCACCAGGTACACCGGAGATCACTTCCGATGTCATATTCGTCATAAGATATCCCAAAAACCCCTGAGTAATGAATTTTAACTAATTTGTTTTTGTTCATAACAATGAATTGTATCAACTGAATGTCATTCACAAGGGGTCAACAAGTATTTCAGGCTGGGTTAATCACTATTGCTTGCTTGCTTGCCTGCCAAAATTTTAAAGTTTGTTCGAAGTAAATCTTAGATAATGTTGGTGAGAGACAATAGCCTTCTAAGTCCAAATTAGGCCTCTGTTTGGTATAGAATGTCTTGGATAGGCTGTTTCCAATTGTTACCCTTGCATTAGAATTAGCATATCTACATTTATTTCATTGCTCGTATTATCAAATAATAATAGTAATCCAAAACGTAGCATAGTTGTTAAAATAGTTTACTAATAGTAGTATTCGTCAAATAGTTGTTTGAAATGTTAATATAAAAGGTATACAGAGATAAGAGCTTGCTATAAAAAAAATTACGCGGTTTTTACATTCATATGACATGTGTTGCAATTAGCTAATTTCATCGACAAAAATTTTACTTTGATATTTTTGTACTTAGTTTTCCTTTTAATTTTTTTAGAAGTAATAAACCTTTGATTTCATTTTTCATATCATGTTTCCTATGTTCAAATACATTTTGTTTTTTCGTTGTTCTGTCTCTAAGTAGGTTAACTATTTATAGTATTAAAAAAAAAGGATATGTGTGTACTTTGTAAGCACGTAAGAAGTTATACTTCTACTACATATTATGTGATTTTTAAGACAATACCAAAAATTAAAAAAAATAAAAGAATAAAACGCACACAAACACATTGAAAAATGCTACAAAGAAAAAATGATTTCTGAACCATAATAATTGTTGGCAAAAATTTTAAATACGCATTTTCTGAAAAAAAAATTATATAACAAATATACTTACAATCATAAAATGCATAAAAAAATAAAAAAATAAAAACTTGCATCGGGAATCGAACCCGTGAATTTCGGGGTGCTTTGATTCGTAATCGAAGCCTAGACTCACTCGTCCAATTCCACATTATTTGTCATGTGGAAAAATAGGGTAACTGAACGTTTTACTGTTTGACAGTTGTTTTGAATATAATTAAATTATGTAGTTTAAATTTTGTGGAAGAAAATATTAAAATATAACAAAACAGTAAGAAAACAATATATTAGATGAAGATTGGTAGAACTTTTGTTGGTAATCAAATTAAGTATGTAAATCAAAGCATTAAATACCTACTAGATAAATAAATCTACGCCAAAAAATCATAATTTAAAAATAAAAATCGGACCTAATTTGGGATTTCTCTCTAAAATCTCCATTCTTGAGAAAATAAATGTACAGTAGAGCGTCGATTATCCGAACGTCGATCAGCCGAACGACCGCTTATTTGAACTATCGACTCCCGCGTCCCGCTCTCGAATACCGAGCAAGCGTTAGTAATTGACGCTTAAAATATCTTCAATTTTCTTCAATATTGTATCCAAATATAATTATGTTGTTGCAAAGACTGCATTTTTTTGTTTAGTTGCTAGTTGTCATTATCAAGATATAAATAAATATGTAGGTATATAAATATGGCTTTTATTCACTTGTGGATAAATATGTATGACTATAAATACGTATCAATATATTGTAGTTCGATTATCCGAACAAATCGGTTTTTCGAACACCTATGTCCCCCAATTAGTTCGGATAATCGACGCTCTACTGTATTTCAACCTAATCCAAATGTATAATTACAATATGATTATAATAAAAACTACTTACCAAATTAGAATGAGTTTTCCTTGTCCAAAATAGTCCCAAAGTCCAAAAATATAGGTATATGAAAACTATTTAAAAACGCAGTATAACTATTAACTAACTTTTGTTTGTTGTTTCTTTTCACACAAATTTTAAAACGCTACAACCATAAATAATCTAACTACAGATGTGCCACAGCCGCCATATTGAATAATTTTTGACATGTCATTTGAACATCCAATCAGAACAAAGTTATAATGCGCATGCGCCGGGATCATAGGTTTTAACATATAAAAATTCACCCTCGTATCGCCGGTAAAGAAGTATAACTTCAAAAATTATGAAAACTAGGGAGAAATAAATATAGAAGAAAAAAAAATACATCAAAATACACTAATGAAAGCTCAAACTAATATTTTTTCTTCTTCTTCTTCTTTTAGCCCATTTCTATCCAATTTTGGACATAGGCCTTCCCCAAATCTTTCCATTTCCGTATGTCCTTGGCTGCGCTTTTCCAGTTAGTTCCTGCAGCTTCCAACCACCTCTGCTTCTTTTTGCCCTTTAATTCGTCCAATTTTGAACAAAAGCTTTCTCGAGTTTCCTCCATTCACTTCTGTTCTGTGCTTTCTGTTGCCAGTGTGCTCCTTCTATCTTTCAAATGTCATCTCCCAATCTCGGGGTCGTCCTCTTACTCTCTTTCCTCTTCATGGTCTCCATTGTTGGATTGTGGTATTCCACCTATTGTCCGTTTGTCTGGCGTTATGACCTGCGAAACTCCATTTTAGCCTGGCTATAGTTGTCTTTGACTTCTGTTTCATTTCTTATCGAGTTGTTTTGCTTTGTGTCTTTTAATTTTACTCCTAACTTGCTCTCTCCATGGCTCTTTGTGTCTTCATTATTTATCTATTTTTGCTTTGGTCAAGGTCCATGTTGAAAATTTTGAATTGCCTTGGTCTCTGAAGAGCAAGAAATAGGAAAGACTAAAGAGAACTTGTAGAGAAAATGTCAAAACAACGCCAAAAAGAGGATAGGATTAATCTAGAAGAACTTCTAACCCAATATCTAAGTAATATTGAACACAGCCCACTGTGATCGAGTGTTGATAGGCCACTCCTTGGTTTTTGGGTATTAACTGAAGATATGCCTTTATTTTACCCATCTGAACACCGTTAATAATTGTTTCTGCTCACCGGTACCACCATCGAGGACTGCAGTGCGTTTATTTTACTTAAGGGGATTTGTCTTTTTATTCTACATACGGTATAGAAGTAAATTTTATTCTGTTTGTTATTTATTTAATTATATTTTTCATTAAAATCATAATAATTATGAGAAAAGATGCCCTTGGCTTGTGGTATTGCTGTCAATATTATCTGTAGCAACGAAAGGACAAAGTGTATAAAAAGTTTCTATATTATGCACATCATTATTATTAATTTATAACATAAGTTAGTAAACAAATTACATTTTTAAACTCTTCGCGAGACCTTTTGGGTCACGTAAGTTATTTGCGGAAACTAATGCTGAGAAATTACGGAAAACAAACAACAATTAGTATTTATTAACGAGTTTTGCAAGGTTGACTGTAAATATATATAACAATTTTAGTTGAATTTTAGTTTACGAGTAGTAATTTGTATAATAATGAGCTGAATCTGGTTACTAAGTATTCAAAAGGTTGTCACTAGATATTTTGTGATAAAATTATTCATTCGCACGTTCTTCCTTTCAATGTTTTTAAAATAGGTTATAGCAAATATTTGAGGTCAAAAATTCTTGGAATATATTTGGATCCGATCTAGGAGAATTCAAATTCTATGTAAAAAGCAGAGTGGTGGATTTAATATGTGGTGGATTCGACAAATATTCAAAATATCTCGATAAACACTGGCTTATCGACAAAGTACTGAGAGGCAAAAAAGTTTTAAAAACATTGTCTTTAACTAATGGTGCAACAATAATAATTTAATTGGAACGTACACAACAGTTTGGAGGGGGGGGAGCTTAAGGGACCAAAACCCCCATAAAATTTTTATGGGGTGCACAAATTTCACTTTAATTTTTATTTAAGATGCTGCTGCCATAAGAATGCCACATGTCCATTTTCAATGAAAAATCTCTAAGAGTTTTCGATGTATGACAAAAAAATTGATTTTCATTTTGTAATTTCAAAGGGCGTTAACTTTTTTGTGTGCACTATTGTATATAGATAAGTGAGGTTCAATCAACCTATTTTGACCCCAGAATCTGTGGTATAATTTATGACCAATCTTTTCG
Organism: Diabrotica virgifera virgifera; assembly: GCF_917563875.1. NCBI lineage: Eukaryota > Metazoa > Arthropoda > Insecta > Coleoptera > Chrysomelidae > Diabrotica > Diabrotica virgifera. The sequence continues at coordinate 212,743,633 of NC_065451.1, read as the reverse complement.
GGACACCTTGTATAACTCATTGATTAATATAATTACAAGTATAGATAAGTACAGTTATATGTATTACATGTCATTATTCAGAAAAGTTATTAACATTTATAAGCTAATGATAAAATAATGATTGTTCTCATTATCCTAAGTAAATTGTTTATGTAATTTAATTTTAATACTACCACAGTAAACAATTTTTTAAGACCTACAATTTTTATTTAAACCATTTGTCTCTAAAGTGTATAACAAACGTTTTATTTTTTTTACTTTTTATGATTGTAAAAAAACAGCAAAATCAGCTATAAGTACGCATCCAAGGAGTCTTCCTTAGCTATCCCTCCTACACCTTTTAGAACCTTCGAAAACCTTTATTTATAACATTTTTTTAAGCTTTTTTGAAGTTATACTTCTTTACCGGCGATAGAGGGTGAATTTTTATATGGTAAATACTAGCGACCGGGCGCATGCGCATTATAACTTTGTTCTGATTGGATGTTCAAATGACATGTCAAAAATTATTTAATATGGCGGCTGTGGCACAGCTGTAGTTAGATTATTTATGGTTGTTGTGTTTTAAAATTTGTGTGAAAAGAAACAACAAACAAAAGTTAGTTAATAGTTATGCTGCCTTTTTAAATAGTTTTCATATACCTATATTTTTGGACTTTTGGACTATTTTGGACAAGGAAAACTCATTCTAATTTGGTAAGTACCTAGTTTTTATTATAATCATATTGTAATTATACATTTGGATTAGGTTGAAATACATACATTTATTTTCTCAAGAATGCGGATTTTAGAGAGAAATCCCAAATTAGGTTCGATTTTTATTTTTAAATTATGATTTTTTGGCGTAGATTTATTTATCTAGTAGGTATGTAATGCTTTGATTTACATACTTAATTTGATTACCAACAAAAGTTCTACCAATCTTCATCTAATATATTGTTTTCTTACTGTTTTGTTATATTTTTATATTTTCTTCCACAAAATTTAAACTATATAATTTAATTTTCAAAACAACTGTCAAACAGTAAAACGTTCAGTTACCGTATTTTTCCACATGATAAATAATGTGGGATTGGACGAGTGAGTCTACGCTTCGATTACGAGTCAAAGCGCCACGAAATTCACGGTTTCAATTCCCGATGCAAGTTTTATTTTTTTATTTTTTTATGCGTGTTATGATTGTAAGTATATTTGTTATATAATTTTTTTTCAGAAAATGCGTATTTAAAATTTTTGCCAACAATTATTATCGTTCAGAAATCATTTTTTCTTTGTGGCATTTTTCAATGTGTTTGTGTGCGTTTTATTCTTTTATTTTTTTAAATTTTTGGTATTGTCTTAAAAATCACATAATATGTAGTAGAAGTATAACTTCTTACGTGCGTACAAAGTACACACACATTCTTGTTTTCTTTGGTTTCCTACTAGACAACTTTTTCTCTTTCCCTTACATTAATAAACAAGCATAGTACTAATACCGAAGATTGATTAGCAGGGTAAAGCTCAATATCTCCGCTATAGTAATAGATAGCAATAAAAGTTAAAAGGAAAATTTTAGCCAGCTTTGAGCTTCACATTAAAAAATTAGTTAGAATGTTACAGGGTGTTCGATAACACAGTGGCAGGCCTAACTTTTGTTTTTTTAAATGGAACACCCTATATTTTATTTTATATTCGAAATCCTGTTAACTTCTCCATCACAAAAATATAAAGGTTTGTAATGTTATACAGGGTATTTACAAAGTTATAACCAATTTGGTATAAAAATCGTAACAAGTTCAACTCCCTGTATAAATAAAAATAAGCACAACAGCAATGGTTTATTAATGCCATATTTTTTTATTTATTGTCAAAATTTTTATGAATTATTGATATTGCTAATTTTCTTTATATCAAATACAGGGTGAGTCAAAACTCAAGTACATTATTTTCTCAGTAATGTTAAATGGAACACCCAGTATTTTATATCATTATTGAAAAGTAACATTAACGTACTTTAATTTTTATATAACATTTCCTATGCCCAAATTTATTAGTTTTCGAGATATTTTCATTTTTCAGAGCAAATTATTTTAGGTGTTTAAATTTATCTAAATTTTAAGTAAGCCATGACTGGACTGACAATTGAAGATTACCGATTATAAATCCGGTAATCAATGTGACACTGTAGCAAATAAAGAAATAAAAATAATTTATTAGTAACACATTTTACAAACAAAACACAACCACTACATGCAACATTTTTGAAACAATTAAAAACTTTCTTTTTATGTAAATGCAACAAATAAACAAAGAAAATTAGTAATAAATTTTACAAAAAAACACACACACACAGAATACAATACTTTGTGAAGACAATTAAACACTACTTTTGTATGTAAATGTAACAATGTAACAAATAAAGAACGAAACATAATTTATCAGTAATACATTTTGTAAAAAAACATGTTTGAAAAAATAAGAAGTTACTTTTAATAAAGTATTTTTAATGTTTAATTATATAAGGTGTTCAAAATTATCTCCGAACACATTTATGTACGCCTAAAAACGATCATTGAATGAGCTACTTACTCTACGGAGCATTTGTAAATTAACACATCGAAATACACTTTTTATTCTATTTTTCATCTCATCCCTTGTTGTTGGAGGTATTTTATAAACTTCATTATTAACGTAACCCCAAAAAAATCAGTCCAGTTTATTAAATTCTGGTGACTTGGGTGGCCACGCTACTGCCCCATTGAAAAATGAAAATATCTCGAAAACTAATAAATTTAGACATAGGGAATATTATCTAAAAATTGAAGTACGGTAATGGTAATTTTCAATAGTGATATAAAATACAGGGTGTTCCATTTAAAATGACTGAGAAAATAATGTAATTGCGTTTTGACTCACCCTGTATTTGATATAAAGAAAATTAGCAATACAGACCATTCTTGAAAATTCTGACAATACGTTAAAAAATATGGCATTAATAAACCATTGTTGTTTTACTTATTTTTATTTATACAGGGAGTTGAACTTGTTACGATTTTCATATAAAATTGGTTACCTATAACATTGTAAATACCCTGTATAACATAACAAATCTTTAAATTTTTGTGATGGAGAAGTTAACAGGATTTCGAATTTAAAATATAATATAGGGTGTTCCATTTAAAAAAAAACATAAGTTTGTTCTGCCACTATGTTATCGAACACCCTGTAACATTCTAACTAATTTTGTAACGTGAAGCTCAAAGGTGGCTAAAATTTTTGTTATTAACTTTTATTGCTATCTATTACTATAGCGGAGCTATTGAGCTTTACCCTACTAATCAATCACCTTGTATAGTAGAGTTTCTTAGTATTATTAAAACTTTTGTACATTTTTTAATAAAAATATAAAATATTACAATGTCTCAAGATTCATTTACGTAAAAAACGTTCTAATAAAAAGCCTTATTAAATCTAAAAAATATTTAATAAATTTCAACCTACAACATAACGAACCTCCTAATATTGATATTTTTTCATCGAGCGCGAAAAAAACTATTTGTGAGAACAAGGATTTACGGGAACAACAGCGACCCGTGAAGAAAATGATAACTTCATCAAAAATTAACGCTGGACGCCAGATGCCAGGGAAAGTCAGGAAAAACAGAGAGTCGGGAAATTGATCATCTCTAAATCCAAAATTAGATATATGATATTTATGCTTTATTACTTAATAAAAGAAAGCCCTGGGGCGTGCTGTCAAGTATAGTCGTTTTCACTTCGCTCTAGATTAATATATTATCATTTAATACCTTTTATATTTCTCCAAGATGACTTATAGTGTAGGAAACAGAGGTTAAACCTCGCAAAATGGACACAAGTCCGGTTTTATTTTTTTTTTCTGGTATATTAAGGGGTGCTTATTATGAGACTAACTTTTTCTTAAAAAATTTCGCCCCGGGCCCCCCTTTTCATCCCTTTAAAGGGGTAATTTGTGGTTTTTGCGAAACGTAGCCCTTCCTGTATGTTTTGCAAAAAATTTACTTAATAGTAAAATGAAGAGGACTATATTTCCTACTATTTATTCCCCTATACAACATATGTCTATCACCCACCGTTTAGCGAGGGTGGCGCCCCAAAGTTGACAATTTTTTAAAAAAGATGGTTTTAAAAAAAATATTTTTCCCTAACTGTAATGAAAATTAAGAAGAAACCCTACGGAAACTAATCACAAATAAGTGGCTGATTTTTTGGTATAGGTTTCATTTATGGGCAATTACAAAATTTTCAATTACAGGGTGTTAAATTTTAAAAAACCCCTTCTTATACTGCCTATGCTAGAGTAAAAAAACTTTCAGCGATTATTCATGTACTGGTGTTATTTACAAATTTCTATAATGCACCCCCATTTTTTTCCGGAACCACCCCAGAAAAAAGGAGAATTAATAAAGAAAGTGATTTTCTTGGAATCCTTCACCATGCTCTTTATTAAAGTGCTTCATATATCATTTTGTACACGTTCTTATTACCCATGCATGGACACCAAAAGAGATTTCTTGAGCCAAAAAAAATAAATAAAAGGGGGGTTGAAAAAAACATTTTTTTGGTACGAAAAAAACATTTTTTTGGTACTAAACCTCTCACCTGATCACAACAACCTTGTGCAATTTCCGAGCAAGGATGATATATATCCACATGTGATATTCATAATCGTAAGACATCGACTTAATGTCGACTACTATATAGCATATAATGTAGCAATAATGTTCTTTAGAGGTTTTTACGACTATTGAAGTGGCTAGTTACAATTACTTGTACACTGGACGTTTACACTGATGATGGTCAGTTTGACTGAAAACGTTTTGTACTTCCACTCCCTTGTGGATAAATTTTAAGAATTTTAATAAATTCATATACTTATTTATATCAGAAGTGTTTACTTCATTCTACGTTGTTTTATCGAAGGTATACAGCCAACTACAGGGTTTACCCTTTTTAAAGTTTTTTTTGCTCTTTGACCCATATGGACATATGCTCCATCAATAGGGTTTTTCATAAATATATATATGATTATTGCAACATCCCTGCGGAACTACCCCCACCCTTGAAAATATACTGCAGAAACTACCCCTATCCCTTAGAGAGCATGTTTTTACGATTTTCTCATTACCTATGCATTTTTTTAAAACAAAGCTTATACAGAATTAAAGACCACCATTTTCTCTACAAATAAGGTCCCGTGCATTTTTTTCGTATAAACAACCGTCACAGTGGCGCCGTAAACCTCAGAAATGCTTTGGCGGGCTCTAGTTTTTCTTTTTTTTTTTTTCGTCACCTATTCATTTTATTGATAACGTACTTATGCAAAATAAAAGAACACACTCTTTGCTACACATTCTGACCTATGCATATTTTATTTTCTTTGTACCCTAAAACCACAGTGGTGGCCCAAAATCAAGTTTTGAATATTTTCTTTATTAATTCTCCTTTTTTTGGGTTGTCCCGGGAAAATATGGGGTGCATTATACAAATTTGTAAATAACACCAGTACATGGATAATCGCTGAAAGTTTTTTTACTCAAGCATAGGCGGTTCCGATGGTATAAAAAGGGGTTTTTTAAAATATAACACCCTGAAATTAAAAAATTTGCAATTTCCCTTAAACCAGGCAATTACCCTATACCAAAAAATCAGCCACTTATTTGTGAATAATTGCCGCAGGGTTTCTTCTTAATTTTCATTACAGTTTGGACAAAATATTTTTTTTAAACATCTTTTTTAAAAATTTGTTAACTTTGGGGCGCCACCATCGCTAAACGGTGGGTGATAGACATATGCTGTCGGGAAATAAATAGTAGGAAATATTTCATACCTCTTCATTTTAATATTAAGTAAATTTTTTGCAAAACGTACAGGAAGGGCTACGTTTCGCAAAACCACAAATTACCTCTTTAAAGAGATGAAAGGGAGGTGCCGTGGCGAAATTTTTTAAGATAAAGTTAGTCTCATATTAAGCACTTCTTGATTTATCAGAAAAAAAAATAAAACCGGACTTGTGTCCATTTTGCGAAATTCAACCTCTGTTTTTCACACTATTATTCTATGATATTGACCACTTTTTATCATTTTTGTTTTGTTTTTGGAACTTAATTTATCATTTTCTCTGGTATTTACTGGTTATTTGTTTTAAATAATGCTTAAGTGCCTTCCGAATATTCGGATTTAAGACTTCTTCTTCTTCTTCTTCTTCTTACAATACCTTCTTCATTGGAGTTGGCAGAAATCGCACTAAAGTAACTTCCTATTTATGCTGATCTAAACAGTGAATACATACCATATTTGCTTAATTTTTGTACTGAACAGTTCTATAACATAATTAGTCAGTGCAAATTCTAAAGAAGAAATAAGTAATCAATTCAAAAAGAGAAAAGTAATTTTTATTAAATTTTGTAAGCATGAATAAGGAATTATTTAAATATATTTTTTTGTTAAAATAGAGGAGATATCAGAATTAAAGCTTAATCAATTAAATGAGAAATAGTTGCAACAAATGATTATAGAATATTTTTTAAATCCTATGTTTATGTTATATTGGATAAATAAATAATAATTTTTAACATTTATATGACATTGAGTGTGTTTAATTTCCCTGTTTTTTCCTGGATGGAGTAACCAACTAGAGATACAAGAAGCCACAAACCAAAGGTAAAGCATCAAAAATAAAATAGCCCTGAGAATAAAGTTTATTAAGAAATTTAATTTAAATTTGGTTTTGTTTCACATAAGCAGTAATTAAAATAATTGAGTAATTAATTAAATTAAGAATTTGCTCATCAATCTCATAAAAGAGAGAAATACAGAGCTTAACAATATATAATGAAAGAAATCAGAACTACCCCAATACTTTCCCACTAGGGGGTTTATAGAATACAAATTAACTGAATTATGTTAATAATTGCAAAAACGCCGAAATATTTGAAAAAAATATATACGTTTTCTATATATGGGCCCGTAATAAGCAAAAAACTCAGATATCTGGATTTATTATGGTCCAGGACAAGGTTTTTTTTGCTTATTTCCCATATACTAATTACTATGAAAAATTGGATACAAATACACCACAAAAATTTAAAGAAATCATTCACCTAACGGTATATAACATTCTATATTAAAAGAAGACTCCATAGTGGCACTAAGTAGCCCCAAGATAGCTTGAGGAAACTCTGTGACTAAAAACTATAACGAAACAGTCACCACTCCAGAAGTTCTATCTGCTTGCTTGTCCTTTTTCACTTTATGGTTCATAATAAATTTCGCGGCTGAATCAAGATTATTTAAGTTAAGCCTATTTTGCAACAACCTATTTTTCCGTTTCTTAGTTTCTAATAACACTAAAATAAGCTTCGTAGAAAGGATTGTTAATAAAACACATGGCACTAGTTTTATCACCACGGTGTATAACATAACACGAGTCTCGACTAAGATTCGTTGACATATTGAAAAATATATTTTTTGTTATTCACGTAAATATCAGTTTGATTTATTAAGGGTTTTATGATTTTACCATTCACGTCTGTTTTGGCTTCGTATTCCTGGATAGTTACAGACAAATAGACCGGTATGCAGACAATCGCACAAAAAATATAAGAACTAATTATCACATATATTGTTTTCCGTAGATCTGCCCAAAATTTCATGATGGGTGGATTTTTCATGGTCAGATATCTCCACAGAGCTAACATAACCGTCAAACAGCACGATATAAAATGAAACAGTTGACTGAAATGGGCATGAAATATGGTAAAGACAGCCCATTCGTAGCTGAAGTAACTCACGTATTTTATTTTGTCTAAATTGAAGTAACTGTGATAAGAGAACGGGATATATTCTATCATAACTTACAAGTCAGCTACAGCTTGTTCAGTCAGGATTAGATTCGTAGAACATCGCATTTCTTTCCTAGTTAGGACACAAATGTTCAATATGTTTTCTGCAGAACCTAAAAGCACACGATGATACTCACAGATCCATGTATCTCGTCATAACTTCTTTGGAAACCCGTCAGGTTTCAGTATTTACCTGTTTCGTTCATTGTGGCATGTGGTTGCAACTTTTGGAAGTTTCGGATTGTTACGATAGTTCCGTAAGATTGATCCTACATGAAAAAAGTCTTTTGACATAACAGAAGAAAAAATATTAAGTTGGAGAATATATTGGCAAATGCACTAATATTCACGCCAAAAGTGAAGAAAGAAAAGAAATTGGAGAATATTCAATATGTCATCGAAAAACCCAGAAATGTCTAGTTACGTCTAGAACTACAGAAAATGTATATGAGGATAGAGAGTTGACAGTTTATAGAACTGTTGTATTTGAAGTTTATATCATTTGTCATTTTGTTAAAGTTGTAAAATTTATAAACTATAGTAATATTATTGTTATTTGAATAAAGTTATTTCAAAGAGAAGTAATAGTATTGAATTGTTAGTTCTCTCTTAGCATGGTCCGACTAAACTTCATTTTAGTCTTATTTTTAATAGTCACAGATAATACTGTCTAAGTTTAATATTGTCCCTACTTTTTACCTAATTGATGTAGAATAAAATTGTTTGTTGTTCAAATTTGTGTAAAACTGTCGGCTTTTTAAATATGAAACAACATTGCGCCTACCTTAAGCTTAAAAGTTATTCTGTTTAGATACATAACAGTAAATTTGCAAAACTATTTTTGGTTCTAAAAACTTTTTGAACCATTTTTAAGACATATTGATGGTGTCAGTCTTAAACTTTTATTGCTACGCATAGAATTACCATATTTTCATTATTTTCTAACTATATAAATGTTATTGCAAAACAAGATCTTTGGAATAAACAAATAGAATAACTTTTAAACTAATTAATGATTTGAATGGATCGGTCTAAAATTTTGGGGGTTTTTTAAGAACCACTATACCCTACTTTGGGCCCAATAATAAATATCTGAGTTAATTTTTTACAATAGTTATAAACAATTAACAATTTTGCTTTATTTTGTATTTTTTAAAGTTACAAATTAATTGTACCACTTTTAGAATCGCCATTTTAAAATTTTTTTATGTTTTAAAAGCGTTCTGTAGTTTTACTGCCAATATTTATATATTAGGCTTTTACTGGTTGGCAAAAAGATTGAAAAAATGACATTTTTACAGTAAATTGTTAATAATTACAAAAGACTCACAAATATCTGCAGAAAATAAATAGGTTTTCTTCATGTATGTCCTGTATTTGTCACAATCCTGCACAGGCTCATTTTTTAGGAATTTCCCTGTAGCAATTATGTGATGATGGAAATAAATACACTACAAAAATATTAAAAAAAACTCACCTAAGGGTATATAACATTCGATATTAAAAGAAGACTCCATCGTAGCACTAAGTAGTCCCAATATAGCTTGGGGAAACTCCGTTATCAAAAACAACAACAAAACAGTCACTAACATTCCAGAGGTTCTATCCGCTTGCTTGTCCTTTTTCACTTTATGGTTCATAATAGGCTTAGCATCCGAATCAAGATTATTTAAATTAAGCCTATTTTGCAACAACCTATTTTTCCGTTTCTTAGTTTCTAATAACACTAAAATAAGCTTCGTAGAAAGTATTGTTAATAAAACACATGGCACTAGTTTTATCACCACGGTGTATAACCAAAACACGAGTCTCGAGTAAGATTCGTTGACATATTGGACAATATATTTTGTATTATTCACGTAAAAATCTGTTTGATTTGATAAGGGTTTTATAATTTTACCATTCACGTCTGTTTTGGCGTCGTATTCCTGGATGGTTACAGACAAATAGAGCGGTATGCAGACAATCGCACAAAAAATATAAGAACTAATTATCACATAGATTGTTTTTTTTAAATCAGCCCAAAATTTCGTGATCGGTGGATTTTTGATGGTCAGATATCTCCACAGAGCTAACATAACCGTCAAACAGCACGATATAAAATGGAACAGTTGACTGAAATGAGCATGAAATATGGTAAAGACAGCCCATTCGTAGCTGAAGTAACTCACGTATTTTCTTTTATCCAAATTGAAGTAACTGTGATAAGAGAACGGGATATAGTCTATCATAACTAACAAGTCAGCTACAGCTAGTCCAGTCAGGATTAGATTCGTAGAACATCGCATTTCTTTCCTAGTAAGGACACAAATGTTCAATATGTTTGCGATAGAGCCTAAAACGCACACGATGATGCTTAAAGGTCCGTGTATCTCTCCGTAACTCCTTTGGAAACCCGTCAGGTTGCAGTATTTCGCTGTTTCGTTCATTGTAGCAGGTGGTTGCAACTTTTGGAAGTTACGAAGTTTACGCGCCGATTTCAACGCTGCGACGAGCGAGATTGCTGTGGAGGCATCGTCGCTGTAGCGCGGTGGCGGTGAAAGTGCGTCTGTTAGCGGCGAGTGTGATATCTTTACCGTACGCCGAGACGTCGAAATCGGCGCAAGCGTTGGAACTTTGTTAACTTTTGGTATACAGGGTTATCTGTTAAGGGTTTATTTTACCGTCTCCTTTAATTATAATAATCTGCAGTTTCATTGGAAATACATAAATGATCCTATTAAGATTAACACTGATAGAAAGGTTCTATTTAATGCGGTGGATTAGTGCGCGCATATTCTTTAGGTTATTTTTCAAAGATTGTAATGTTTGTTTATGCTTTGTCTACTATATTTTCCACTCTCTTCGGTCTTGAATATTTTCTCTCCAGTTTGAAATTTCTATCTTTCGTCCTTCCAAAATTTAACCATAGTTTGTACATCCCTTTTAGCAGCTCCTATCTTCCGCTTATGATCGGTTTGTTGTTAATTTCATCTGGTTCTGGAGTTTTATTTAGTTTTAGTTGTTTTACGACATCTATGAATTCTGGATAGGTAGGTGATTCTTGCTCTGCATCTCTATTATCTGTTATTTCTTCTTGTTCTGCACATGCCCTTTTCCCCGATAAGTTTCCCTGGTAAAATGTGTTCCCAATTTTTTTGTTTAGTTTTATAGTATTTTTTTGTACTATATTGTTGTTGTTTTATATATTCGAACAGTATTTTTTATCCTTATTATTTATTTGTGACTATTGCATTTGTTCAGAGATCCATGTTTCTTTGTTTCGTCTATAGAGCTTCATGGCATCTTGCTTTCCGTCTAGTATATTGTTCTAGATGTTGTTCTGAAGCTATTTCCTTGTGGCATTTTTACGATTAACTGTTTATATGGGGAATAAGCCACAATTAAATTGAAAAAAAAATAATTTTATTAACGTTTCGACGCCCAAATCGGGTGTCGTTGTCAAAATATAAAATACTACTAAATTAAACAAAAATGTTGTTGCTAAGTAAAATATTCTTCTAATAATATTCTTTTGACTCGTTTATATTGGCAATTCAGACCTATATTATATTATACATTTTAAAGTAGAAGACTTTAAAATAATATTGCCAATATTGATGAGTTGCGTTCCTGGGACGACTTTACTGAAAGATAGTTCATTCTATTCAGACTATCCGAGAAACTTAAAACAGTAGGAAATAAATTCAACATTTCAACAACATTCAAAACAACAAACACATTGAGATCTATTCTATCTAAAACTAAACCTAACAATGAACAAGAAAGAACAAAGAATTGCATTTATAAAATACCTTGTGAATGTGAACAATTTTATGTAGGTGACACATCAAGACCATTAAACGTTAGAATAAGCGAACATAAGTCTTATATTAAAAATAGAGAATTTTATAGATCTCAAATATGTCAACACGCATGAAATAATGAACATAGAGTTCAGTGGAGAGATTCAAGTATAGTCCTGAAAGAATCAGATAGTTTGGCTTGATTTCTAATTCGCCAAAAATACTGGTTTAGAGGGTCCCAGGACGACAAGTCCTGCTAGATTTTGTCACATTTGAAGGTGGCAGTATTATGGTTTGGGGTGGTATTATGAGTGGTACATGGACGCCACTACTGGACCTGGAGAGAAGAGTCACTGGTGCTATATACATCGAGGAAGTTTTAAATCCTGTCGTGCATATATTCGGAGAGGCAGTAGGTGATGGATTTGTGTTTATGGATGACAACGCACCTCCTCATTGAACAGCAGCAGTACAAGATTTTCTCACAGAAGAAGGAATATGTACATTACAGTGGCCCTCGAATTCCCCCGACATGAACGTCATTGAACATGCTTGGGACATTCTCAAAACACGCATCAAGAAGCGAAACAATTCCTCTATTACACTTCGAGAACTAAAAGATGCTGCTCGTGAAGAATGGGAGAGAATTCCGCAAGCCCAGCTCGACCAGTTAATCGGCAGCATGCCAAATCGCCTACACGCATGCATGCAGACCAATGGAGGAAGTACTGATTATCCGTTTTATTAAAAATTATTTTTATCTATACTAATTTATTTTTAAATGAAAGTTGTACATTGTAAGTTTTTCACCCCAAGAGGTTAAATAATTTTTTTGCATATCGTTTATCTGGATTTGAGATTTATTTAGTATTGATGAAAATTGAAGCAAAATGGTGTTTAACTATTCAGAAGAGTTTATGTTATATAAAAGTCAATAAAAAGATGAAATATTCAAAACTTTGGGACATGTGTGTAGGTCTGAATTGCCAATATAAATGAGTCAGATTAAATAAATTATTAAAAGAATATTTTACTTAGCAACAACATTTTTGTTTAATTTAGTAGTATTTTGTATTTTGACAACGACACCCGATTTGAGCGTCGAAATGGTAATAAAATTATTTTATTCAATTTAATTGGGGCTTATTTGCTATATAAATAGTTAATCATTGTTCTAGGTTCTAGATGTTTCCCTCTTACAATCTTTAGGCATTTATTTATTTCTAGTGAGGTTTTAATTTAGTTTTTTTTGTGGCAATATTCATTGAACCATGCTTTAGATTTTATGCTTGCTTGGGTCCAATTATTTATTCTGCAGTGTCCTATATCTTCATTTTTGTATATTTTCAAAATAACGGTGGGACACCAATAAGGGTTATGTTAGGTGTATAAAATAGACCAACATAGTGAAAATGATGCGAAACACTTAATCAGATTAGATATATTAGATTATATCTAATATACAGAAATGTAATAATATTATATTAGCACTTTAGTCAAGCAGGCTCATGGTTTCGTTTGCAATCGTCCTTCTTTCCTATTTTGTTCTTCGCTTTTTCTTTCTAATTGCTTACATTGAGATACCTTAGGTCATCAATAACTTTATGACTCCATCTGGTCCTAAGCCTTCCTTTTCCTTAATAACTATTATAGCGCTAAACAAGACTTATCATATTCTAAGTTGGGTCATTCTTTGGATATGTTCTGAGGATCTAAGTCTGTGTTGCCGCATACCAGATTTTGACACAAAAGTTGTGACCATTTTCTTTGATACACTTCGAGAACGGATCACTTTTGTTTGGTTTTTCGTCATCGTGAAACATCCACACAGCAGATGGGCATTTATTTTCCGGTTCGTAGGACTAAATCCAAAATTCATTGCCATCAATACTGTAAACATTTTGTAAGCTTCCTTTGTTGATCAGTTCCAATTTTTTTCGACACCAATTGCCGCGAACCGCTGTTTGCTCTTCTGCGAGCAAATCAGGGATCCAACGGGAAACCAACTTCAGGAGCACCCAGTTCTTCATATAGGATATCTTGGATCGAGGTCTTTGAAATGCCCAGAGATGCCTCTATCTCCCGCGGAATGGGACGTTTCATCGCCGTCAGTTCATCGCCGCCGTTTTGAGGCCGCCGGTTCATCGCCAGTCCATTTCATCGCCGTCCGTTTCATCGCCAGTTAGTCAGTTGATTTTGTATTATGGGAGATGACACGACACGACGTTAAATTATTCAGTTCAAAACTTATGACAATTAAAAAGATCAATAATAATATTATATTTACTGTTCTACTTCCCCTAAATTTTTGTACAGGAATCTTGGGTTCATTTCGAATTTAAGAAACAGTTTCTCTTGGTTGGAAATGCTGACCGTGAAATTTAAAATATTATCATTATAATATATATATTTTATATTATAAAAGTTTAAAAGTCTAGTAAAAGATTAATAGTTCAGAGAAATAAGGGGAAAAATATCATGTTGGTGGCACAACCCCCTCCAGGCCGAAACCAAATTTTTTGAGTAGTATGGACATCTATATTAATAACCTATATGTTTCCTGCAGCCGATTTTGATGATATACATAGTTATAAACAAATGAAGAGCAAAAAACGGTAAATTTTTGCTTTTTTTGTCTATAACCCAAAAGTTAAATATTTTAAACAAATTTGAGAATGAGAAACTCATAAACCGTATAAAAAACTTCAATATGGCTTTCGCTAAATATGTCAATCCTTATTGGTTGCTTAGCAAATTGCCAAATAAATCATACATTTTGAGTTTTTATAAATATTCATAACTTATGTAAAAATTAACTTAGAACGTTCTTATTACACGGAATGCTGAGACTTCTGGTGCTTAAATCGTACCCTAAATTTAAAAACAATTGGTCAAATAGTTTAAAAGGTATTTAATTTGTTTATCCCAAATTAATTTTTTTTGCAACGCTATAAGTCAGAAAATGATGAAGTTACAGTAATACTTTGGATAGTTTATGAAAGAAGAAAATTTATACTATTAATTTAATTAAAAAGAAATGACAAAAAATAATTCTTATTACTGCAAAATTATTTTGCAAAAACATGTGAATTAAAAAAAGGGGGGCTAACTTCGTCCCTAATTGTCGTAGGACAATTGTTTTCTTTCTAAATGTGTATAAAAATTCAGTCATTCTAAATATGAAAAAATAATTTTTCTACGGGTAACGGTTAAAAAGTTATTCTAATTGTTTTTAAGTAAGCAAATATCGACGTGTTTTTGCAAAATAATTTTACACTGTTTAAAATTACTTCTTGTCATTTTTTTTTAATTAAATTAATAGTATAAATGTTCTTCTTCCATAAACTGTCAGAAGTCTTACTGTAACCTCATAATTTTCTAACTTATAGTGTTGCAAAAAGAAATGAATTTGGGATAAACAAATTAAGTAACTTTCAAACTATTTGACCAAATGCTTTGAAATTTAAAATGTAATTTAAGTACCAGAAGTCTCAGCAATTCGTGTAATAAGAAAGTTCTAAGTTAATTTTTACATAAGTTATGAATATTTATAAAAACTCAAAATGTATGATTTATTTTGCAATTTTCTAAGCAACCAATAAGGATAGACATATTCAGTGAATGCCATATTGTAATTTTTTAGACGATTTATGAGTTTCTTACTCTCAAATTTGTTTAAAATGCTTAACTTTTTGGTTATAGACGAAAAAAGCGAAAGTTTACCGTTTTTTGATCTTCATTTATTTATAACTATGTATATCATCAAAATCGGCTCCAGGAAACATAAAGGTTATTAATATAGATTCCATACTACTCAAAAAATTTGGTTTCGGCCTGGAGGGGGATGTGTCACGAGAAAAATCTTATTTCTCTGGACTATAAGTATGGCAACGGGAATGGTCATTTCTCGCATTTCCTAGAATTCCTAATTAATACTAAAAATAAATAATAAATGTAACTGTCAAAAATTCGGAAATATATCAGATAGCGATTAACTGACTGGCGATGAATCGGCCAGCGATAAATCGGCCGGCGATGAATCAACCGGCGATGAACTGGCGGCGATGGAACGTCCTAGACTAGTGATGTAACGAATATTCGTATTCGCATTCGCATTCGCGAATATTCGCATGTTTTTGCATATTCGCATTCGCATTCGCATCCGCATTCGCAAAATTTTAGCGAATGTTTTGCGAATATGAAAACCAGAAAAAAAATAATTTTAAGATAATATTAGGTTAATAAAATCAAAATCAATTCATTTCTCATATTTTTTTATTAAGAAAAGGTAACTTAACGTCAAACATGCAGCTAGTCTCAAATGGAAATATGCAGGACACAGCAGCAGACAAAGAGGCGGAAGATGGAATGAAGTGATAACTCACTGGAGACCTTGGGACTACAAAAGAGAAAGGGGCAGTGTTAACACTGAACCGAGAAGGGTGGAAAAATAAGGGGGAGGCCTATGTTCAACTTTGGACAAATGAAGGGCAATAGATCGATAGAACTTAACCTTGTATAATCACATTATCAGCTTTCATTTTGTTTTATTATTTGGTATTATGTAATAAAGCTAAAGATTCAGATTGATTTACACTAAATATCAATTAACTTTTCATTAAAAATTCAGGAAACATTACAAAAATAGAAACAAATTAAAAAACTGGACATTCGCATTCGCATCCGCATTCGCTAATGTCAGTAGCAGATATTCGCATTCGCATTCGTATTCGCGAATGTTAAAAAAATGACATTCGTTACATCACTATCCTAGACCCATCTCCCGGTATGTTACACGGCGGTCGTCCTTAATGAGCTGACGAACCGCATCATTGTTTTACTGTGTGACTGCTGCTTTGGCTGGACCTGGCCTGTATTCGTCGCTGAAACTGGACCACTTTGAAATTCGAATTACCAGAGAGAAATAGTTAGCTGGTGTGATTCTTCATTCCCGAATACCGACACCTTTTCAGCGAGACATTTCTGTTGGGATAATCCTCTCCGAAAATTGTAAAAAAATATTGCTCGAAAATGTTTTCGGCTATGTCAACAAGAGATTGAGATTTTTATTTGTGTCGGAAGGTTTTATGGGTGGCGCCCTCTAAGCGACTATATGCAAAACCACAGACAAAACTAAAAAGCGAAACCTCGGGCACTAGGACAATTCTACATATTCCTGTTGAAAGAATGGTAACATATCTAGCTAAAATCATTACCAAACTGCCCTGTAAATCAAAAATGCCATTTTATTGTCTGTTTAGTTTCAGTTTGAAACGTACACGTAAATATTTTTGATTGTATGATTTACTCAAAACAATTTTTCAGATCATTGAAGGCTATTCATCTTGTTGGTGGAAATGTTTACCTATTAGCTATTACCTGCTCCATAGTGTTATTTTTAAAATTATTCAGAATGATTTAACGTAGGATTGTTTATAAAACACTGATTTACGCCGATTTTGTAATTAGTTTACAAAGTACAGTAAGAAATTTTAAAAAAATGCTGCCAAATATCTGACAAAAAAATATAAAATGAGGTACGCAATATCTCAACAGGTTTTGCATTGTCCAAATATTGTTGATTCTAAAAAAAATTAAGTTTTCAATCTAATAGCACATAAAACAACATCCAAAAATGTTACTCCACATCCTACCAGATTTAAAACAATGGAAACCTCTGGTAACACCTCCGAGGCTTCTACAATTTGCAAGCCATAACGGATGCTGAGACTAAGGAAGATGAGGGAATTCTACAATTTACAATTCACGTCCCATCTGCTCAGCGCGGTAAAGTTTCAACGAGAATGGTTCCCTTCCTACTCCAATCAGAGTAAACATGTAAATTAAAAATGAATAAGGGTCATTCCATTTCAAATCACTCAATTTTGGAGCAAAACAAATTTTGGACCTCCGATTTGTCTGAAAATTGGTATATAGCTTCTGCGGGATGTAAGAATAAGATATTTAAGGTCAATAAATCTTCTTCTATTTTTTGAAGTTATACTTCTTTACCGGCGATAGAGGGTAAATTTTTATATGGGAAAACCTAGCGACCGGGCGCATGCGCATTATAACTTTGTTCTGATTGGATGTTCAAATGACATGTCAAAAATTATTCAATATGGTGGCTGTGGCACAGCTGTAGTTAGATTATTTATGGTTGTTGCGTTTTAAAATTTGTGTGAAAAGAAACAACAAACAAAAGTTAGTTAATAGTTATACTGCCTTTTTAAATAGTTTTCATATACCTATATTTTTGGACTTTTGGACTATTTTGGACAAGGAAAACTCATTCTAATTTGGTAAGTACCTAGTTTTTATTATAATCATATTGTAATTATACATTTGGATTAGGTTGAAATACATACATTTATTTTCTCAAGAATGCGGATTTTAGAGAGAAATCCCAAATTAGGTTCGATTTTTATTTTTAAATTATGATTTTTTGGCGTAGATTTATTTATCTAGTAGGTATGTAATGCTTTGATTTACATACTTAATTTGATTACCAACAAAAGTTCTACCAATCTTCATCTAATATATTGTTTTCTTACTGTTTTGTTATATTTTTATATTTTCTTCCACAAAATTTAAACTACATAATTTTCAAAAACAATTGTCAAACAGTAAAACGTTCAGTTACCGTATTTTTCCACATGATAAATAATGTGCGATTGGACGAGTGAGTCTACGCTTTGATTACGAGTCAAAGCGGCACGAAATTCAAGGGTTCAATTCCCGATGCAAGTTTTATTTTTTTATGCATATTATGATTGTAAGTATATTTGTTATATAATTTTTTTTTCAGAAAATGCGTATTTAAAATTTTTGCCAACAATTATTATCGTCCAGAAATCATTTTTTCTTTGTGGCATTTTTCAATGTCTTTGTGTGCGTTTTATTCTTTTATATTTTTAAATTTTTGGTATAGTCTTATGTAGTATAGTTTAATATGTAGTAGAAGTATAACTTCTTACGTGCGTACAAAGTACACACACATTCTTGTTTTCTCAAAATGTTATTTTATGCGATTTTACAGTGATTTGGTGTTTATTTATACAAATTTGCATTTTCTATCGTAAAATATCAATGGAAAACATAATGTTTTAATAGAAGGGACTCAAAAATGTCATTATATGGCATTATAACAAGTTACTTTGATTTAAAACAAGCTTTGAATCAAATTTTATAGTGTAGAAAACGTTAAAATACCGTTTTTACATTTTTCTCCATTCCCAAAATACATCATAATCGATTTGGCTGAAAATTTGCCCACAGATAGACAAAATGTAGGACTTTAGGTGATGATAAGGATTTGAATTATATTACAATACCAAAAAAGTTACATGCAATATTATAGTCAAAAATATAGGCGTCTACTGTAAGTAAAATTAACTCGAAAATATCGACCTCACGACAAAAATTGTTAAAAGGAAATTGTAATAATTGTAAATACGATTTATTTGGAACAATTTCAGTTCCAACCATTTTTGTCGAAAAGTAAAAATGGCGGAGATATTGAGCAAAACAGGTTCTCCTTTAAAATCAAGATGGCGGCTAACGTAACGGAGGAATTCATTCCTGATTTTAAATATAGGCTACTATTGACTCCCCTAAAGATCAGAAAAATAAAATTTTGGCCAGTTCGGCATTCAAGGTCAAATGCTATCCCGACTGGACTAATATATACTTTTGAGTCTGATATTACTGCATGTAACTTTTTTAGTATTGTAATATATGGCTTTAGGGAAGGAAAATCAACAGAAGATGCTATTAATAAAGTTTTTAATATAATTGGGGGGAGCACAAAGAAGTATGTTTTGATGATCTTTATAGATGTTTCTGGAGCTTTTGACAATTTATGGTGGCCGGCATTATTCGAAAGACTTCGACAGAAGCATTGCCCCAGAAACTTGTACGGAAATTTCAGAAACTATTGTCAAGACCGATATGCCAGCTTAAGTTGTCTAATGGATAAAAAGACGAGACATATAACTAAAGGTTGTCCACAAAGTTCAGTGTGTGGGCCTATTTTTTGGGACATAATGTTAGAAGAACTGCTGGAACGGTTAGCTGTGGATCCTGAAGTTCTAGGGATCATAGCGTATGCGGATGACTTGCTGCTTATCATAGATGCTAATTCAAGAAGAGAACTAGAAATAAAATCAAATGGAGTACTTGAAAATATAAATGAATGGATGAAAAAAGTTTAACTAACTATATCAGAAACAAAAACAACATATAGCCTTATAAAGGGAAGACTTGAAAGAAATCCAAGTATACAAATAAGGGGGAAAGCAATAAAAAGAACAAAAATAACTAGATATCTTGGTATCATAATCGATGAACCAAGACTCTTTACAAACCATATAAATAGCGTCTGTGAGAAGGCAGCGAAAGTCATGCATTGCATTGCAAACCTAGCACAAAGGGAGTATAGAATTCCGTTCCAGCATATGCGCGTATACCTGAGTACGATACTTGCCTCAATTGTAGGGTACGGTGCAAGTGTATGGGCACACAGACTAACAAATAATACAAATATTGAAAAACTGAATAAAGCACAAAGAGGTTTCCTTGTTAGAATGACAGGAGCCTTCAGTACTACAGCAACATCAGCTTTAACAGTATTGACTGGTGTAATGCCCATGCACTTGGAAACACAAAAACGTGCATGTAGATATTGGCAAAGAAACGAAAATTATGAAAAAATAATACAACTAATGGGAATAGAAATCAGAACAAAAAGAGAATTAGAAGAAATATTAAATAGAAAATGGCAAAACGAATGGGATAATTCCCCTAAAGCAAGACGTCTCTATAATTTTATTCCAAATTTAAATAATATACCAAATTATTTTAACCCAAAAAAAGGATTAATCCATTTTCTTACAGGGCACGGTCAGTACCCTACATACCTACATAGATTTAACTTAAAAGACAATCAATATTGTGAATGTGGAGAAATAGGCACACCAGAACACATAGTATTTATTTGCGAAAGACAAACAAATACACAAGAACTACAAAGAATGAGAAGAGACCTTGTTGGCATAAATATAGAAAGTATAATACAAAATGAAGAATTATTTAACACACTAAATAATTTAGCGGACATAATATCAAAGAAACAATTAGTATTATATAATATTAGACGAAGAAGAAATCAAGTAAATAATATCCAACCTCTATGAATTTGAATAAGAAATTATACAAAAAAAAATAAAATTACATATAAAAATATTAAATAAAATATTGGAATAATTAAATAAATATTTATATAATAAATAATTAAAAATTAATATCAAATATAAAATAAAATAAAATAAATCAAAAATCAAAAAGAAAAATATTAATCAAACAAAAAAAAATTAAACTAAAAACCTGAAATTTTAAAACTCAATGGTCTGAGGCTCACCGAAATACCATTGAGAATATCATAAAGTCGATTAGACCTGCACTTAAAATTATTCGTGACTATTTTTAGATGAATAGTGCTGGCATTTCTCATCTGAGAATGAGAAATGGGAGCACTTTTATAAAAATTATATGTTAAAAAAAAGTAATAATTTATCTTTTGTTTATTAGTTTTTGTTTAGTTGCTGTTATTTGTTTATTAGAATTGTTTACAATTTGTAGTTTTCATAATTAGTAGTAGATTAGGGCTATTGTTAATTAGTCAAATAGAAAAAATTCTTAAAATAATAATATTGTAATAAACTACTGTAATCCCATCAGGAAACGACCTGGATTAGTCACAAGAGGCCAGGTCAATTGTATAGTACTATAAATAAATAAAATAAATAAATAAATATTGTAATATAATTCAAATCCTTTTAATAACTTAAAGTCCTATCTTTTGCCTATCTGTGGGCAAATTTGCAGCCAAATCGATGATGATGTATTTTGGGAATGGAGGAAAATGTAAAAAAGGGTATTTTAACGTTTTTTACACTATAAAATTTCATCAAAAACTTTTTTTGATTCAAAACAACTTGTTATAATGCCATATAATGACATTTTTGAGTCCTTTCTATTAAAATATTATATTTTTCATTAATACTTTACGACAGAAAATGCAAATTTGTTTAAATAAACACCAAATCACTGTAAAATCGCATAAATAACATTTTGAGAAAAAAAGAAGAAGAAGAAGAAGAAGAAGTATTTTTGACCTTAAATATCTTATTTTTACGTCCCGCAGCAGCTATATACCAATTTTCAGACAAATCAGAGATCCAAAATTTTTGGCCTGAGTGATTTGACATGGAATATACCATAACCATTTTCAATTTCGTTACAACACGAAACTACAGCCACGCTATATTCTAGTTCAATCAGAGAGTGCAGCAAGCACCTCTACCGGTTTCGAAACTTATTAGTCTCTCATCAGGAGGCACATATGCTGCTCTCCTGCTACAGTTGGATCAGAGAGAGCAGCATTTGTGCCTCCTGATGAGATACTAATAAGCTTCGAATTCGGTAGAGGTGCTTGCTGCACTCTCTGATTGAACTAGAATATGGCACGGCTGTAGTTTCGTGTTGCAACTAAATTGAAAATGGTTATTCATTTTTAATTGTTTATTATCTTTAGTCTTAGATGAGATAACAGGTAAACTACAGGGTAACATTTCTTGGTGCCGATGATGTAGTGTTGGTAAAAAATACTGAAAAGGGTTTAGATAAAAATAGAGATAGTTTTATATACCTAGGATCGTTATAAAAAGTAATTATGAAAAAGTTGGAGATGCATTCCATAATTCTATACAGGGAGGGATGGATGCAGTGGAAGAGATCTAGTGGTATGTTTTGTGATAGAAAAATTTCAATGAAGCTTAAGGGAAAATTCTAAAAAAAATTCATAAGACCAGATACGATGTATGAAGCTAATGATTTTCTTTCTTCTTTAAATTTCGTCTTCCAATCGGAGGTTGAATATAATCATCACTATATTTACTCTATCTACCGCTGCTTTGAAGATTTCCATGGAACCACATTAAAACGAGTCTCTTAAATTGTTTAACAATGACACTTTCCTCTCTATACTCCTCTTATCTTTCCCTGTATTATCAGTCTTAGCATTTCATATCGCTGTCCCCTCATTACGTGTCCCAGATATTGTAACTTTCTTATTTTTATTGTATTTATTATCTCGTATTCTTTGCCCATTCCTCGCAATACTACGTGTTCATCTTCTTCTGCGTTCATGCTATTCAAAACATTTTTATTTCGAATTTATTTTGAATTTCTTTTGTGGCAGTGTCTAAGCACCAAAAAAGGATGTCATCATTATGGCTCGTTTTTTTAGAAGTGTCCGTACAAAATGTCTGATCCTTGGATTAGCTCAATTATTTGTTGAATGATAATCCCTTTTAGAAGATTCTTTTCATGTTTATCTTTGTATTCGACCGGTATTACACGATACCCAATTTTTCCCTTTTTAAACTCCTGAAAGAAAACATCCAATAGTGCTTTAAAGTCTATTAAAACGTAATAATAAAGAATAATATATATGTAGGTAGCTGTTTTCGGCATTAATTTGCCTCTCGGGGATCCTTTAATAGCATTAAATATTTTATTTTTAACGCTCTCGTTAGTATGGTATGCCTCATTTTATTTGTATCTCAAACATTCTGCGGCTTTGTAGAGTTCTACCGTTCTTAATAATTCAGTGGCTACCTTTACAACGCTTTTTTAATTCACCGCAAATTATTTGGAACGTAAAGTTCCTATTAGCTTAAAATAAATAATAAAATCTAAAGTCGGGATTCCATGGAGTGTGGAGCGGCACGCTTCACCAGGTTACGTCGGCAAAGAGAAATAGAAAATAGATAATAGTGAAAATAAAAGAGAACACGTTTGGGACCCCAAGTTACTGTGAAATTAGTAAATATTTACTTTTTGATAAAATCGGTCGGATGATGTTTGTCCCGTCGATTATAAGGAGTAAACCACTAGTGTTGGCGGTAGGAATATTTGTAAGTTGGTTAATTGATGGTACGTTCGGTTGGATCCCAGCTGAAGAATGTTTGATGTTATAAGTGTTGGAATTCGAGTTAACTAAAATAGATGTGGTCCTTTGTGTGGGATTATAGAACATGTAAAATGAAGGAATAACACAGACCAACGATGAAAAATCTTTTTTGATAAAATTACCTCTATCTTTTGTATTTTAGTGTGCCGATTTCGAAAATCATATTAAAAATGCTGTATCACCCACCATTCTTTCACAATTTAACGTTTAAAATTGCATAATTACATGGTGAAACCAAGACTACTACTAAGGAAAAAGAAGCTTGGATTGCATTCAAAATGTGAAAGACCCTAACTACGGGCTTATATAGTATCTAATTTATTAGATAAGTTTAAAGATTTGGGATGTCTAGTGAGCCACAAAACACAAAATCCACTTTTTGCATGACCATCTTGACGTTTTTCCTAAAAGTCTGGGTGAAGTCAGTGAAGAATAAGGCGAACGCTTCCACCAGGATAGCAAGGTGATGGAGAAAGGATACCAGCGATGTTGGAAAACCAACAGTATGGGTGATTACTGAAAAAAAGGGAAAGAAAATACAAAAGCATTGACTCCTGAAATGATTGTACCGACCTATATTATGACAAGATAAGAATTAGATAGATGGTATTATTCTAATAATGTATCACACTCAACGAAAAAGGTACGTAATATCAATAAAAATGTTAATTCAGGCAACAAACGCAATACTTAAAATTTGTCCAATTCTTGGTTTTATTGGAACAACAAAGCGATGTTCATCAATTCATTATTTTAGTTAGTTGAGCCAATGTATTACGTTTATTGAATGGATGAACATTCATTATGTATACCATAATATCACTTTATTGATATTACGAACTCTGTTCATTGAGTCAACTAAAACTATTCATTGAAACAACAACGTCGTTAATTGACCGACGAAGACTATTCGTTGTGTCAATAACAGTGTTATTTCTCCTAACGTATTTCGTTTATTTCTACAATTATTTCCGTTTATTCTTACAATTAATTCCGTTCATTCCCACAATAAATACGGTTATTGTTACAAGCAACTCTATTCATTCTTACAATGTTTCGTTCATTCCTACTATGAACGTATTTTATATTAATAATTACTGAATGCGTTAGCCCAATGTATGATATTGATTAAGAATAATTTTTAAAATCCCCCTTTTTTGTCCTAAACCTAATGGATATTACACTGTGTGATTTCTCATAATATGAGAAATCATATTATGATTTCACTTATACAGTGCGCTGGAATAAGTGTTACACTCCCCCCCCCCCTTTTAACTTATTTATTTTTAGTACATGAGGAAAACGCTCGGACAGGTCGAATTTAAAATAATTAAAATTTATTATAACATCAATGTTTCGAACTTTACACGATTCCTCTTCAGGTGACAGGCATAACTTTGATTTTTTTAAATGGGAAAGTACATCATGTGACAGCTCATTTAAAAGCGTTTGAAATAGTGATTCCAAAAATGTATAACACTTTAATCCTTTTTGAAAGCGCAGGTGCAAAATTTCGATCGAATTTTTTTAAACGCATTAATTTTTTTGGAATCCTGAGAAAACTAATAAGTATTTTTGAAAAATTAAAAGGCAGAATAAAAGATTACATTATTACCGAAGGCTGAAAGGCCCTTAGAATAAAAAAAAGTTTCTTTTGAATGGTATATCTGAAATTAAAAATCATACTAAATTTTCTCTTTTTCACCCCTGTGACTTATTAAAATAATCATTATAGAAATTCTCAGGGACTTCAGACCCTCGATAATACTGTAATATTTTATTCTGCGTTTTAATTTCCAAAAATATTAATTAGTTTTCTCAGGATTCGAAAAAAATTTAAAAAGAGGTAGACCCAAAATTTCACGATAATAGACACACGAAAACTTCCTTCTACTGTGTAGAGTGAAAAACGCAGAGGTCCGAGAACACCACCCTGCGGGGCTCCCGAGTTGATAGATTAGAGGTTGGATTCTTGGTCATTGAGTTGTACAAAGAAATACATATGTAACTACCTATTTGATATGTAGAATTTTACTAAGAGGAAATAGTTTTTGGATAGTGCCATTTTTCGTTGGTGAAAAAGACCTCTATGCCAGGCTTTGTCAAACGCTTGTGAGATATCTAGGAATATAGCATTTCAGTGTTTCTTTTCTTCGAGAATTTTTGATATTTCATTTTTATCATTCGATGACTTTTGTGATTTTCCAGAAAATGAAACTGAAGTTTTGGTAGTAATGTTGGGAATTCACTTATTAAAATTTTACGTAGGTGATAAAAAAATAAAAATAAGATTAATTGCAGGATTCATCTAGGAGAGCCGGGCATTTTTTAAAGCAGCAATTTTGTTTTTATTCCAACATTAAGACCGACTGCATTAAAAAACTAAAAAAATTTAAAACCTTCCTCATATTCAAAATTAAATTCCTAATGGATGACCTAAAAGGAAAAATAAATGACCTAAGAGGGAAAAATATCTTTCCCTTTAAACCATTTATTTAACAGCAAAATATTTAATTAATTCGTTGGAAAATTTTATCATTAGTCCAAGTAATGAAGCTTAAAATAGGACAAAACCTCGCAATTTTTACAAAATGGATCGATTTGCTTGAAAATTTGATAATAAGTATTGGATAGCCCAAGGATCAAAATCTATATCATGTCGAAAGGCGCTTTTACCATGGGGGTGGTTGCCACCGCATCTCGGTTGTGGAAATTTTTTATTTTATTTTGACCACAAAAGGTGGTAAAAACATTCATTCTAAGCAAAAAACGTTCCATACATTTTTTTGATAAAATTAAGAGTTTTCGATTTATTCGCTATTGGAAGTGTTAGTTTTATATCGAAAAAATCAATGTTTTTTTTAATCAGTTTTCTGCTAATAACTCAAAAAGTTTTCGTTCTATCAAAACAACTTTGCTTAATAAAAATGTACCTTTTGAAAAAATAAACAAAACAGTTTTTTTATTTTTCTTTAAGATCAATAGTAATCGAGCTATTACTTTATTATACATATGTTGGCTCTTCTTCGTCAAATGCTAAAGATTGTACTTTCAAACTCAAAAGACGGGAAAACTGTGCATTTTTCGAAGATAACTTGTTCAAACTAATTTAAAGTATATAAAAATATCTATCTACAGAAATCAAAAAATAGCTATTTGTATGACAAGGGAGGAAAGTGCTACTTTTCCTCCCGAGAATTTACTGAACCGAAGTTTACTGCGCTACTCGTAGCGGAGGGCAGTAATCATTCAAGGGAGGAAAAGGCACTTTACTCCCATGTTATATATATAATTTTTCCACCTTCCTCAAATAACAAGTCATTTTTTCATTTTTACTTAATTTATTTATGTAACTAACCAACAAAATTTATTAGAACTAAAACTAACAAGTAGGTACAATATAACTGTCAACTGTCAAATTTAAGTCAAATTATTAATGTAAACATTGTTAAATCAAAATAACAATTTACTGTTTTTTACCATTCTTATAAATAAACGTTAAAATGTATAGATACTTACGTAATAGAAAATAGATATCGTACAGGGCGTCAATAAGTTATATTTCATGAATGAAATACCATGACGTCACTTTTAATTTTCCTCCCTAGGAAGGAAAAGTACAACTTTGCTCCCTACAATCAGGTCCGGAAAAGTAGACTTTCGGTAGAGGTAGATGGAAAAAAATTTTTTGGTTAAAAAATGAAGTGACTTATTATGAAAAGAATGTCAGTCCCTATTTTTTTTCAGCGAAAAAGTGATCGGAAAATTCCCCCTACTTACCACCCTAATTAGAATTAGTCATTGACCTTATTTGGTCTTCTATATTTATGTATTATTAATAGGTTCTAGAGGTTTGAGCGGCTTAGAATAATTAGTTTAAAAAAATGGAGTTAAAAGCGAATAACGAATTTTTGTAGTTTGGTAAAAAATGCCCTTTCTTCAGAATAGAAAGATTAGCATCAGAGATACGAAAAAATATAACAATCTAAAATTGTAGCTTATTTAATTCCCAAAAACGGGGTTAGCAAAAATGTTTTCTATGATAAAAACTAAGTGAGCTATTGACAATTAAAACTTGTAATAAGATGGAAAAACCACCTTTACCAACCCATTTACAGTCACCTCTTTTTGTGAATTAAGATTTTAAAAGGATTTAATATCAATAGCCTTATAGATCTTGTAGAGGCCTACAAAATTATTTTTACCAAACTTTCTAGGATAAAAAATAAAAAAGTCACGGTTAAAAAATCAATATATTTTTTTGAAAAAAAAAAGGAGAAATCCAATTGGAAGCTTAATAATGTGAGTTAGCAGTGTTTTTAGTCATTGGCCTTATTCATGCTTCTTTATTTATGTATTAATAATAGATTCCAGAAGTGGCTTAGATTGACTGGCTTAGAATGATTAGTTTTAAAAAAAAGAATGTGTGTGTACTTTGTACGCACGTAAGAAGTTATACTTCTATTATATGATTTAAACGAAATTAATATACTTTTTATTTATATTTTGTTTAAATATTAAACTAATTTCTACTTACTACTTCTCAAACATTTTTATTAGAACAGTGCCAAAAATTAAAATAATAAAAGAATAAAACACACACAAACACATTAAACAAGCCACAAATGATGTCTGAACATTAATTGTCGAAATTTTTTTTAACTAAATACGTATTTTCTGAAAATACAATTATATAATAAATATACTTACCTTACAATCATAAAATGTATTAAAAAAAAAACAAAAAAGAAAGTTTCTATTGGGACTCGAACCAGCGCTGATAAGAGCGGTTGGTATTGGAATTCATTCGCCTTCTCCGCTTAGCCATGGACACTATGTGTCATTATTTACGAAGATCGACTAACTAAACGGATTAAACTTGTGATATTTTGATATTTTGAAAATTGATCAAAATATTTTAATTTTGAATTGAAATGATTTAGAATTGAAAAAAAAACAACAAAACATAAAGTAAAAAAACAATATATTAGGTGAATATTGATAGAAATTTTGATGGTAATCAAATTATATAAATAAAAGTATTACATACTATGTATTTTGGCAGATCAAATAGGTAGGTTTATACCCATGATACATTAACAATTATTACGTACCTGTTGCTTTTAAAAACTATTTAAAAGTCACTACAATATTATAAACTTTTTTGTTTCTGTCCTCACAACAATAAAACTAATATATTATACATTTGTTTACCTTTACCTTTAACTCCAAACCACAGCTGCCATATCGGATAATTTTTGACATATCATTTGAACATCCAATCAGAACAAAGTTATAATGCGCATGCGCCGGGCTGATAGGTTTTAACATATAAAAAAATCACCCTCTATCGCCGGTAAAGAAGTATAACTTCAAAAACTGGAGTATAAAACTTTGAATAACGAATTTTTGTAGTTTGATAAAAAATGCCATTTTCTTCAGAATAGAAAGATTAGCATCAGAGATACGAAAAAATATTTTAATATGAAATTGTAGGTTATTTAAATCCCAAGAACTTGGTTTGAAAAAATTTTTCTACGGCAAAAATTGAGTGAGTCGTAAATGAGTATAATATCGAAAAACATTGATTTTTTCGATATAAAACTAACACTTTCGATAGCGAATAATTCTAAAAATATTAATTTTATCAAAAAATGTATAGAACATTTTTTGATTAAAATAAATGTTTTATCAACTTTTGCTTTCAAAATGTAATAAAAAATTTCCACCCCCAAGGTGGGGTAGCAACCACCCCCATGGTAAAAGCGCCATTCGGCATCATATAGATTTTGATCCCTGGACTATCCACTACATATTCTCAAATTTTCAAGCAAATCGATCCGTTCTGTAAAAATTTCGAGCTGAAAAGCTTCGGTTCCTGGACTAAATCGTGTAACAGAAAAAGTTGTAATATTCAACATACCCGCGTTATGTACTTCGCTTAAAAAGTAACAATGAAAATAAAGTTATCCATAATTGAATATATAAAACAGCTGCTTAAGCATTCAAAAAATTCTTTAATAAACACATAAAAGCCGAGACAGGAAAATTATGTTTCAAATGAAAAGGTTTCATTTACATAAATTGTTAATATAGTTTATTATGTCTTTCTTTAAATTTATGTCGTCTATATAACTATTTGTTTTTTATTTGGGCCTTGTCCTCTCTATATTAAAATTGTATATATGATATTCACTTTAGTCTACTCCACAAACAAAATAACAGGCACAGATTTGTTGGTTGTCTTTCATAAAATATCTCATCACCCTCGAGTATTACCACTTTCAATAAACTTGTTAACCTTTACAACATTCTCCGTCTATTCCACCATATCCCGTTAGCATAACTTAAGCAAGCTATCATGTTAATGAATACTCAGGAAGTAGCTCCTTGTAACCGAATGCAAGTACGACACGTTATCATTGCATGACGGTATAGAGACGGTATACATCAGCATGTGTTTGTGAGCTTGGGGACGTTTGTTACCGCCCCCGAGTATACATGCATATGTATTTGTCTACTGTCTTAACTACTTTTATGTATGTTGTTCAATATTGGCTTGATCTTATGGATCTTTAGCAATTTTTACAACCAGACATTGTTCTAACTCTGGTTTTTATTTGTAGCATTTAGTGACTTGTAACCGTTGACCTGAAGATGCTCTGCATACTTTAGAGAGCGAAACCGGTCGTCGGAAGTTATAATAAATGATTGAGAGTACGTCTGTTTTTTACTTCATTCAAAATGAACTCTCACATGCAACCCATTCAACAATAATTATGTATCTCTTGCTTGAATATACTGCTATTATGTCTGTATCTCCTTTAATTTCATGTTTAAACGTATTATCCTTTCATCAACAAATCTTTGTATATTTACAGAATATGTTTAGTCAGCTTTGGATTCAAGACAACAGGTGGACGTCATATACACTGATTTCAGTAAAGCATTTGACCGAGACTCACACAATAAATTGCTAAGAAAATTGGATCAGTTTAGAATTTCCAATAACTTTGAAATATTACTGATATCATATTTAGCTGATAGGAGTTTGTTCGTAGAATA
Source organism: Diabrotica virgifera virgifera (assembly GCF_917563875.1). Classification (NCBI taxonomy): domain Eukaryota; kingdom Metazoa; phylum Arthropoda; class Insecta; order Coleoptera; family Chrysomelidae; genus Diabrotica; species Diabrotica virgifera. The sequence continues at coordinate 212,712,884 of NC_065451.1, read as the reverse complement.
TCAAGGATTTCGGTCTTTTCGTTTTGTTGCCACTTCTGGAGTACCTCAGGGATCAAATCTGGGTCCCTTACTATTTCACCTTTTTGTTAATGATATCTGCTCCATCGTAGACTCTGAAACACTGTTGTATGCGCACGATATGAAAGTATTTCGCAAAATTAACCATATTTCCGACTGCATTAAGCTTCAACAGGATACCTCTGCCATTAATGAATGGTGTTTCAATAATCAACTATCCTTAAATATAAAGAAATGTAAAGTAATGTCCTATACCCGAAAGATCAATAACATACATTTTGATTATAAGGTCAACAACATTTTACTGTCTTCTACCTCAGAGTTTAAAGATCTTGGTGTTATATTTGACAGTAAATTAACATTCTCAACTCATATTAATACCGTGGTCTCTAAAGCAACCAAATCTTTAGGATATATTATTAGAAGCTGCAGAGATGTAACGTCTGTTGAAGCTTAGCGTAATTTACATTTTGGACTAGTTAGTAGTAAACTTAATTACTGCAGCGTGGTATGGAATCCTAATCATGCAGAACTTGTCTCTAATCTTGAATCTGTTCAAAAAAGATTCTTAAGATAATGTTACCTCAAAAATATAACAGATATCCGGTTAGAGGCTAGAGCCTCCTTTCTGAGTTTGGATTCCATTCACTGCGTAAGCGGCGTGAAATAAACGGCCTAATATTCATCTTCAAAATTGTCCATTGCCTAATTAATAGCGATGGTTTGCTTAGTCTTATAGACTTTTATGTACCACGAACTGTGTCACGTTCAGGTGTAACTTTTCATATTTCGGTGCCTAATTCGCAACATAATTTCTATTATCCGATAAAAAGTATGTGCAGAAGTGTAAATAACTTAAGATCTGTGGACATTTTTTTTTTCTTAGTTTTAACATCTTTAAACGCGAAATATGCAATAGCTTATCGAATTGATGTCATGTTATTTTTCTTTATTAAGGTCTTTGTTTTATTATTATTGTGTATGTGTATTAACAACAGAAACGTTTTTGGTTATTCTTTATTTTATTTTATATTTTGTCATCAAGTGTTCAGTCAAGGTAGTTTTCTTATGTTCACCTTTATGGGTTTATACCTGGTGGATGTATATTTCAGTAAATGAATAAATAAATAAATATTGGGGTGTTCAATCTTTGACATATTTATCATTTTTTTTTTTTTTTTGTTACAGACACTCCCCTTTTTGGTCTTTGGTCTGTATTAATGCCCTGTAATAATGAACATATATACTCCACTGTTATTTTGTCTCATTGACCCCTTTTCTTAATTTTAGTAAGTGCCGCTATGTTCATTTTACATTGTATTAGTTCCGTAAATGTTTCTTGGAATTTATTATTGTACTCTGTGCATTCCAACATTTTTTTAATTAATAAACAAATTAGCTATCGTCTGTTATTTTAAAATAATAAATTCCTTTGGGTCTTAAAATAAGAATTTTGACCCTTAAAAAGAGCTCTATCCCCCTATTTATTAAGCCCCCAGAAATGATGGCATAAATCTCACTTTGAAGTCTTCTAATGAATGGACGTACACCAGGTGGATGCTGGAAGACGGACGGATTTCGCTTGGTCGATATTGTTGTATAATTAAAGAAGGTTAAAGGCAATCGTTTTTTTTTTTCTTAATTATAGTACATAGTTTGAAATTACAGCTGGAATTGATATTGATCGTTGTTTGATAAAATTGCGTATGGGTCAAATAGTTCAAGGCCTAACGCAACAAATTACTAGTCATACAAACTATTATACTTAATAATATCTTTATGTTTCCTGTTTATTTGTAATGCAAGTATTTTATCCTTGTGAGATTTTTTCCGTAAACTTGTTTCAATCATCATCATCAAGATGCTACAGCCCTTAACCCTAGAAGGACCAAGGAGGGTTAAAAGGTATCCACAACATTGCATTACATCCGATTTTTTTTGTTCCTAAAAATCTCAAATAATTAGTAGTTGCTGGCGTACTACTACCCTATTAGATAGCATAATTAGCATTTCTATAATTTAATTCAATTCCTCATACTTTTATAAAAACTTGATAGTGGACTATAAATATTCCCCTTTATAAGAATCGGATGGACAAGAGGTCATGGAAGCTGAACCAGAAGGATCAGGACGATATTATCCTTAGATGGAATAAGGGATGACCGAAGATGGAAAGGTCCAATCGTCTACATTGACGAAACAATGGCCACGTTGCTCAGTCGGAAGAGGTGTGGGCGTGGTTCTTTGGGTTGGGCTTCTGTTGCAATGAAAGATGTTAAATGAATTAAGAACGATATGCGAATAGAGCTAATGAAACGACGATAGACAAAAGATAAATAGATAACATTAACAATTGATGGTTTGACTCATGGACTCATACTGAATACACAAACGAAATTGGGCGCTTGGGATTTTACCTCTAAATCCTCAAAAGAATAATTAACAAAACATAACACAACAACAGAAAAATTAGCATCACTGCTACGACAAAACACCAATGTTCTAGTCTTGAGTTGTAAATAATAATTAAATAAAATGCGACATCGTACGTTTCAATGTAACATTTATTAAAATACTCAATAAGGTATTCTCAATAAGGTAATACTCGATATTTACATAATCTACACAGAACGAAATAACTGTAAAATTGTTGACCAAAAAAAAGAAAACTTCAAATACATTGACTTCATATTGTTTGGTCAACACAAACACAGACCGATAATAAACAACGTAAAATAGATGACTATAATTTCTAATGACTCTAATGACTGTACTGAAAAACTGAATAATTACTAAAAAAAATTAAAAAATAGATAATTGACGCTCATATTATTTCGTCGTCTATTCGATAATAAAGAAGCTTTTTTTTGTTTCTATAATACTAAATATTATAGTAATTACACAAAAAAAATGCATAATTAAAATGTCTATAGTTTAAATGATCACCCATTTTAAAATAAAAATTACTCAATAATGACATCAAATTAACTATATTAAAAGGATGACCTTTTTAGGATACCAATGCACTTTTTCAGTAAAATAAACACAGGTGTCTTGTCTAGACCGCACGCGACAAAAATGGCATATTGCTTCTTCACAGTAAGCAGATAATAATAATTAGTAACTTACTAGGAGAAGTGAGACATCTGGCAAGCTCCATCTGGCGCTTGTTACTAACTAATGGCTTGTAACTAATCTGACTAACCCCTCAAATATGGGCAGTACTGTTGAATTGGCCCCAAAGGATAAGGCCGGGCAGTAGAAATGACTCTCAAGACCACTCTACTGACACTAAATACTGATCACAATCAATCAACGTCCCAATGCATCTTGCACAGATAACAGACTAAAACAGGACTCGTTTGAAGCGAATGCTCCAATTTATAACCTTGTGTGTGGAAACGACGCTAAATTAAGATCTGTGGGAAAATGAAGAGATATTCCCACAACATCCTTGACACTTGAGACTTATCAGCTATAAGATTTAAAAAAACACAGTTTCTTCAAGTGATTTATCGACGCGAAGGAAGTTTATCAGTGTTTTGGGAACCCAATTTGATGAGGATTCACATCATTTTCAACTCGCATTTTATTCTACATGCAGAAAAATGTAAACTTAACACCTTGAATACCCTCAACACCATCCCAAAATGGAAAGGGACGATATCATTCATGTGTCAAATTAGCAAAATCTAAAAGAAAAAAGGCCAATAAGTGGGCAAAAACAAACATAGTTTGTTCAAAATGCAAGTATGTATGCGGTAAGCACAGCAAGAAGTCAAAAAGGTTTCTGTATCCTACGATGATGTCAATTCGACTGAAGCCGAAGACTCCGGGTAAATTATAAATTCGTATCTTTAAACTGTTCCATTAACGTCTAGGAATAATATAAAAGTGTTATTTTTAAATTAGTTTAAATTTGGAACGGTCAGACCGTTCAGACGAACGGTCAGACAGATAAAGAAGCACGTTTTTTGATTAATTTATGTGTGGACATGTATTGACCCTCCTTGGTCCTCGGTGTTTCTAATAAAAGGTTGGTCCTGCAAGGGTTGAAGGACCTCGCCTCTTGCTTATATTTTCCAGATGGCAAAACAGATCTTCTCGGAATTCTGTATTACCCCAGCTTTGTCCCATACTGTCTTCTTCTTCTTACGGTGCCGTATTCTTAACCCTTAAACGCCCAACCTTTTTTAGGTTCCATGTACGCCCAAGGGTGGGTAAAAAATGTCCACCTCGAAAATAGCTAATATATTTATTGAGAGTTGTTGAAAATGGATTAAACTTAAGAATCTTATGCTTAATAAACACAGCATCTTCTAAAATATTAATATAAACAATTTACAAACCTTACAACAAAATTACAATGTACATCAAAATTAACATACCAGTAATTCAGATTTGTCGATTTTCTCCATATTCTTTCTTTCAGCCTCCTCATTGGCGGATAATTATGTAGATTATGTAATTATACATCGATAATTATATGGATTATCTTCCTATCAACGAGAAATTATATAGAAACCTTTAGTAACAAGTTTTGCCAAGGGTGTACTTTTTATGCCCATTCATATTTAACTCAAGATGCTGCTTTTATTTTCAAAAATATTGGTAGAACCAAATTAACATTCGATAATGGGCTGTATTTTTAACAATAAATAATTTTAAAAGAATATTTAAACACGTAATAAATATGTTACAAAGGAATACGCATTAGGTGGACATTTTTTACCCACCCTTGGGCGTTTAAGGGTTAAGGACGTCGGCCATTACATTCGCCCATTTAATCTTATTTGCAGCCGCCCTGATTAGTTCTATTAAGGTCATTTTGGTCCATTGTAGTACCGTAAAACGGGGTTACTTTGCACTGAGCGGGGTAACTTTGCACCGAACGTGTAAAAGTATATTTTGTGTAAATCTACGCTCAATTTTCTTTAGATATTTGTACTACGTTTAGAACACATAGGCAACATCGCAATACATCAGTAAGACGCGCGCGATTGTCCCTGCGGTCGTTAGTTATTCATCAGTAACGATTCGAATATCAACCTTAAAAATTTATTATTTTCTGGCTTTGCAAAATCATACAGTACAGACAGTCACAGCGGTCAAAAATTGGTAAGTACACATCTAATGATATATACCATAACCGATTGCGATTTTTAGTTGTTAAAATAACGGTTTTAAACGAGGATAGCAATAACAAAAAAAACATTGTTAACATGTGCACTTAAGACGTGAAATTGGGTATACTTTGCACCGCCAACTTGCAAGTGGTGCAAAGTATCCCCAGGAGTAAAAGTTAAATAGAAAAATTGTTTTAGGAAATGCCCAGACATTATAAAAGGAAACTGGGATCTCGCAAATATGCAGACTACACAGAAGAAGATCTGAAGGCATGTTTGTCAGCCATAAAAGATGGCATGAGCACAAGAGTTGCAGCTGAAACCTTTAAAATCCCAAGGAGAACTATATTTTATAAATTAAAAGGAGTACACGCTGGAAAACCAGGATACCCAACAATATTCTCGTACGAAGAGGAAAGGTGCTTCGTACAATGTATTCAGCGCCTTAGTGATGCTGGTTTTCCTGTTACTGGGATGGAATTGCGGCAAATAATAAAGAGCTATTTAAATCGCCAAGGAAAAAATATTACTCGCTTTAAGGATAATACTCCAGGTATCGATTGGGTCAAATCATTTTTAAGTCGCCATAAGGACCTTACTGCAAGGATAGCCTCAAACATTAAACGAAGCAGAGCAGCACTCAATGCAGACAAAATGACTGAATACATTGAAAATTTAAGACAAACTATAACTGGTGTGGAGCCACATGCTATTTTTAATTATGATGAGACTAACTTAACAGATGATCCCGAAAAAAAAAACGTATTAACTAAACGTGGGGTTAAATATCCTGAACGAATATGTAACTCTTCAAAAAGTAGCATTTCTCTTATGATGTATGGAAATGCAGCTGGTGAGCTACTACCTCCTTATGTGGTGTACAAATCCAAGAATTTGTGGGACACCGGGACTGAAAATGGCCCCTCTGGTAAACGTTATGCAAATACTGCCTCTGATTGGTTCGAATCACAGACATTTGCAAATTGGTTTAACACCATTCTATTGCCTAGGCTTAAAAAAATTCAGGGAAAGAAGGTCCTTTTTATTAGACAATTTGTCTTCTCATATTAATGTTGAAGTCCTGGATTTGTGTCGAAAACACAACATTCATTTTATATGTTTGCCTCCGAATAGGACCCCCGTTACACAATCGTTAGATGTTGCATTCTTTGCTCCAATGAAAAAGGCCTGGAGGGAAATTTTATCTCAATATAAGGAAACTCATGTAGGCAGTAGATCAAATGTACTTGAGAAACAGCATTTTCCAACGCTTTTACGGTCATTAATCGAAAAAATACAAAAGAATGGCGATCAGATATTAAAGTCCGGTTAAGAAATGCGGTATCGTTCCTTGTGATGTAACACCGCTCTTGGAGCGGTTAAAAACAACTAAGCGATCTAATGTGATAACTGATAGTGATTCAACAAATAATAAATCAAGTTCGTCGGATATCGAAAACACTTTCATTCAGTATTTAGAAGATAAAAGAAAGGAAGCCACAAAGTTTAAGACACAAGGGAAGAAAAAGAAAATAACTGTTCCGGCAGGACAAAGTATTGCCCATTCTGAAATTAGTTTAAAAGATCTAACTGAAGCATCTACTTCCACACCTCATAAAGCTGTTGAGCCAGAAATCGTAGATGATTCAGAGGAGAACAATGTTTTGGACGACCACTTTCCAGTAGGCAGGGATTCATCAGACGATGAAATAAATAAGGTGCAAGAGATGGAAGAAGAAAGCGAATTTAATGAAAAACTCGCCATTGGTGCCATAAAACCTCCCAAAAAAATTTCCAGACGAGGATTGTACATTGTTCCAGAATGCGACAAATTGTGGTGGGATTAGTTTCAAACTTCGTATTTTCACTATTGCCGTTATAATAAAGTTTATTCATTTAAAATGTAGCAATGTTTTTCCTTTTATGCTTCTTTCATAAATGTAGGTAGGTTTAAATTAAAAAAATTGGCCACTGAACATTTTTTTGCATTTAATTGGTGCAAAGTTTAAAATCCGGTAGGATTACTATGCACCACTAAGCATATTGTAGCCAAATATTATTAAAATATCGAGTGGTGCAAAGTATGACTCTTCTAGGGTATACTTTGCACCACTAATAAAACTAGGTTTTTCTTTTAATTATGCAATATACCTAAAAAATAGCTAAAATAAAAGCTATATTACGACCTGTTCAATAGATGTATATAATAAAAAGTTCAGATCTTCTTTCAAGTAACTTTATATCCACTCTAAGAAAAAAAAATAATAGTAAATGGTGCAAAGTAACCCCGTTTTACGGTAGGTTTTTAAGCCAAGAGTTATGTCTTCTTTCTGGTCTCCTTTTACTATTGATTTTGCCTTCGATTATAAATTGGAGCAATCATACATTTGATTTCTTACGATGTGACCAAAATCTTGCTCAACAAACTAGAAACTGCTGATATTCAGGGAACATTATTGGAATGGCTAGCCAGTTATCTAACTGAAAGATGTCAAACTGTAAAGGTAAATAATTACATGTCTAAAAATACTCCCAATCCTTCTAGAGTACCTCAAGGGTCCCACCTGGGACCCTTAATATTTGTATTATTTGTCAATGATATTTCGGACTGTTTTAAATTTGCTGAATTCTTGTGTTTTGTAGATGACCTGAAATGCTACCTTAAAATTTCCTCCCCAAAGGACTGTCTTAAACTTCTCTCAGATCTGGCCAGACTTGATGAGTGGTGTGAGATCAACGCCATGGATCTAAACATCACTAAGTGCAAATCCATAACTTTTACTAAAAAACTTATTAAAATAAATTTTGTATACAGTATTAAAGGGACACCATTGCCCCAAGTCTCATCTATTAGGGAACTTGGAGTCACAATGGACTCCACACTCTCTTTTGTCAATCACATTGACATCATAGTTTCTAGAGCGCTTAGGATGCTTGGATTCATTAAGCGAAGCACGCAAGACTTTAGGAGAATTAATGCTGTTAGATTGCTGTACTGTAGTCCTGTCAGGCCTTTGTTGGAATATTGTTCTTCAGTTTGGAGCCCCCATTATACTTCACACATTCACAGAATTGAGCAGGTGCAGAGAAAATTCCTTAGGTACCTAGCATATAAATCCAATATACCTCGTGTAAATGAGTTTTCATACGATGTTGCATTATTACAAGATACATTTTCCCTGCCTACTTTGAAAGTGAGGAGTGGATCAGGCAGATCTCAAAATATTTTTTAAACTCATTAATAGCATGATTTACTGTCCTTCACTGATTTCCACAATGTTGTTAGCAGTTCCAATTAGAAACACCAGATCAGTTAACGTATTTCATCAGCCATTAGGCCGATACCACATTATGCGTTTTGACCGGATGCGTTTCCGCCGCATCCGGTGAAAACGCATAGTATGACAGATCGGTCCGGTTGCGTTGGAAACGGATGCGTTTTGAGTCATCGGTACGCGCTTACAAACTGCACCAGACTAAACGCATAGTGTGACAGGTCGGTCCGGTTGCGTTGGAAACGGATGCGTTTTCATCGCATCCGGTCAAAACGCATAATGTGGCATCGGCCTTAAGAGAACCAATGTTGGCCTTAATTCTTATATACCTAGAGTGTCACGAATGGCTAATAGGTCTGGATCCCGTGTATGAAAAAAAAGTTGATTAATAGCCAGCTGAAAATTTGTTAATAGCTTAAGGGTGTCTAGTCGGACAAACTTTTATATATGGGAACACTGGAACAGTGGAAGTTTTAATTTTGGAACAGGTTAAAAATTTGGAACGGTCAGACCACGAAAACGTCACATGTATTTTGTCCGACAGAACTTCCAATTGATTTGTTACCCTTTCATTAAACTCTCATGCAAAAATCAGGCTGCTTGGGACCACTTTAGTGAGTGGTCCCAAGTTTCATTAAGATTACTTCCAATGTACGTTATTATTTCACCCTTTTTTTGGTGTTTGCTGATGACCGTCGTTTTCTTCTTCTTTGTATTCAATTTCATTCCAAATTCTCTACAAGCTGTCTATACCATCCGAGGTGCCTACCAAAGCTTTCTTAATATCTTCTCAGAGTAAATGTTAAACAGCAAAGGTGTCAGGACACATCACTGTCTTACTCCCTTCTCAATATTGATTTTTCCAGATGTTTCGCTTTCTATTCTGATTTTAGCTTTTTGTTCTTGGTAGAGGTTTGAAATGATCCATAAGTTTTTCCCGTCGATATTACAATACCTTAATATCAATTAGTTTATCATGTTTCACCAGGTCAAAAGCCTTCTGAAAGTCTATAAAACACAAGTATACATCAATATCGATATCTCTACATCTTTTAACTAGTACACGCATTGAAAAAAGTGCTTCTCTTGTTCCGAAGCTATTCTTAAAACCAAATTGAGTTTGACCATACTGTCTTACCATCGAGTTTCCTAAGGGCTTTAATCTCTACTGTTTCTAGCTTTCGTTTTGTCCACGGGTATTATTGAGTGTATATTTTTATTGGTCTTTGTGGTAAAATATGTATGTGTCAAAAATCCTTATTTCGATAACAAAACTAAAAACTAATAAATTCGCAGTGAGCATTTATAGAAACTAGTATTCGACCCATTTATCTGTGTATTTATGTAAAATTAGAACACATTGACATTTTCAACGTGTTTTTCGAAATATTCGGTTTTGTGAATTCTTGTTGGTGTTTTTTTTTTTTTAACAAAATCGAAATATACTCACGGACAAAAATATTGCATATGCATGTGGAATGGATTTTTTGGTGCTTAGCTCCCCTGTATCATAGGAATATGATTTCTGTTCCAATTGCTATGTTTTAGAGTATCACATAAATGTTGTAATCGGATTTAAATCTGATCTGGGCTACATATACAGTGCTAGTCAAAAGTCCGTACCCCCCTCCTATCTTTTGAACGATTATTCCTATAATAGTGAAATTTGAAAGGAGGAAATAAACGGACGTAAGCTTCTTAACTAGTAATGACAGGTGACGTAATAGTGACAGATGACGTTACAGAGCCACTGTGACCGATAATTTTAAATGGGACCTTATGGCAAGTGATACCTCGCTTGAAAGGTATTGAAAATACCTATTCAGTCATACTAATTTTGTTTGAGTTTAAGCTAATTTTGATGAATAAATGAAATAAATATAAAATTGTAGTTTCGCATTTAATTAATAAAAATTCAAAATTCCGCCTATGATTACTTGTCAAACAGGTTGACGTTGACGTAAAAACTACTAGAGAATTAATAAACGTCAACTTTTTTAACAAAAAATCCATAGGCGGACATTTGAATTTTTATTAATTAAATTCGAAACTACAATATTATATTTATTTAATTTATTCACCACAATAAAAATCAACCTAAACCCAAAAAAATTAGTATGACTGAATAGGTATTTTAATTACCTTTCAAACGAGGTATCACTTGCCATAAGGTTCTATTTAAAATTATCGGTCACAGTGGCCCTATAACATCATCTGTCACTATTACGTCACCTGTCATAACTAGTTAAGAAGCTTACGTCCGTTTATTTACTCCCTCCAAATTTCACTATTATAGGTATAATCGTTCAAAAGATACGAGGGGGGGTACGGACTTTTGACTAGCACTGTATACTTGGCAGTATAAATTTTGAATTGAATCTCATCAAGGTAAGTATTCACTATACTAGCGGCATGAAGACGCGCATTAGCACCAATATGTCATATCCAATATGGCTTTTAAATAGCAAAACATGATCTTCTAAAATGTTTTCAATGTACCGGGTGTCCCAATAAGAATGGCGCTCAACCATATCTCAGGAACCGTTTATAGTACAGCTTTGGGAAAAAAATTATAACAAAAGTTACCTCGAGAAAGCCTGGAAATTATTTTCATAATTGTAAGTCCACCGTTAGAGGGCGTAATTGAATATCAAAAATTAAAAAATCGAAATTTTACAAAATTTACCTAATGAAAGGGCACTGGAAATACAATTATCGTATCCTTCATAAAATTCTGCTCATATCTTATTTCACAAGTTTAAGTCTACCTGTGCAAATAAGAGGTGGGGGTGAGTGGGAACCTTGTTATGAAAAAATCGCTGTAAGTCCGGTTCTGCTTAATCGATTTTTGCAAACTTGGTCTTGTTGAAAACAGCTCTTTTTCATCAATGTAATAAATATAATTTGGAAACAGCCTATTGCGTAATATGCCGGCTAGGAGGCGCTATTTATTTTCTTTTTAGAAATCTAGTTTTCTTTGGAAAATATTAAATACAAGTATATATTTTTCCCTGCATTACAAAATTAGATCAAATTAGCAACAGAATACTGAAAACCGCATGTCTATACCTTTTTTCTATCTCGAGATATCTTGAAACGTGTAAATTTTAAACATAACTGTTGCTGTCATATAAGTGGAAATATATAGAAGCAAGTAGTGTGCTATGGAAAAAAACAAAGAAACATTTTCCAGATGTCACCGTATATAATAAATCAAAACAAAATATGAAAAACTCTACTACTGTGGTGACGTCTTTGGGGATATTTCATTGCATATATTCTAGCCGCAACAGTTGCATTTCTTATGCATTCAAAGAATGTGGCTATCATGTCAAATGCTTCTTAATTTGTAAGAATCATCTTGAGTTTCACTCTGTATAAATTTTATATAAAATTTAATAGAAACAAACCGCAACAAACCATCAATGAACAAATTTTTATGTTTTACTGATTTGACACATAATTTGACACATGATGACTTTTTGAAGTTAATACTTCTAATAGTTCTACTTGTTTCCACTTTGACTTCCTTAACTTAGTTTACCGGTGATAATAATAGATAACAGTTATGTATTTATCTTAGTTGGGAATAGGATAATTGATATTAAAATATAATAAAATTAAAATTAAAAATTTGTGTAGAAAATCTGACGTTTTTACATTTTCTACGATTCATCGAGAGAAAAGCAAATGCGCGGAGACAAAAATTCATAAAAATTTACAACGCTATTTTTTTGGTATTATTTTAAGTATTAAAGTTAGTGTAATATTTAAATAAAAATAAAATTAAACTGTTTATAATATATTTATTTCGTTAAAATCATAATAATAGAAGTATATGTAACTTCTTACTCGCGTACAAAGTACACACACTTTTTTTTGTTATATTTTTTAGTGTTATTTGTTTTATTGTTGTTTTGATTCATTATATACGGTGACATCTGGACAATGTTCCTTTGTTTTTTTCCATAGCACACTACGTGCTTCTAAATATTTCCACTTATATGGCAGTAACAGTTATGTTTAAAATTTACACGTTTCTTAAGATATCTCGAGATAGAAAAAAGGTATGGACATGCGGTTTTCGGTGTTCTGTTGCTAATTTGGTCTAATTTTGTAATACAGGAAAAAAATACATGTATATACACCGTTCTTAGGCGTCAACGCCCTTCAGTAGGGATCTATGGGGGAGTATCACCGAGCCGCAAGCCCTTATCCCTTGCCGTACTGCTCCCTCATAGGACGATCAGATGCCCGCATATTCCAGTCTAAGCGCCAGATTCATATTTAGAATTTTATACTGACGCGTTAGCCTTTTTGTTTTTCCGGTGGCCTGGCTTGGGCTTGAACTCTCGTACCTCACGGCGAAGTGAAGTGCGGGTCAGCCGCTAGTCGCACTGAGCAATCCGATCGACAAAAAAAAATACATATTGTGTTTAATATTTTCCAAAGAAAACTAGATTTCTAAAAAAAATAGCGACTTCTAGCCGGCATATTATTACAAAATAGGCTGTTTCTAAATTATAACTATTACATTGACATAAAAGAGCTGTTTTCAACAAGACCAAGTTTGTAAAAATCGATTAAGCAGAACCGGACTTACAGCGATTTTTTCATAACAAGGTTCCCACTCATCCCCACCTCTTATTTGCACAGGTAGACTTAAACTTGTGAAATAAAATATGCACAGAATTGTATGAAGAATACGTTTATTGGATTTCCAGTGCCCTTTCATTAGGCAAATTTTGTAAAATTTCGATTTTTTAATTTTTGATATTCAATTACGCCCTCTAGCGGTGGACTTACAATTATGAAAATAATTTCCAGGCTTTTCTCGGGGCAACTTTTGTTATAAAAATGTTTTCCCCAAAGCTGTAGTATAAACGGTTCCTGAGATATGGCCGAGAGCCATTCTTATTGGGACACCCGGTACATAGTTGGCATTCGCCTAACCAGCTTCACGTGTTTGGTATGTCCTTTCAAAGCAATACCGCTCCGTACCAAAACTAATGCTCTGTATGAGGTTACAACTACTGACATACTGTTCGCCAACTCTTCTGTTAACGAAGTTTTGTAAATTTTGCTTCCATATAGTGAACGATATGGCAGATGTAACCTCATATAGAGTGTTAATTTTGGTGGTGGCGGAATAGTGCTATGTACTGATATTTCTTGGAAAGGAGATACTGAACTTGTGGAGGTGATTGAGTGAATGACAGCTAATATGTACATTAAAAACATTTTAGAAGATCATGTTTTGCCATTTGCCAGCCATACTGGATAACAAATTCGTGTTAATGCACCATGATGGTAGAGTAGTGAATACTTAATTTGATAAGATTCAATTTAAAAATTATATTGGTCATCATGTAGCCCACATTTATTAAATTTAAATCCGATTATACCATTTATATGATACATTAAAACATCGTATTCGGAAAAGAAATATTATTTCGATGACACCGGGGGCAGTACAAAAAATTTTATATTTCAAAATATGCAATATTTTTGTCCGTGAGTGTATTTATATTCCTAAAGTTTTGCAATATCGTCTTTGCATGTCAAAATATTTCAAACATTTTTGTTTTTTGCCAAAGACCACGTAGATCTACCTACCTTAAAAAATTAATATCGGTGGAAGTTTTAATGTATTCACCCCTGGCATACACGGTTTTTTGCTTAAATAAAAAAGTCGAGCTATATAGTTTGAATTTGTACGCCAAATATTATTGATAATCTGATTATGAGTCTAAAACTTGAAAATTGAAGAATTCGATTATGACACTTTTGAAGTAATTTGATCTTCTGACCGGAATTCTAATAAAGCAAGAATTAGAGGTGGGAGAGGTTTAAAGTTCGGGTTAACGAATCCGGAACACTGATTCAAATCAGTTGTTGTCGCCATGTTCCGGTACTCCCTTATTAAGTAGTGGATATTTTTTTGGTGTAAGTATTCATAGATATATTAACAATAGATCAGGCTAGTTATAAGTCGCTCAAAGCATCGAGGTGTAACGCCAATATCAAGTACAGTGGTCTAGCTATCTTTGTCTGTCGTACGAGTGTGAGCGTATCTACCAAGAGGTGGGAGTAATGGAACGACACTGACACAGCGGCAGCGGCCATCATATGCTAGAGCAGTGAAATGGATAGTATATGACCCGCTTTAACCCAAAACGCATTTTTTCTATAATTATGGTCATCCTCTGGAATTTCTTAAATTTTGTGGCCCTCCATTAAAAAAGTTTGCCCACCACTGTGCTAGAGAGAGAAAGCTAAGCGCAGGTAGAGAGAGATAGATGGACCACCGACCCGAATTGCTCCGCGTTACGCTATTTTTCGTACCTTGACTAATCTACGTATTATTATATCTATGGGTGTATTACTCGTCAAATATACCTTGAAACTTAGTATTTTTGATATTAGGCTCCATCCGCGATGTGCAGTGGAGAGCTACAAAATGCATCATTATTGTTTCGTGATCATGAAATAGAAAAACCGTTGTTGTCTTTTGCTTATGTCCAAAGTACAGTGGAACCCGCTTATTAGAGTACCGGTTATAAGAATATCCCGGTTTATGAAATATAAATTCAAGGTTCCAAAACGTTTCTATTTACTCCTTAATAAATTTATCCGTTTATAGGAATACGTTTTAATAAAATAATACCGTTTAATCGAATATCATTCAGGTCAATGAAAAAATTTTTACCTATAATTTCCTAAAAATTATGTCTGGTATTTTATGTTTTCTCGCCAAGGCCCTCGAAGGCCTGTACTTGCTGATTTGTATATTTTGGGTTTGTCAGGTAATAATACTTTATTACTACTGTTTATGAGTACCAATTCGATCGATCGCTGACAAAGGTCGGTGTACCGCGTATTTTACAGGTCGCAAAATGATTTCATATTTTTGTCTACTAATTTCTATACCTACCTACCATATTGTTACCACCCACTTGCTTGTTATAAAAGTTTTAGAAACAGTTAATCGGACATCGTAACCGTTTGTAATGTTATAGCAAATTTTATGGAGGGCCAATCCAATGTAAATTTAATTTTTTAAATTTAGAGCAACATTGACTAATATTTTATGTAACAAAACAAAACAAGCTTTTTACACATATAATTTTTCAAGACAAAATAATAAGAAAATATTTACATATCTATATATTGCATAGGTACATTTCGTATTAATTACCTGTATGCATCCACATAATATTATTATAATGTAATTTGTGTTTTTTAATAAATAAATAATAGTCACACTACTGTATTTTTGACATAAAAATAACTAAAACCATATAGATATACATATTCGGTAAACTTATTTCGGCTAGCCACCAATGCTCGGTTATTAGAATATCCCGGTTATAAGAATATTTTTGATTGGCACGAAGGCTATTCCAATAAGCGGGTTGGTATACGTATGCTTTATAGATTACCAGAAAGCATTTGACCGAGTAAAACATGACAAATTAATAACTCCAATCCAAGAAATTGGAATTGACAACTAAGATCTGAGAATTATCAGAAACATTTATTACAATCAAACGGCCAAAATCAAAATGAAAGACCGGTTGACTGATAAAGTTACAATAGAACGAGGAGTACGACAGGGCCGTATTTTATCTATTCAATATTTACTCTGAATGGGTATTTAAAGAAGCTTTAGACGGTTGTGCGAAGGGAGTATTAATAAATGGTGAATGGTTGAATAACATTAGATATGCAGATGACACCATAGTTTTTGCCTATAATCTGAATGATTTACAGATATTAACAAATCGTGTAACAGAAGTCAGCAACAGATACGGATTAGCTCTAAACATAAAGAAGACCAAATTTATGACAATTAGCAAAAAAACAATACTAAACGCTCAACTTACATTCAACCAACAAAATATCGAAAGAGTTGAGCAATATACATATCTGGGCACGAATTTAAATAGCCAATGGGACCGCTCAACAGAAATTAAACAGTGAATAATAAAAGCGAAAACAGCATACGTTAGAATGAGACTCCTTTTCAACAGTCGAGATATATCATTAAAAACAAAATACCGTCTGTTAAAATGCTACATATTCACAGTTCTGCTCTACGGAATGGAAGCGTGGACATTAACTGTTGCATCTATGAATCGGCTCGAAGCTTTCGAAATGTGGTGTTATAGGCGCATCTTACTTATATCCTGGGTTTACCGAATTACTAATGTGGAAGTCCTGCATAGAATGGGAAAAGAGTGTGAAATTCTCATAACCATCCAAACCAAAAAAATAGAATATCTAGGACATGTAACGAGAAATCAAGAACGTTACGGCCTTCTCCAACTGATGCTCCAAGCAAAGGTAAATGGTAAAATAGGACCAGGAAGAATACGCATTTCCTGGCTTCAAAATTTATGAAAGTGGTATAACACGACTGCCACTGACTTGTTTCGCGCTGCGGTAAACAAAGTCAAGATAGCCATGATGATCGCCAACATCTGGAATGAATAGACACTTTAAGAAGAAGAAGATGTCCAAAGTACTGTTATTGTTTGATTTAAGTTTTTAAATTATTAAAATGGATTTTCAATCAAAATTAGAAGGTAAAGTCTCGTCTGGACAAACTGTAGGGGTAGTAACAAATGTAGCCTAACAACATAAGAATGAAATCTGCAAAATTCTTTTAGGAGTCTCATGTTTGGTATCCTTTGTATATGACCCAACCATCTCAGTATTTATGATTTTATGATCACTACCATATTAGGTTCTCCATACATTTTCTTTAGTTTTTTATTTGGCCTTTTTATCCACATTCTATTTCATAACTTTCCTCCAAGTATTTTCCTGAACACTTTTTTCCCATACTTTGAGCATCACTTGTTCGGATTTGTTCTTCGTCCATGTTTCACTGGCATATAATACTACAGGTCTTATCACTCTCTTATATTTTTATTTTAGTCCATTTTGATATATTTTTACCTCTTAATAACTTGTTTAGAACAAAGATACAACTATTACCAGCCATAATCCTCGCTTGGATTTCTTTCTTCGTATTTGGGCTTGGTGAATATCGTCCTTAGATACTGGAATCTTTCTACGTCATTGAATTTATTACTTTTCCTTCTGTGATTATTTCCAGGTATTGTCCTTATATGTATTCTCGTTCTGACCATTCCATATTGGCCTTTTCTTCGTTTATGTATATTCGTTTCTTTTTCGCTTTCGCTAGTCTTTTTATTATTTCTTGATTCTGTGTTCTTTGACGACAATTGCGAGAAGGATACTGAACAACAATGAAGACAGTGGGTCTACTTGTCGCATCATCACACTGATTTTAAACTTATCAGTTTCCTCTGCATTTGTTTTATCACTGTCCTCTGTTTTTCTGAGTGTCACTTTTATTATTCTTACTATTTTTTACCTTTCCCTTTATTGTGGGGTATGGAACAGACGAAATGAAGGAATGATTAAGACAGGAGAACGTTCCACTTTCAGAAGAAATGACAGAGAAGATACATTATCCAAAAGTACTCACATAAAAAAGAAGATACTGCGAAATGCATCAGAAAACTGAGATATGACAATTTATTAAAGATATTAAAATCACGAAATAACTTTTGGACTCGGATAGAGTGATCTACGGTGAAGATCCGATCAATCCATCTCCAGTAAAAAAATTCTTTAAAGATATGAACCTCCCCTGATACTTAAGAACAAGAAATAAAATTTGAGTGTAATTATCAATTACATAATTATTTAAAAAGCTGCGGATTCAGCTTCCTTAATCATGTTCTGTAACAAAAATTTCCAGACTAATTAAAAAGTTAAGTAAGAATGACTAATAATTTAAATTTTTGTTGCTTCTTTGCGTCTTTTGATAATTAGATACAGCCTGTTTTCTCAGCCTATTTCCGGGGAAAAGTTAAATTATGTTGTGGTGGAAAATTTGAATATTTTAGGCACAGAAAAAGTTTAACCTAAACCAATATTTATTCTATAATCGTTTTCCGGAAATGAAATAAAGTCACACAATATTTAACTTTGACATGCCATAAGAAAATAGTTTCAGAACTTTCTCACAGCTTATACTATTTAAATGACAACAAGATAAATAAAAAAGTGATGTTTTTCTTTCCGTGCTAAAATTTCAACTATTTTACCGACAGAAAAAACCAAAATATCGTTAGAAAATCAAGGAGTATATGAGATTCCATGTGGGGATTGTAAAAAAGGCAGACCAACCAAGCAGTCCATGTTAGACGAGAAGAACACCGAAATGCCATCGAAAGAAGTGAAACAACGTCGTCCCTCGCACAAGATGTCATAAATACAGGACATACAATAATCCCGAACCACATGACTATGCTAGCTAACATAGAAATCAAAAGAAAACGTGAAATCAGAGAATAGATAGAAATAGAAAAAAATCTTAACAGTCTAATCCAAAGAGACGATGCCCAAAGGCTTCCTACAACATGGAAAACGGTACTGAAGAAAAAAACCAAAATAAATCAGGTAAAGACATCGACGCGTATCACCCCTCCTGCCCCTCCAACCTATACATCGCCAATAACAAGAGCCAGGAACCGCGCGTGCCGGGAAGCGCATCACGATCGGCTATATAAGTGACCGTATCTCGAATAAAAATTCAGTTTTCTTCAAGCAGCAACAAGAAGCGGAACTACCTGACTTGACAATGGCAAGTGAGCCTTGCGGAAACGTCGTCAACATAATGGTTTTTCTAAAACCAAAAATTATTCAACGAGGAGTCAAATCCGGAAAAACGAAAAAAGTACATATAGCTCCTGCGGAAATTTCAAGTGTAACATGGGTAATTTTTACCATAAAAATTACTCAAAATTTCTAATTTTTCAAAACTCCTTATATCTTTCTCTACTCAAAAGATCAGACATCATTATATCGTTGTGATTGAAAATAAAAAAATATTTTTAAGAAACGCTTTTCTTTAGTTACGAGTGACTAAAATTAAACATGTTATAAAAAAATCAACCAAAAAGCAAAAAATAAAAAAAAAATTGAAAAAATCTAACACATTCGTCAAAGAAAAGTGTGGTGCATCTTCATCGAATAAACGGTTTTCGCACCACGCTTTTCTTTAACGAATGTGTTAGATTTTTTCAATTTGTTTGATTTTTTTGCTTTTTAGTTGATTTTTTTTATATGTAGTCGTATATCGTCATTTTTATTAAAATATGTATAAAACATACATGATGTACAAACATGAAAAGTAGTCGGAATCGGCAAAAAATTTGAAACTTTATTGTTTATTTATGAAGCATAACGTAAACAATTAACGTAAAAAGTGAAATTATGTATAGTTCATATAATTAGCTACAATCTGTAAAAGTTTTAAGTTTCTTCATTGCAAAAAAACAAGAGAATTTAAGCATTTAAGTTTTAATTTAAACAATTAATAAACAATAAAAGAATGTGTGTGTACTTTGTACGCACGTAAGAAGTTATACTTCTATTATATGATTATAAACGAAATTAATATACTTTTTATTTATATTTTATTTAAATATTAAATTAATTTATACTTACTACTTCTCAAACATTTTTATTAAAACAGTGCCAAAAAACACATTAAAAATGCCACAAATGATTTCTGAACATTAATTGTCGGAAATTTTTTTAACTAAATACGTATTTTCTGAAAATAAAATTATATAATAAATATACTTACAATCATAAAATGTATAAAAAAAAAATAAAAAAATAAAAGTTTCTATTGGGATTCGAACCAACTTACCACGCGGCTGGTATTTGCGTTGTATTGGGATTCACCCGCATTAAAACTTCGCCACAGAGACAGCTCGTCATTATGTGCGAAGATCGTCTAACTAAACAGATTAACCTTTTGACATTTTTAACTTATGTAAATCAAATTATTTTGATTTTGAATTGAAATGATTTAGAATTGAAAAAATACAACAAAACATATAGTAAGAAGACAATATATTAGGTGAATATTGATAGAAATTTTGATGGTAATCAAATTATGTAAATAAAAGTATTACATACTACTTATGTATTTTGGTAGGTTCAAGGTAGGTATCGGAGCCCGTATAACGACTAATAAATTTCGCAATCACTTGCGTCGTGCAAAGTGGCTATGTTCAAATATCATAACAAAATTTGATCAACTATTTATAAAACACTTACCAGTGAAAGATTCTTTAGCTTTGAATAAGCGAGATCTGCGGCACTCATACTAGGCACAGTTTGATGAGCTTTCACATTGGCATGCAACAATCATCTCTTCTATGTAAATAAGTCCAAAAATATAATATGAAAACTATTTAAAAAGGCAGTATAACCATTAACTAACTTTTTGTTTGTTGTTTCTCTTCCTACAAATTTTAAAACGCAACAAGAATACATTATAACCAAACCATGCACAGTCCCACAGCTGTGCCACAGCTGCCATATTGGATAATTTTTGTCATGTCATTTGAACATCCAATCAGAACAAAGTTATAATGCGCATGCGCCCAGTCGCTAGGTTTTCCCATATAAAATTTCACCGTCATTACGCCCGTAAAGAAGTATAACTTCAAAAATATTTTTTATTGACTATTCGTGTATTTTTCCCGCGAATGCATATGTCTGCAAATTTTTAGTCATTTGCATTGAAGAAAAGCCAGTCAAATTAACGTCCAAAGATTTGACCCAAACGATTAAATTAAAGAAAAACGTTTAATTAATTAATACGACAAAACGAATTCTAATGTTAATTGTAGCACAAAACGTCTCTACCGGTGGTTTTTCTAAGACTACGATAAAAACACGAATTTTTTGAATTCGAGTTTTGGTTGAAGTTTTGTTTCGTATCGTATTGAAATTTGACACGAATAAACGCCGATTTATATACAGTGCTAGTCAAAAGTCCGTACCCCCCTCGTATCTTTTGAACGGTTATACCTATAATAGGGAAATTTGGAGGGAGGAAATAAACGGACGTAAGCTTCTTAACTAGTCATGACAGGTGACGTAATAGTGACAGATGACTTTACAGCGCCACTGTGACAGATAATTTTAAATGGGACCTTATGGCAAGTGATACCTCGTTTGAAAGATATTGATTCAGTCATACTAATTTTGTTTGAGTTTAAGCTAATTTTGATGAATAAATGAAATAAATATAAAATTGTAGTTTCGCATTTAATTAATAAATATTCAAAATTCCGCCTATGATAACTTGTCAAAAAGGTTGACGTTGACGTAAAAACTACTAGAAAATTGAAAAACGTCAACTTTTTTGACAAAAAAAAAACCATAGGCGGACCTTTGAATTTTTATTAATTAAAAGCGAAACTACAATATTATATTTATTTAATTTATCCACCAAAATCAAAATCAACTTCCAAAAAAATTAGCATGCCTGAATAGGTATTTGAATACCTATTAATGATTTGAATAAATTATCGATCACAGTGGCTCTGTAACGTCATCTGTCACTATTACGTCACCTGTCATGACTAATTAAGAAGCTTACGTCTGTTTATTTCCTCCTTCCAAATTTCACTATTATAGGTATAACCGTTCAAAAGATAAGAGGGGGGTACGGACTTTTGACTAGCACTGTATAAACAAATATATGAGCGTTCAAGATTTGAAACTTTATTGTTTATTTATGAAGCATAACGTAAACAATTAACGTAAAAAGTGAAATTATGTATAGGTTATATCATTAGCTATAATCCGTAAAAGTTTCAAGTTCTTACATTGTTAAAAACAAGAGAATTTAAGCATTTTCCATTAAAATCATATTTTTTTTATTTAAACAATTATTAATAAACATAAAATTTTTTTTATTGACTATTCGTGTATTGTTCCCGCGAATGCATATGTCTGCAAATTTTCATTCATTTGCATTGAAGAAAAGTCAGTCAAATTAACGTCTAAAAATTTGATGCAAACTATTGAAGTAAAGAAAAGCGTTTAAAAAGCTCTATAAATTCAATAACCTCCAATGGCATTTGCGTAAAAACTTCTATAGGAAGCATTTTCCGATAAAGTAAATATTGTCAAATCAACATGAATAACTTATAAGATTTTGCACTTTCCTCAAGGGAGTTAGTTTATTTGTATATCTCCAATCCTATCTCCCAGTTCTTCTTTCAAACTAGGTCGCGGGAAAGATTTCCTGTAAAAATAAAAATGTCACGATATAAGAATTCAAATTTATGTTTGTATATACTTTGGTTTTAAAGGCCTTCGAGAGATTTATGAAAATGAAAAGCAAGTCGTAAAAACATGGGTCATAAAATTATAAAGAAAGAGAAAGAAAAATGAAAATTTCCCTTTGAGTTGTGGTTGTATTCACCCCAATATAAGATATTAAAATAATGTTCTGAAACTGTTTTATATTCCATTGAAATGTAAGGGTTGCATTATTTTATTTTAATGTGTATGGGGGTTCAGTAGAAGCTTAAGTTTAAGTTTTTGTGGTCGCCGCCCTTGTCCCTCGTCCCTCTTGGAAAAAGGGGTGCAAAGGGCTTTCGCGCTGTATCTCCTAAACTAGCAACCATACAGAAAATTTATTTACACCTAAATTGTAGCAAATTAAATTTTCTACAATTTTATGTTTATTACTTTTTATCGTCAAGTGACCAACAAAAAAGTTATAAACAAAAGTAAGAGAAAATTTTGTAAGAAGTTCCTTTTTGGAGGTTATAACTTTTTTCCGTTAATTTTACAATAAAATAACATCATAGCGATTTTACAGAGTGTTCTTCAATGAACAATTTCTACTACAAAATTGTTTATTTTATTTATTTTTCTAGGTTTTACAGCGCTTCAAACTTGACCAGATTCTCGAATTCTCATAGGAATACAATAAAAACACAACCTTGGGCTTGCTTTTCTATCTATATATTTATTTATTATGATTTCAACATTCCTATGCTGTTATTAAGCTATTTTTGACCCTTTTCCCGGCCACTTATGAGGTACAGTCTGGAGGCGCGTTTTTGTGTGGTATCCCCAATAGGCCTAATCCACGGACAATTTCTAGACAAAATAATATTATTTATTATTATATGTTGAAAAAGATCTATCATAGTTATTATTTTTTATTTTTTTCGATGGTCCAGGCTGTGAATCAAGATCTGAATCAGTATCCGAGGTGAACATTTGAGGTCTGCTTTTCGGCAACCACATTGCACCAATTCCAGTTTCCATTGCATCTGCTAAAGATGAATTTCATAAGGGGATACTGGAGGCTTGGAAGTTTCAATTGGTATCCAAAATGTTCCATGCTTTTTCCAGCCCCAATTTTCTGGATCACAATGTTTACCGAGCCATGACTGAATCTGGTGTTACACTCTGAATGTGTGGAAACGGGCTGCATCTTGGGTTGAAGGAAGTGAGAAGACATTAAATGCATTTTTTGTCACTGTTTTAGCGAATCGTTTGTATCTCAGGGTTTCCAGAGAATCGTCTTTATTTTCGCCATATAAAGAGACGAAAAACCTTCGCCGACAACAGTGAGTAAAGATGGCTCGACTTTCCCCCTGACAAATAATTTTCCCTATAAGCTTCTTACAAATAAAATAACCACCATTCATGACGCGCTCTTACAAAAAACACAAAATTCGTTTCGAATCACGAAAATATAAATTTTACCCACAAGACTCTCAATAGTATTATCTATAAAACTCAAAATAGTTTTTCACAATTTTTAATACGACTGCACGTGGCCAAATAGGTAGCACCACCATAAGAATAAGTTAAGTAGATGGGGACCGACTGACGTACCACCTAGGATAAATTATAATAATAAAAGTAATAGCTGGCAGATATTCAATCCGGTACGGAAGAAAACTGACGTAACTGCAAATTTTGTCAATTCCGAACTGTAAAAATGTGCTGAGCCACTATAGGGTAACTGCGTCGTTACTGAAATACGCGCTTGTTAGACCTTGTTAAACCTTAGACCTAAGTTAGACCTTGTTTCAGATGCATAATGACGCAACTGTAGAAAATTCGAACCAATATCGATGAAAATAAAAGCCATCGTTGTCAAAAACAAAAGCCATATCGATGCTCCTGGACGATTATCTTCATTGAATCCCTATTTTAAATATTTAAAAATCGTTTTTTGCTCTTCTGAAGAATTTTACATTTTGCGGTTGCGTCATTCTTCTTCTGGGCCGACGAATTTGTCCTCAAACAACTTCTTGGGCCTTTTCTATATATATATGCTTAGGGTTCTAAGTTTTATAGTGGGGAGAAACTACTACTAAGTTCCTATACACTTTTCTGCTGCTTACGTCATGGCCCTCTGTATTGTCTGCCAGCTATTGATCTTCAATTTCCTGTTTAACTAGATTATCTAGCCTATTTACTGCCTGTTTACTAACTGTTCATCTTGAAGGTGCTCTAATTGGTAATTTAATCTGTCTCTTACAGACTTTTGAATTATTGGTAATTCTTGTTAAAATTTTGCTATTACTAGTCCATGGTCGCTCTTGGTATCTTCCCCTTTGTAACTCCTACTGTAGTAATATTAGAACACTCTTTATAAAAGATGTTTAAACCTCACTCAAAGTCAATAATCGAGGTATTATTAATTCTTGAATTCAGTTGCCCTGAGTAACATTGATATGTCATGCATGTTATTATTGAAAGGTGTATATAAACAGTAATCCTGGTGATCTAGATTATTGTAGTAAATATTTATTAATGTAAAGATGACTGCGACATGCCTTGGACTAGGTCACTACCATTTGTTGATGTTTATACTCGTAGTTTGAATAACCGTTAATAAAGTCTAAATGTAGTCTGATTGAAGAAGTTTTATTGAACGTATTTAAGGACTAAAGGCACCATATCTCAATAACAATCATATTTTACCACACTACAATTTACTATTGCCTTATCATGTTTGCTTTCTAGGAGGATATGATCTATCTTATTTTTACTTTACATAAAAATTATGCTTTATTCATATATTTTTATACTTATCCATAAAAATAAAGATTATTAAATAACAAAAGCCTATAGCTTAGAGTGTTTGTTTCCAAATCAAATACAGAAGCAATTTTCTCTTTTACGAGATGTTTTTAAATTAATCGCCTTTTATCTTTTTGCAAAAATACAAATCTGCGAATATAATCGCCCATATTTGACCCTTCCTATTAAAATAATGGAAATGGTGAATCGAATGCCATTATACAAATTGAAAGAAAGACCAATTAGTATAAAGTTATCCTCGTTTGGATTTACGACATGCCATTTGGAGAATCTTTTAATTTTTTGCTCGTTCTATGGACGCGTCAACTTGCATTAATTTTAATGGCCGGGCAAAGAAGATGTATAGTGTTTTATAGGGGCGACAAGGGGACTGTATGTTCTAGATCGTTCGGTCATTTATTTTTGTTTTTCTAGAGTTAACTAGCGAGGAAAATAAATTGATCCCTCGAGAAGAAATTATACTTACAATAAAAATAGAACGTAAAGTAAAATATTTACTGTAAAATATCTAAAGGCAGTATCCGATGGACCGTGGCGTGACACTCTTCACAAATTTACGACGGTAATGAGAAATAGATAATATATATAATTTATTTATTTATTTATTTATTTATTTATTTATTTATATATATTTACGAGCAAAGCTGATTGCAATAAAACATTACAGAAGATATGAAGAGCTAACAAAATATTACAAATATACGTAAAATACAATAAGATACAATAAACACTACGACAATAAAGCAAGTCAAAAAGTAAAAATAACAGGTAAAGATATATAATCACAAGTTTAAAATATTCAAGAACATATAACTAGAGGGTGCAATCCTTTAGCGTTTTTAAAAATCGCGAACTATCCGCAAAGAAATCCACACAATTGGAGCAAGCATTTGCCTGTCTAGAAACCCTTGAGATGAAAGAATTTGCAGTGAAGTTAGTTCTGCTGATGGGAGTATGAAACGTAGATCTTGAACATGTGATTCTGGAGGGAATACGTAAACCTACTTCCTCCAGGAGCTCAGGGCAGTCGTGAATTGAATTTATAATATTATACAACATGTACATGTCCTTCTTTTTCCGTCTGCTTGATAAGGTGTCAATGTTAAGTTCTAGTTCAAGATCCGTATAATTCCAGTCACTACGGTTTGTTTTGAATGCGACGAACCTAAGGAATAGGTGCTGGATCCTTTCAATCTTACAGTTGTATGTCTCATAGGTGGGTGACCAGACGCAAGATGCATATTCCACGATTGGCCTCACCATTGCACAGTACAACAGTTTAAACGATCTCAACTGCTTAAAGTCTTGGGAGCATCTTTTAATAAAACCTAACAGTTGAAGCGATTTTGAGATGATATTGCTTATATGAATATTGAAAGATAGTCCAGAGTCAAGTGTAACTCCAAGATCTTTTATGGATGTGACTGTTGTGATATTTATATCACCTATTTTGTATGTGAAAGAGATAGGACTTTTCGAACGCGTGAATGAAATGTGAAAACATTTGCAGGAGTTGAGAACCATGTCATTGTTGCTGCACCATTCATTCAACCGATTCAAATCGGACTGAAGCCTTAAACAGTCGAGTGGATTCCTATAATACTGAAAAGAAAAGAGAGCACAGTTCCAATTAGGTAACCTTGTCTCCTCGAGTATCGAGTGGACACGACCAAGGACACCACCAATGTTGGCGGTAGAAATTTTAGTAAATTGGTTAATCCATACAACAATAACAATCCCATCACAACATCGTTAGACCACTCCATAGTAAAATTACCACGGCAATCACCGTACCAGTCTTTAGTCGAGTTGGAAGAGTGTATCAGCTTCTGACTTCCTTTGAACCGTGTTCATTTACCGACAAACGATGGGAGACTCCTCACCGACCATGAATAGAGGGTTCAGTTTTTGTCCAAGGATCGTAAATCACAAATTTTGAGGGAAATTATGCTATTTCACGTTGCTTTGATGTCTTTAATTTTTATCTTGATCTATTACGTAATTTATATTTATCTAGCATTCGTTGTAAATCGTTTTTATTCTCTGTTAGTTTATACTTCTGAATATATAATTTCTTCCAATATAACTTCTCTATATAACTTCTGAATACATGGTGTATAACAGAAACGCGTAATGTAGAAGACGAGAGAGGGTAAAAATGAGTTTCCGCAAACATAGATGAAGGGTATGCAGATATACAGGGTGTTTCATTAATAATTGTCCATATAATAACTGGAGAAACCTTAGCATAAAATACGAAGATTTAACCGAAAACACTTAAATAAAATATGGTTCCTTACTGAGTTACAGGGTGTTTTATCTAAAAATTTAAAAACTATTTTTGCTCAGCATTTTAAAACTATTCGACGCAAACTTTTCATACTTCACTTAGCTTCCATTCGTCGTGGTAGTCAGACGTGCGTAGGAAAGAAGCTTGTTTTTTAAAACCGGTGTCTATAAATTAGATATTTAAATAAATATTTTGTGAACTTTAAAAGTAAATTAATTACACCAAATAAAAAAGCGAAATCGGAATAAAAACATTAAAAAGTTATGAGTGCAGTTAGCGGGGGCGACGCCCCCGATAAAAATGTTTTAGAAACCCAAATGGATACAGAACATGCAACATCTTCAAAGGAGGAGCTATTAGGATTCCAAAATCTTGTTCCAGTTACACAGATAAGTACCACAAAACTTGTTAATAATAAACCCATTATCGATAATGACTTTGCTAATGTACACACTTCAATAACAAATAACATTAACAAAGAAGTAGGAACAAAAAGGGAGGAATTTCTTTACCGACAAAACGACCTAGGACCTTTTTACGCGTATTTAGAAAATAATTCACCCGATTTTAAAGGCAGATTAAACGCGTTAAGGATAGGTGACATTATTATCACAAATTTTAAAGAAATTGATGAAAAAATTGTTAGCATTGACGCAGTAGGAAGAAATAAAATACGTATAAAATTTAAAGATTATAAATCGGCTAACTATATCATATCTAAAAAAAATGAAGCAATATTTATAAAAAATAATCTAGACATATACATTCCTAAGTTTCTTTTAGTTAGACAGGGCGTAATAAAAGATATTTCCACAGAATTTTCAGTAGAGTATGTTAAAAACAGAATAAAAATGTACGATTTACACTGTAAATTTGAAGTCCTTCAAGTCACAAGATTAAATCGAAGACAAGTAGATGAAAACGGTACTCAATACATTCCAACAAAAACATGCGTAGTTAGTTTTAAGTCACAAGTGCTACCAAAATATATAACAATCAACAAGGTACTAAAGGAAGTCGAACCATACAAACAAAAGGTGCTATTATGCTTTAATTGTCTTCGATTTGGACATACAGGTGGGCAGTGTAAGAGCAAGGCTAGGTGCGATAAATGTCAAGAATCCCACAACTCAAAAGATTGTAAAAAGACCGATCTCACTCCAAAATGTTTTAACTGTTCGGGAGATCATTTTACTACAAATTTAAGCGCGTGTCAAGAATTTCAGCGTCAAAAACTTATTAAAGACGCTATGTCTTCCAATAATATTAGTTATCAAGACGCAAACAAACAGTTCCCCAGAAACTCCTATGCAAAAGTAACATCCATAAATACGGAACAAACTACAAACCTCTCCTGCCTCAAAACTTTTCCTCCATTAAATCCCAATAATTATACACCCACCCAATTCCCATCAAATCCAATTAACAAAATGTCAACTAATAATATATTCTACAATAATAATTCAAATAGTACAAATTCTCGAACATTCAAAAGACAGAAACCAAATAGTCCAGATCCAACATTAATTTTGCATAATGAAATTATATCTTCCCCTAGATCTCAATTACCTACGGGGGGAATATTAGACAGCATTAACTATAAGGGAAATATTAATAAAAATCCAGTTGCATCTCCTTCAGACTTGAGCATGATAAATTCAATATTAGAATTAGTTATAGAAATTGTCACAAAAGTTTTAGTAACAAAAAGTATAAACATAAATAAGGAAGAACTCGAAAACTTAGTAAAATTAACTATAAATGGAAACACGTCATCACATTCTCAGACCTCAACCATGCAATAAATATCCTTCAATGGAACTGCCGTTCGGCAGTTTCTAATAAAAATAACTTAGAATATCTACTAGATAGGGGCAACTACTCCGTTGCACTTCTATCGGAAACATGGTTTAAAGCAGAAAAATACTATAATTTTAAAGGCTTCAACAATATTCGCTGTGACCGGGACGACGGGTACGGCGGCTCTGCCATTTTATTAAAATCAGACTTAATATACCAAGAAGTCTCAATTCCAACTACAATCAACTTTGAGCATACTTGTATCTCGGTAAATTTTCCATATATACATAAAAAAATTTACTTTGTTTCAGTATACCTTAAACCGAGAACTAGAATATCATTACAACAGTGGATTAACTTTTTGGAACAAATTCCAAAACCATTCATAATTGGGGGCGACTTTAACGCACATAGTTTGGCATGGAACGATGGATATGACGATATCTATGGCAAGATTCTTTTGGAAGCTATCGAACTATGCAACCTAGTAATTATAAACGACGGATCACCTACATTAGCAAACAATAAGAAGTCAGCTGTAGACTTGACCCTCTGTACACAGGATCTGACACAACTAATTACGTGGTGTACTTTAGAAGAACCTTATGGCTCTAATCACTTACCAATACACATACAATTTGGAAGGAATATTCCACCTGCGCAAATTAAACAGACAAAACATAATATATGGAGACTCAAGGCTGCTAATTGGGATGTATACACCGCTACCCTTGAAGCAACAGAACCAAAATCATCACTAATGGGCATTATCGACAATATTAACAAAGCTGCCGACAAAGCAATTCCGTTACGAAAATCAAACGCACAAAATAGAAATCATTGCTCAAAGGACTGGTGGAACGAAACCTGTAACATAGCTGCTAAAGCAAGAAAACAAGCTTTCTTAACCTACACACAGGCTCCATATCTTAATAATCTAACAGAATATAAAAGACTTGATGCAGTAGCTAAAAAAACTTTTAAAGAAACTAAGAAAAAAAGTTGGATAAATTACTGCCAAAATCTAAATCAAAATACACCAATTAAAGAAGTGTGGAACAAAGTAAACCGATATAAAAACCGAAAACAAGCGAATAAACCCCTAATGGACCCCAAAGAAGACTGGATAAGCGAATTCCACACAAGAATCTCACCTCCATGGGTCGAAAACAACATTACTCAACAAATAGCTACTGTAAATAGGAACACTTCTTTCCTACAATCGTTATTTCAATTATGGGAACTCGATCATTGCATTAAATCAACAAATAATAAATCTCCCGGGGCGGATAACATTTCATATAATATGTTGCATAAAATGCCCTTAGACCATAAGAAAGCCCTGTTGGAATTGTTCAATTCGATTTGGATAAATAGGATTCCTTTTCCACCGATGTGGAAAGAATACATCATAGTACCTATCAAAAAACCTGGAAAACAGAATGGAAATGCAGATTCATATAGACCCATAGCTTTATCATCGTGTATATTTAAAACCATGGAAAGAATGATAAAGAACAGGCTTGAATATTGGCTAGAAAATGAAAAAATATTACCTGACTCACAATATGCTTTTAGAAAGAGAAGATCTTCCTTGGAACCCCTAACGATACTAGTAAATGACATCTATCTAGGATTCACACACAAATACAGCACTTTGGCCACATTTTTGGATATAACTTCAGCATATGATAATGTTGAAATAAATATACTAGAAGAGAAGCTCATCAATATTGGTCTACCAACCTCCTTTGCCAACTTCATAAAATCAGCTTACTCTAATCGATCAGTTTCCTTAAAGATAAATCAAGAAATTTCGGAATCAAGAATATGTAGATCTGGATTACCACAAGGTAGTATCCTGAGCCCAATCCTCTACAGCCTGTACACAATGGATATAGAAAATGTTATATCACAAAAGTCTAAAATCATTCAATACGCTGATGATGTTGTTATTTACACCAGTAGCAAATCAGAGGACAAATGTATAGAAAATATCAACACTGAATTTATAAAAATCCAAAAATACCTAGACAACATGGGACTTTCCATATCCGAGTCCAAAACCAATATATGTATTTTCTCTAGAAACAGAAACAACTATCAAAGACAATTAACAATAGGAAAATATAAACTCTGTATTAGTAACTCTGTAAAATATCTTGGTCTGCATCTAGATAGAAAACTATTATGGAAGGACTGTATCCACCAAATTATCAAAAAAACAAGTAATTCTATAAATATCCTAAGAGCGTTTTGTAGAGCAAAGTGGGGAGCAGACCCAAATACGGCTTTACTATTCTACAAAACAATGGTACGATCAATAATGGATTATGGAAGTCAACTCTATGGAACAGCAGCAGATACACATCTAAATAAAATCGAGATACAACAAAATAAATGCTTAAGAGTTTGCCTGGGATATCTTAAGTCAACGCCCATAAACATTATACAAGCTGAAGCCGTGGAACCTCCTCTTAAACTAAGAAGACAACTATTGAGCAGAAAATTCATGATAAAAACCATTTCAAAAAAAACTTCTTACCTCAATAGTGTACAGTCACTAACAGTTCAAGTTTTGACCCATAGATACTGGCACTTCAAGAAAACCCCCCTCATAGTAGAATCTTTCTCAGAAATAGCTGACATTACAGATACACTCTATTCCAACCAACTCCCTCCAGTTTTAATTTACTCACCTGAACAAATTTTTTCACGTGAAATTAGAACCTACTATTTTGAAAGTGAAGAAGTAGCAAGTATCAATCAAACAAAGTTCAACGAAACAAAAAACAAATACTGGCCAAACTATGATTCCATATTCACTGATGGATCAAAGTCAAAAGAATATACCAGTTGTGCCTTTTACCATTTTGAGGAAAATACTAACAAAAAATTTATTTTACCAAAGGAAGCTTCCATATACACTGCAGAACTAACAGCAATAGTGCAAGCTATGAAATACGTACTCGGCTCTAACCACGACAAATTTATAATATGTACGGACAGCAAAAGTGCAGTAGATAAACTTAAAAATGTTAAAATAAATAGATCAGTTAATCATATTGAAGCAAAAATCCTGTATTTACATAATGAGATACACATCAAGAATAAAGTCGTCATATATCTATGGGTAAAGGGACACGCAGGCATAACAGGTAATGAAATGGTGGATGCCTTAGCAAAAACAGCCCCAACATCAGG
This sequence comes from Diabrotica virgifera virgifera, assembly GCF_917563875.1. Classification (NCBI taxonomy): domain Eukaryota; kingdom Metazoa; phylum Arthropoda; class Insecta; order Coleoptera; family Chrysomelidae; genus Diabrotica; species Diabrotica virgifera. Next base: position 212,680,185 of record NC_065451.1, on the reverse strand, counting down.
AGAAGAACTAAATCTTAAACTACCCCCGTCCGATTTATTCTTAAATCAAAGGAACAAAATAAATGAGATGTGGCAAAACCTATACAGTGCATCAACAACTGGAACAAACTTTTGTAAACACCAGCCAAGGATCCCCAGAAAACCATGGTTTCACAAAATACCAAACAGAAACTTTGTCGCCACAATAAATCGAATACGTGCAAACCATGCACTAACACCTTATTATAAGCACAAAATAAAAATTACAGACGATCCACTGTGTAGTTGTGGTAAAATGGGTACATTGGTACATGTTTTACTTGAATGTCCAATAAATATTGTAAACATTAATAATCTATATAAAAACTTAATTCACTACAAGATAAACCTTCCAATAGACCTAAATTGTATTATTTTTTCAGGAAATAATAATATACTTTATGTACTTCATCAACACATCATAAACTGTAAACTAAAATTGTAAAATTACTAACCAATTTTGTAAGCAATTCTGCAAAACAAACTAAATGTAAAGCATTAAAGGAAAAAAAAGGTGAATACAAAAAAAAAATAAAAAAAAATAATAAAAAAATAAACCAAGTAAAAAAAAATGAACCAATTAAAAAAAAAAACAAAAAAAAACAAAAAAAAAAACAAAAAAAAAAACAAAAAAAAACAAAAAAAAAACAAAAAAAAAAGAAAACAAAAAAAAAGAAAACAAAAAAATAATAAAAACACAAAAGAGGGCTAAAACCTCCGCGGCGTTGAACCGGGTTGATGCTCTAGCGCGGAAGGAAAAAAAAATTAAACACCTTACACTTTACTAATGCTACATATTACTAACAAAACAAATGAATACATCATGCTCAAGTTTGATACTATGAAACAATTTACACAAACTATTTATACAATCTAACATAGTCTGGCTAATTGGTCCTCACCAAAGCCATAAATTCCACGAAAAAAAAAAAAAAAAAAAAAAAACTTTTCATACTTGGCAGAAAGTATAGGTATTGTACAATCTACTAAATTGTGTTAAAAAAAAACGTTTCCAGCTGTTACCAGAGGCGTACGACGGGCAACGGCGAATCCAGCAACCTTGCAAGTTTGCAAGGTTGCTGGCAATGAAATAAAAATTTTCTCGTCACTCGCGTACGCAGGATTATTTTTCGGTATGTACTGTTACTTTATTTTTCTTCATTTACCATGCCTTTTCAGAACGTTGGTTACTATCATAGTTATCTTAATTTTATTCACGCCACCCTAAATCAACCACGAAGTGCTTTTTCGTCCTGGACTGCTTTTTCGTCCTGGAAGTCTCAAGGAGGGGGCAATTGACCCCATTGACCCCCCCTTGGATCCGCGCCTGACGACGGGGGACAGTGAATGGTCGACCCTCTCCAAATTCTACGCCACTGGCGGAATTGCTATTTTATTTTAATTTTTGGATTCTCCAATATTTTCTATGAAAATGACATTCTCTTCATTCGTATCGATTAAGTCATTAGTTTTCGAGATATTTGAAGTTAAATATGAAACGGCACAGTTATTTTGATTAATTTTATATGATTCACATGATTAAAATTTAAAAATTATTTGTAGCCAGTACTTTAAAACTATTTGGCGTATCCTTATCATACTTGGCAGAAAGTGTAGGTACTGTATACCCTACTAAATTAAGATAAATAAACGTTTCTAGTTACTACCAGAGGCGTACGACAGGGCATAGTGGCTGGTTGACACTTCCCAAATTCTACGCCGCTGACGAAATTGCTATTTTAGTGTAATTTTTTGATATTCCAATACTTTTTACGTAAATAGTATACTCTTCATTCGTAACGATAAAATGATTAGTTTTCGAGATATTTGAAATTAAAAATGAAGCGACACACTACATTAATCAAAATAACCGTGTCGTTTCATTTTTAACTTCAAATATCTCGAAAACTAATGACTTAATCGTTACGAATGAAGAGAATGTTCTTTTCATAGAAAATATTGGAGAATAGAAAAATTAAACTAAAATAACAATTCTGCCAGTGGCGTAGAATTTGGAAAGGGCCAACCATTAACTTTCCCCCGTCGTACGCCTCTGGTAACAGCCAGAAACGTTTTTTTAACATAATTTAGTAGATTGTATAGTACCTATACTTCCTGCCAAGTATGAAAAGGATAAGTCGAATAGTTTCAAAATTCTGAGCAAAATAATTTTTAAATTTTTAGATAAAACACCCTGTAACTCTGCAAGGAATCACATTTTATTTAACTGTTTAAGGGTAAATCTTTGTAATTTGTGCTAAGGTTTCTCCAAATAGTATATGGACACCCTATTTATTTAACATCTATTTATCTAACATCTACCAACATTTTATATTTTTATCTTTTTACACATACCATGATTATATTAGCATTTTAAAGGCCTATATTTTTTGTATTCTAGATTGAGATCACCACGAACATGTGGCCTAATCAAGAACCATCAGTGCAGAGGAATGTGACGAAGCAAGATCCGGATTGCCAAATCACAAGGTGAGAAACATTTTTTATTAAAGGTCTTATGTTAATTTCTCTTACATTGTGCAAGAATATATAAATTTCTGGGTTGTTTGTATTCATCCCCCATTCCACAGATTTTCTCCCAATATTTTCCTAATGACTTTTTTGCCAGGCTTTTGCTAGTTACTGATACTTTCCTTGTATTCTACAAGGAAAACTTCTACTTAAAAAACTGTAAAATCATCCAATCTAAACGTTATAATACAGGAATCGCTTTAATAAATACGACAGGTATCAAGTTAATGAACAAAGTGATTGATCACGGAAGGGTGTTGTAATTAATACTACCCTTTAATTTTATGTCAGCTTAATTGCTTGTTATTTTATTTTTAAAAATTTTAAGATTTGCTGCTGCGAGTTTTTGAAGTTTAGTCACACTACTACAAAAAGAGAAATAACTATTTTGTAGAAACATAATTGATGTTCAAAACTGCCTCTTTTAACTATTAAGGAATATGTTTAGCATACCTGTTGCCAGTATTATTTATTCGGCATTCAATACTCTTTTTTATCTCTCTGATATATTTAGAACTACTACTCATTAACCCTTGATCTCCTCTTTGATTCTCCTGTTTTTCTTCATATCCTAGTGACCAATTTCCAAATTTTTATTTTAATATGTGAATAGTATGTGTGATTTGTGAATTCACCTTCTTCTTCTTTTTAAGGTGCCGTGCATTTTGGCGAAGCCGTCCACCGTACAGTGTCTTGTCAGGTAACATATTAGATTATAAGCACTATTTTTGTGGATTCCTGTCCATTGGAGAATATTACGCAGCCATGACATCTTTTTACGTATAGACCTCTCTTTCCCTCTGTCTTTCCTTCTAGGAACAGAAAAGTGTATCGTTCTCCTCGTAGTATGTACCCTAAATATGATTTTTTCTTACTTTTTAAATAACTAAAAAGTTCCCTACCCTGGAGACCTGATGTTCTTAATACTTCCTCACTTCTAACTCTGTCTTTTATGGTACCTATTCTAAATGCGAGCACCACATTTCAAAAAGTTTATGTTTGTTAAACTTCTTCTTCTTATACTTGGTGTGTGTGTGTGTGTGTGTGTGTGTGTGTGTGTGTGTGTGTGTGTGTGTGTGTGTGTGTGTGTGTGTGTGTGTGTGTGTGTGTGTGTGTGTGTGTGTGTGTGTGTGTGTGTGTGTGTGTGTGTGTGTGTGTGTGTGTGTGTGTGTGTGTGTGTGTGTGTGTGTGTGTGTGTGTGTGTGTGTGTGTGTGTGTGTGTGTGTGTGTGTGTGTGTGTGTGTGTGTGTGTGTGTGTGTGTGTGTGTGTGTGTGTGTGTGTGTGTGTGTGTGTGTGTGTGTGTGTGTGTGTGTGTGTGTGTGTGTGTGTGTGTGTGTGTGTGTGTGTGTGTGTGTGTGTGTGTGTGTGTGTGTGTGTGTGTGTGTGTGTGTGTGTGTGTGTGTGTGTGTGTGTGTGTGTGTGTGTGTGTGTGTGTGTGTGTGTGTGTGTGTGTGTGTGTGTGTGTGTGTGTGTGTGTGTGTGTGTGTGTGTGTGTGTGTGTGTGTGTGTGTGTGTGTGTGTGTGTGTGTGTGTGTGTGTGTGTGTGTGTGTGTGTGTGTGTGTGTGTGTGTGTGTGTGTGTGTGTGTGTGTGTGTGTGTGTGTGTGTGTGTGTGTGTGTGTGTGTGTGTGTGTGTGTGTGTGTGTGTGTGTGTGTGTGTGTGTGTGTGTGTGTGTGTGTGTGTGTGTGTGTGTGTGTGTGTGTGTGTGTGTGTGTGTGTGTGTGTGTGTGTGTGTGTGTGTGTGTGTGTGTGTGTGTGTGTGTGTGTGTGTGTGTGTGTGTGTGTGTGTGTGTGTGTGTGTGTGTGTGTGTGTGTGTGTGTGTGTGTGTGTGTGTGTGTGTGTGTGTGTGTGTGTGTGTGTGTGTGTGTGTGTGTGTGTGTGTGTGTGTGTGTGTGTGTGTGTGTGTGTGTGTGTGTGTGTGTGTGTGTGTGTGTGTGTGTGTGTGTGTGTGTGTGTGTGTGTGTGTGTGTGTGTGTGTGTGTGTGTGTGTGTGTGTGTGTGTGTGTGTGTGTGTGTGTGTGTGTGTGTGTGTGTGTGTGTGTGTGTGTGTGTGTGTGTGTGTGTGTGTGTGTGTGTGTGTGTGTGTGTGTGTGTGTGTGTGTGTGTGTGTGTGTGTGTGTGTGTGTGTGTGTGTGTGTGTGTGTGTGTGTGTGTGTGTGTGTGTGTGTGTGTGTGTGTGTGTGTGTGTGTGTGTGTGTGTGTGTGTGTGTGTGTGTGTGTGTGTGTGTGTGTGTGTGTGTGTGTGTGTGTGTGTGTGTGTGTGTGTGTGTGTGTGTGTGTGTGTGTGTGTGTGTGTGTGTGTGTGTGTGTGTGTGTGTGTGTGTGTGTGTGTGTGTGTGTGTGTGTGTGTGTGTGTGTGTGTGTGTGTGTGTGTGTGTGTGTGTGTGTGTGTGTGTGTGTGTGTGTGTGTGTGTGTGTGTGTGTGTGTGTGTGTGTGTGTGTGTGTGTGTGTGTGTGTGTGTGTGTGTGTGTGTGTGTGTGTGTGTGTGTGTGTGTGTGTGTGTGTGTGTGTGTGTGTGTGTGTGTGTGTGTGTGTGTGTGTGTGTGTGTGTGTGTGTGTGTGTGTGTGTGTGTGTGTGTGTGTGTGTGTGTGTGTGTGTGTGTGTGTGTGTGTGTGTGTGTGTGTGTGTGTGTGTGTGTGTGTGTGTGTGTGTGTGTGTGTGTGTGTGTGTGTGTGTGTGTGTGTGTGTGTGTGTGTGTGTGTGTGTGTGTGTGTGTGTGTGTGTGTGTGTGTGTGTGTGTGTGTGTGTGTGTGTGTGTGTGTGTGTGTGTGTGTGTGTGTGTGTGTGTGTGTGTGTGTGTGTGTGTGTGTGTGTGTGTGTGTGTGTGTGTGTGTGTGTGTGTGTGTGTGTGTGTGTGTGTGTGTGTGTGTGTGTGTGTGTGTGTGTGTGTGTGTGTGTGTGTGTGTGTGTGTGTGTGTGTGTGTGTGTGTGTGTGTGTGTGTGTGTGTGTGTGTGTGTGTGTGTGTGTGTGTGTGTGTGTGTGTGAAAAAATGGCTTGGATGCGAGTCCGTTAGCTACAGATTTTTATTTTATTTTTACCTCAATTTATTAGTTTTGTTATATTTATAGGTATTTCACTTAAATGATTATATTTGTTTCTTTCAAGTAGTTTATGAGTAATTTAAATATTTCCATTTTATGACAACTTAGTAGATATTCTATACTAATTGGAAAATGAACTTGTGTTTGTCGTAAATTGTAATATAATTGATTTATAATATATCTCTCGTTAGTTTTGCATTCCAAGAAAATATGGTTTAAATCTCTAATCGAAACATTATCACAAAAACAGACTGATGAATTAATTATTCCTAATTTGTGCAGATGTGCATCATATTTCCCGTGTCGAGTTTTTAATCTGACGATAGTAGAAATATCTTGCTTTGGCAGGTTATATTTTAAATATGTATTCAGGAGGCGGAGGAAGTTCTTGATGTAAAGAAAAATATAAATTTTTTGACATGCTTGTAATATTTTTCCATTCTTTTTTCCATATTTTATTTATTCTAACTTTGACGTCATTTATTGCATCTGTCGATAAGATGTGAGTTAGTATCTCACCATTTTTTATTGCGTCTTTGGCCAACTCATCCACTTTCTCATTACCCATTCATTCTTATACGTGTTGTAGTTGTAGATCTCTCGATCTGTTAATTCCGACGTTGAAGTATTTCTTGAGAGGTAGACTGCCAGCTATCTCTCCATCGTTTTGGTGTCTCCCCGGTGGACGTTTGCCAGGTGGCTTCCCTTCTAACGCAATTCTTGGTGGTCTGTGTCCTCCATTCTTCTTACATGACTGAACCATTCTCTTCGTCTTTGCCTACCCTATCTGACTACATCTTGCACGCCACATTGCTCCCTGATGATGTTGTCCCGTATTCTATCCCTTCTTGTATTCCCTGCAATTGTTCTTAGTGTCTTCATTTCTGCTGTTTGTAGCATGATTTTGGTTTTATAGGTAGTAGGTAGTTTGTTAATAAATGTTATATTTATTGTCCATGCTTTCATTCCGTACAACAGAACAGGCCAAAATACTTTAGCATCTTGTATCTTATGTTGAAATCCAACTTCCGATCAGAAATTTCTGGCTTGTTCTGCTCTGCCTTTTATTTCAGTTTCATTGTCGCAAGTATCAGTTTAGCAGGCAACCCAAGTGTTTAAACTATCTAACTTTCTCGATTTCTTCTTCAGCTCCACAATCTTTGCATTTTCGTAGTAAATATTTTTTCCTATAATCATTGTTTTTGTCTTGACATTAATTTTCAAACCCAAAGCTTAAAAACTTTATTTAAAAGACATTGAAGATCTTTAAGATTATCTGCCATTATCGCTGTGTCATCGGCATAGGTAGTGTTATTAATAAATATGACGTTTATTTTGATGCCCTTATTAGAGGCTGCCGCTGCTTCTGCGAATGCTTTTTCGACGTATAAATTGAACAACATTGGAGGCAGTATACAACCTTGCTTTACTCCTTTTTAAATTGAGAAATTAGCATTACAATAATTAACATAGCATTTTACTTACAGAGTTTGTTTTAATATATTTAATTATTTTTTTATGTTTATCTAGTACTTGTTCGTCTTCATATAATTCCTTTTCTACCATTTCTTCTTTGATTTTCTTTCTTTTTTTCCTTTCTCTCTCTCTCTCTCTCTCTCTCTCTCTCTCTCTCCTCAACTCTATCTATATATCTCGGATTATTCATTTCTGGTTCTTTATTTTGATAGGCTAATTGTCTAGTTTATTTTTTTGTTATTATGTCTACTATTATTTCTACGTTTATTGCACCAAATTCTTTCTTTTCGATTGCTGATGGGTTTATTGTCATTATCTCTGTGAATTCGGTCCTTGAATAAGATTTTCAACGCTGAATCTTCTTTTTCTCCTTAAATTTTAATTTTTGTGATTTTATTTAATAGTATTTTCTAATTTCCATTTTCAAAAATGTTATTTTCGTTTAGTTAATTCCTCTTCCAAAATCTGTAATCATTTCCCCGATATTTTACCAAAGACCAATAAATAAAACAGAAAAAACATCCACTACAAATTTATTTTCAACAATTTTCGAAATTTACATTAATCACTCAATTTGTTTTACAAAAATAGTTTTTGGTTTGAACACAATATTCATGAAATTTTTTAACTTTTCTTTTCGTAACGCATCTTAAAAAAAACACGAAAATGACACAAAACATCACGAACACAACAAAAAAATCGTGAAAAAATCAACAATATGTACAGCAAAATTAATAATAAGATAACAATAGTTTAAACGGTGGAAAAATTATGATGTCTTAATCTCTATCTTTTATAAGAAAAGTGTAGTTAAGTTTAAATCAAGTGGAGGAGACTTTCTAGAATAAATGTTATTTTTTTGCTGACTATTGATGTCACGAAAAAAAATATATTATGTTTAGGTATTCTCCTTCTTTAAATATTGTTACGCCAGTCAATGGGAGCAAGAATAGGATATTATCTGCGAATTTTATCCTACTGCATGGATTTTAATTAAATTTTGGGCCTAGCCTATACTTATCTTCTAATTCAAAGTCTACCCTATGCCGATGTGTGCTTTTACCTTGGGGGTGATTCCCACCCCTTCTTAGGAGTGAAAAATTTTTTGGTTAAAATTACCACCAAATTCGCTAGAGAACCTAATTCTAAGCAAAAACTGTTCTATAATTTTTTTTTGAAAACTCAATACTTTTTGAGATATTCGTGGTTGAACATTGAACATTTTCATTGAAACATAATACCTTTTCGAACGGTTTTTTTTTCGAATACCTTAAAAACTATGCATCTAACTAAAAAAAAACTATATTAAACATTTTTGTAGGTTATAAAAAAAAACAAAGAGACACTTGCCTTCATAAGTCTTCTAGTTATAATACAAAAATAGATAGGGTAGGTGAAAATATTTTGTTTTTTGGTACATTCTCAAATTGGTGTATTCAACTTGAAATAACAGAGAAACGGCCGATTTTAGGTGTATAATTCTACTATTAACTTTTGTAGTGATTGAAAAGACCTTTAAAGTGAGCTATATTAAAGATCCATTACATTAAAACTAAGCGAGATATAATGCAAACAAAATTAATAACTAATTTATTTTAAAAGAAAAAATGAGAAGTACCCCATCCACCAGAATGTAAATGCATCGTTTTCCTTCCACAATACCTTTTATTATAGTGCTGCTTCTATGTTCAAAAAGGTGAACGGGTTTAAAATGAATGGTTTTAAAAAAAAAAAGATCAAATTATAGAGCGCATTTTTAAATTTTCTTAAAAATCTTTTTTTTCCTTGTAACTTGAAAATGATAAGAGATACAGTAATGAAAAATAAAAAAAACGAATGTGTGTGTACTTTGTACGCACGTAAGAAGTTACACTTCTACTACATATTATGTGATTTTTAAGACAATACCAAAAATTTTAAAAAAATAAAAGAATAAAACGCACACAAACACATTGAAAAATGCCACAAAGAAAAAATTATTTCTGAACGATAATAATTGTTGGCAAAAATTTTAAATACACATTTTCTGAAAAAAAAATTATATAACAAATATACTTACAATCATAACATGCATAAAAAAATAAAAAAATAAAACTTGCATCGGGAATTGAACCCGTGAATTTCGTGGCGCTTTGATTCGTAATCGAAGCGTAGACTAACTCGTCCAATCCCACATTATTTCTAATGTGGAAAAATACGGTAACTGAACGTTTTACTGTTTGACAGTTGTTTTGAAAATTAAATTATGTAGTTTAAATTTTGTGGAAGAAAATATAAAAATATAACAAAACAGTAAGAAAACAATATATTAGATGAAGATTGGTAGAACTTTTGTTGGTAATCAAATTAAGTATGTAAATCAAAGCATTACATACCTACTAGATAAATAAATCTACGCCAAAAAATCATAATTTAAAAATAAAAATCGAACCTAATTTGGGATTTCTCTCTAAAATCCGCATTCTTGAGAAAATAAATGTATGTATTTCAACCTAATCCAAATGTATAATTACAATATGATTATAATAAAAACTACTTACCAAATTAGAATGAGTTTTCCTTGTCCAAAAGTGCAAAAATATAGGTATATGAAAACTATTTAAAAAGGCAGTATAACTATTAACTAACTTTTGTTTGTTGTTTCTTTTCACACAAATTTTAAAACGCAATAACCATAAATAATCTAACTACAGCTGTGCCACAGCCGCCATATTGAATAATTTTTGACATGTCATTTGAACATCCAATCAGAATAAAGTTATAATGCGCATGCGCCCGGTCGCTAGATTTTACCATATAAAAATTCACCCTCTATCGCCGGTAAAGAAGTATAACTTTAAAAATTTATCTGAAAAACCCTTAATTTTTGTGTGGTACCTTTTTTTCGCATCTCTTATGTTTTTCGAGTTACATGGAGGAAAGGAAGATTTAAAAAAATAATAAAAATGCGCTCTATAATTTGATCTTATGTTTTTCAAAAACCATTTATTTTAATCCAGTCCAACTTTTTGAACATAGAAATAACACTATAATAAAAAGTATTGTAGAAGGAAAACGATTTATTTAAATTCTGATGGATGAGGGGTTAAGTATACTTCTCATTTCTTCTTAAAATACATTAGTCATCAAATTTCTTGTAGAATATCTCGCTTAATTTGAACGTAATCGACATTTAGTATTGCTCACTTTAAAGGTTTTTTCAAGCACTACAAAAGTTATTGTTATCATTATAAACCTAAAATCGACAGTTTGTCTATTATTTCAAGTTGAATACAACGATTTGAGCATGCAGCAAAAAAACAAACTCTTCTTACCTACCATATCCCTCTTTGTATTTTAACTAGAACATTTATGAAGGAACGAATCTCTTTGTTTTTTTATAACCTACAGAAATATTTTTTATAGTTTTTTTGTTAGATGCATAGCTTTTACGGTATTCGCAAAAATCCGTCAGAAAAGGTGTCATTTTTCAATGAAAATGGTCAATTTTCAACCACGAATAACTCAAAAAGAATTGAGTTTTTAAAAAATAATTATAGAACAGTTTTTGCTTAAAATTAAGTTCTCTGGCCTCTTCCGTGGCTATTTCAACCAAAACATTTTTCACCCCCGAGAAGGGGTGGGAACCACCCCCAAGATAAAAGTCCGCATCGGCATAGGGTAGACTTTGTTTCTTGAGATATTCCCTACTTACTGTAAAAATATCAAGTAAATCGATGTAGTAGGATGGAATTCGGAGCCAAATACCCTCATTGACTGCCCTACGTCTTCCAATCGGAGTTTGGATATCATCATCAATATCTTTACTCTATCTACCGCTGCTCTGAAGAGTTCTATAGAACTGCATTTAAGCCAGTCTCTTAAATTCTTCATCTATGACATTATCCTTCCTATACTCCTTCCTTCTCTTATCTTTCCCTGTATGATCAGTCTTAGTATTTCATATCGCTGTCCCCTTATTACGTGTCCCAGATATTGTAACATTTCTAGCAATACTTCCGTGTTCGTTTTCTTCTGAGTCACATTTCAAATGATTATAGCTTATTTATGTGTTGTTGCTTCAATGTCCAGCTTCCAAGTCCATATTACAGTATAGAGAACACGTGGCATCTCAAAGCTCTTACTATCAGTACTAATCTAAGGTTTTTGTTGCAGAGAATTGTTTTCATTTTTCAAACGCATTTCTTGCTATTTCTATATTGGCCCTTATTTCTGTTGTTTGATCATTATTGTCGGAAATCCATGTTCCAGGGTATTTGTATCTTGTGCTTTTGTCCTTTCTATCTTGTGCTTGTTTGTATGTTTGTTGTCTTAGTTATTATCGTGTATTTGGTCTTTTTTATATTCATTTTCCTCACAGAAACTGTTTGTTTTGTTTAGTAGTAATTAGACTTGCCATAATCACGTTGTTATCTGCATATCTTATTTTCTAAATGATCTTCCATTAATTAGTATTCCTTCTCTTTGAGATAGTAATGCTTCTTCAAAAATGACTTTTAAGCCAATATATGCATTAAAGAGTAATGGAGATATAATATATCACTGCTTAACATCTCTCCTGATTTCCATTTCTGGAGTGGGTTCGTTATCTATTACAATTTGTGCTCTTTGATTCCAGAAAAGGTTTGTTATTATTCGTAAGTTCCTTTTGTTCATGCTTTTTACCTTTAGAATTTGGACTAATTTTTCACATCTACTTTGTCAAATGCTTTCTCAAAATCAATGTAATAAAAAAATAGATTCTGAGAATTTATTTCTGGAACCGAATTTTCTAGAATTTTCCACCACTCAATATAAATTTGGCTGTAATATAAACAAGTCGATTAAAGTTAAATGTATGACTACTTATTTAAACAGTATATTCAGTTGAGTGAATTGAAAATATGTAATCTTTAGTACACAAAGTACAACAAAATACAGGTTTGAGTGATAGGTATACAGTGGCGGATCCAGAAGTTTATGGATCTTGAGGGTGATTTAATTACTTTTCTCTGATCCAAGGTCACTTAGTCTTAGGTGGCGCCTGACAGCCAAAATCCCGACAGCTAAAATCCCGACAGTCAAAACAGCGAAACGCCAGAATCCCGACAGGCCAAAATAGCGACATGCAACAATCCTCGCATAAGTAAAAATCCCGACCACTACATTTTGAATATTTATTGTTTCCTTTTCAAATGCAATACGAAATCATATAGAGTATTGAAATTGAAAAATTAATTACCTACTAATAAGTATGGTTACTAATTATTATGTATTTTAAATGAAAAAATTATTAAACACTTAATTTTATAATATAAGAGCTATACTTGTTGAAATGGAAGGTTGTAAGTGATATGATAATATCAATTATATAAAAGTATACTGACAAATTCAGGATTGGATTATACATATAATATTATATTGGAATATATATTGGCAAAAAAAATAATTTAATTCATATACCCATATTAGAAATTTTGTTTAAAAAATTAGTTCATATTAAATGATAAATATTTTGGTTAAGTAACAAAAAAATAAAAAACAGATGGCCATAAACAAAAAAACCAGAAATAAATGTAATTATATGTTAAAAAGGAACTTATCAAATCTGTCGGGATTCTGGCGTGTCGGGATTTTGGCCGTTGGAATTTTGGCTGTCGGGATTTTGGCTGTCGGGATTTTGGAGTAGACCCCTTAGTCTTGCCACTCCTAGGATAAGGGGGTTTTCAATTATTTTTTGGATGGGCCTACATTTTTTTTGTTTGACAGCTCTCGGTTTTTCTTTTTTTTTAGGATTATTGAATTGATATTCATTTTCGTTTGGGGGGAAGTCGTGACCCCGTGACTCCCCTCCCCTATGGATCCGCCACTGCAGGTATAACGATATTACAGATCTATTTTAGTACAAAAAGAAATTGAACACTTAGTTTTCTCATTTTTGTACTTCCATCTTTGATTAGTCGCATACAATTTTCAATGAATATGAGTTCTGAGAACCACTATGAACTAGAGCTATGGTAAAAGTGTAAGAAAGGTCTATTTAAGAAACTGAGAAAGTCAAATCATCATTAGTAGTATTTTAAGTAAACAAAATTAGCTCAAAAGGTTACTATTGATGGATTCGACCGTTACTTGATGGAAGTTCATTTTATCTAACAATAAAACACTGAAAACGTTTGTTTTCTATACTTCCACAAAATTTATTATAACTAAGTGACTACAGCTGTTTCGGCAGAGTGCCTTTCTCCAGTGATATAGTTTACAATGTGTTTGCCTTTTTAAGTCTTCAACTGAAGAGGTTGAGGAGTGGGGAGCTGTTTGTCTCGAGTTGGTCATTCAGAATTATATCTGTATTTTTCAGTTTATTAATTTCCATAGATTCTAAAAAAGATAGCTTAAGGCCTTTATTTTGAATATGCAGAATTTGAAACTCTTCATTGAAAGAATGATTATGATCTAGAAGGTGAAGTGCGTATGTAGAAGTGTCTGTTTTTCTATTGTTGAATGCCCTTTTGTGTTCTGCTATCCGTTTGTCAAAAGTTCTGCCAGTTTGACCGATGTACGTTTTCGGACAGTCACCACAAGTTAGTTTGTACACACCACTCTGTAGTTGCTTTCTCTTTCGGCTTTTATTGTTCTTAATATATTTGCTTAAGTTGTTGTTAGTTCTGAAAGCTGGTGTTATTCCTTTCTTTTTTATGTATCTGGCTATTTTTGTTGTTATCTTGCCAGTATATGTGAGAGAGCAGAAGGTACTGGGTTCTTTCTGTGGTGGTGGATACACTAATTTCAGGGCTTTCTTATGGAGTTTTTGGTTTAAAATTTTGTTAACTAAGTTAAATTTTGTTAACTAAAAAAAAACTCCATAATAAAGCCCAGTACCTTCTGCTCTCTCACATATACTGGCAAGATAACAACAGAAATAGCCAGATACATAAAAAAGAAAGGAATAACACCAGCTTTCAGAACTAACAACAACTTAAGCAAATATATTAAGAACAATAAAAGCCGAAAGAGAAAGCAACTACAGAGTGGTGTGTACAAACTAACTTGTGGTGACTGTCCGAAAACGTACATCGGTCAAACTGGCAGAACTTTTGACAAACGGATAGCAGAACACAAAAGGGCATTCAACAATAGAAAAACAGACACTTCTACATACGCACTTCACCTTCTAGATCATAATCATTCTTTCAATGAAGAGTTTCAAATTCTGCATATTCAAAATAAAGGCCTTAAGCTATCTTTTTTAGAATTTATGGAAATTAATAAACTGAAAAATACAGATATAATTCTGAATGACCAACTCGAGACAAACAGCTCCCCACTCCTCAACCTCTTCAGTTGAAGACTTAAAAAGGCAAACACATTGTAAACTATATCACTTGAGAAAGGCACTCTGCCGAAACAGCTGTAGTCACTTAGTTATAATAAATTTTGTGGAAGTATAGAAAACAAACGTTTTCAGTGTTTTATTGTTAGATCAAAAGGTTACATTAATAAAACATTGTGATGATAGGAACAATGTAAACAAGAGGAAAGTGACAACTTTTTTTTTAATTTTAAAAATATTGTTTATCGACTGTTTTGTATAACTTTCTGTTTTAGATGTAGCATAACTCTGAACATTGTTTCAAAACATTTTCTTTTGACGTAAAATATACTATTATATTATTATTCTTCTTCTAACTCCTCTCAATGCAATAATGAATATTTTTCAGTCCATTTTGTCCTAAGTATTTTCGAATATCATTATCATTTGTCTGACATTTCACCTTATGTAATCTATATTTTACAAGTTTGTCCACCTGTTCATATCTTACCTGCCTACGTGTTCATTATCAATTAAGACCAACGATTCATTACATTATATCAGATCTTTGTTTATTACCATATCTGATTACCCTATTCTGTCTCTTATAGATATTTTTAACATTGCTTTCCCTGTCCTCTTCAGTTCCAGTCAAATTGTGAACTATCCGTGCTTTGTAACATCCAAGGCCCTTTCGTTTGCTTGCTTTAGTTCTTCTTGTGTACCTACAGGTTTAATGTAGCTGTTCGCAAACCAGCAGGTCACCATTGGTTTATATAGCATCATGGTTACACAGATCATCCTCAACATAACCCCACGTTTTCAGACTGTACTTTCAGAGAATCACTCCTCTCCACAGTCAGTGTAGAGGTTCTCACATCCAGTAAGTTTGATTCTTTCTATAGGGGAGTAGAGTCTGTTGATCAGGCTGGCTACAAGTTTGTCTCTTCCGCTCGCTTGGTGAGGTCTCGATTTGTTGTATGTGACGAAAGAAGCTGCGTAACTTTAGTCTGTACTCTTTGACTTTTTTGTCTTTCTAGGTCTCTGCGGTTACAGATTTTCTGGTCTTTCTTCCTCTTGATGTGCCTATCTGTAACGAATGTTAGTGATCTTCATGGCAATCTTTATTTTATCTACATCAGCGTGGAAAAGCTGCACAGATGTTGTGTTGAACCAGGTTCTGAGATTCTTTAACCAGGATGTTCTTCTTCTTCATGGACGTCGCTTTCCACATATTTTTCCTTGCAGGATAACTTGTAGGAGGGCATAATATATGGATTAATTCGCATAATGTGTCCAAAGTATTGTAACTATAGAGATTTGATGGTGGTCAGTAGCTCTTGGTTCATTTTCATTCTTGTGATAATTATAAAGATTTTGTTGTAAATAAAACAATAATTTGACTTTCTCAGTTGCTAAGTATGCATTAAAATTGTACGTATAGGTTTCAGTAGTCAATAATTTAGATATATTTGTATAATTAAGTTTTCATATAGACTTTATTTTTTTCTTTAATTAGTTGTTTATTTAATTTAATTTCTAAAATTTTGCATTAAACAATAGTTCAACTCTGGTTACTTTTTCATTTCAATTACACAATAGTAAATAGAGATTTTGTTAAAAAATATTATTCTTAAAATTTGAACAATATCAATTTATTTGCCCAAAGCAAAGTTTTTTATATTATTTAAATATTTTTAATATATATAGATCTTACTATTCTATTTATTCGCTTTAAAAATAGTTAAGAATCAATCCTAAGGAAGATAGACAATTTGAATTGTAATATTTTCTGTGTTCATTTAATATCTCTTCTTGTCTCTAGACAGGTCCTAGCTATGACAGTCGCTGACTTTTAACAAATTTTATATGTAATATCGTGTCCTTTGTTCAATTTCTTATCTCTTCATTTCTCCTGATTCTTCATGTAGGTACACTTCGCGTCAAAAAAAACTGGTACACTTTTTTTTTCCCAATGTAAACCTGTGTTCAGACTGGACACAATGGCTCGTGAATCACGGCGTTGTTGCCAGCACAGATAATGGAATTGCACTAAATCTAAATACAAAAAATAACGTTCAAAAATCATGATGGTCAATCGTAAAACGGGCCATAGGTAACTCAATGTAAAATTCTAAACTATTAAATTCCTGCATCCCTAATCATTTTACAACAAAAATCATGAGAAGCTATTTGTATGGGATTAAAATCTGTATTAAAAACAAAAGCTAAAATTGTTCTAGGATTTAAACACATTCCAACATTTTGAAAAATACCTACATTTGCCACAGTAGGCATGTCTGTAAAAGTTAGGCCCACGTTATTATTTACCTTATTGTTCGCACACTATTGACTGAATAAAACATCTTTATTATTATTACTTTCTCCTCAACTGAGGCTATCTTATCAATTTTATTATTTTTTTAAACAAGAAATGATAAAATAAAAATTTTGACAGTTCAAATTGTCAATATTTATAATAACTTTACTGTGACGGAACGCAACCGATACACATTATGGTAATGTGTGTGGCCTAACTTTGGCGTATTTCTGTGAAAAATTCTTATTATATTTCTCATGATTCGAAAAAAAAAAATGAATGCATAATAAAACACATTGAACATTTTGACAGGCGACATTTTCCACCTATGTGCTTAATATTTCAGCAGTTTCGAATTTTATTGTAATATATAATATTTAAGTTTCACAATTGTTCACTGTAAAAGTGATTCATTTTGTATTAATTTCAAATTTTAATTTTTCCAGTGTGTTTTATTTATTAGTATCCCACATCTTTACGAGAAACCCTTCACATTTCTCGATTTTAAATTAAACATAATAACTGAATGTCATGTCTAGAGTTATTATCTGTCATTCATATCATATCTGTCATAAATTATAATAGAACACGAATTAATTTATGGGTACTTAATTGAGATGATGGAACATTACAAAATTAATAAGAGAATTTTTTAGGATGCATGTTTAAATAAATTTGACAAAATCGAGAATGCTCGATGTTGTTTTAATTTTTAGTAAACCTACTAAAAACTTGTGGTCTGCCGCACAGCCCTGCTTTTACCTGGTTTGATATAATATTTTAGTTGAACTGGCAACGTTGCCTAGAAATAAGAATGACATATGTGACAAGACCAATTATTTACACAACTAGAAAAACACGATTTTCGGTTATAAGACTTGTACCAGTTTTTTTTGACGCGAAGTGTACCTACCGTCTTCCTCTTGCATCGGGCCAGTATCTTTCTCACAAATGTTCTGAGTTATCTTCTATTTTTTTTTTGTCTATTAATTTCGGTGTCGCCAATCTTTCAGTAGCATAGTATGTACTATTTCCACTAAAAATACGTGCATTAATTCCGCTACTTACGGAATTCTTTTGATTGTTTCTATGGCCAGATATGTGAAGGCATCCACATGTTCGATGGTATAGTAGTTGTCTATTACGATATTATCTTCATTATTAGGTGTTCTTGTGGCGGCCATGTGTTTGATTTTGGTTTCGCTTATTATTTTAAGCCCTCTTTTCGTGCCTCAAGATCCATTTCCTTCAACGCGTCCATTAGTTGTTGCTTGATCCTACTAATGCTTGCCATGCTTGCGATGCAGATGATGGCATATGCAGGAATTTGTACGGATTGTATATTTCTCTTATGCACGAGAAAAGTGTCACATTTCAAAATTTTGTCGAATTGAGGTAAATACACAAAAAATCGAATAAAAAACGGCGAATTTTATGAACGTAGTGTCATAACTAAACTCCGAATAGTTTCCGTGAGATGGGAGGAAATGTCGCTTTACCGGTGTAGAGGTCGGATGGTTCGTCTATTGATGTATCGACATAATTCAGTTGAGTGCGAGACGTTGTTGAGGTAAGAACATGATTTTTTTTAGTAAACCGTCACATTTAAAATTTCTAATAATTTGCTATGTGGCTTGTTTCTAGTTTTATCTTGAAAACTGATATATTTGACTTATTTCTACAAAACCTTCCAATTTTTTTTAGATGAAAAGTGACACATTTGACCAGAACTAGAAAAATATTGGGTAATTTACCGTCAATATAAATACAGGTTGTAAATACCATTCCGAGGCACCACACTGCCAAGGTTCTACAGTAAATTTTTATTGTATGGAGCTACAAGTTGAAATTAAAAAACCGACATGACATTAAAATGGGAATATCTCAGAAGTAGTCTTTTTGAAATGTGACACTTTTCTCGTGCATAAGCGATTTATATAACCGGTTACACTGATTTGTCTGATGACTCAAGAACCAGGTTGAAAAGCATGGTTGATAGTGCGTCTTACTGTCTAACTCCCATATTGATGTCAAATAGGGAATTCAGTTCTTCATCTACTTTAACTGCAGCTGTTTAACCCTGCAAAGTCATTTTTATGAGGCTGATATATTTGTTAGATATATCTAGATTACGTATATTTTTCAGCATTTTGTTTTTTTTTCAGCCCCATTTGGTCTGAGTTCATTTTGATAATATATTCTCTGAATATTATAGCAATCTATTTTAAATTATACCAGAAAGAATTTTGTATACTATATTTAGCAATGTATTTGGCATAGAATTCTGGCATGCCCGTTTATCTCCTTCCTTATATTATTGGCTGCATAAGGCCACATGCCTACAGCTGACATTCCTCCAGCATTTACTCCAATTTTTTTCTTCTTACAATCCTAAAACAGATTATTGTTTTTCCAATCGATAGAATAAGTTTTTCTTTTAACAGCTTACAGTAACGGGTTATAGGTTAATGGATATATAATTAATAACTTAAAAAGTAATCAAATATAAACAAACTTGCAATAAATAACGTCTAAAATTAAGATATATGGGCCATTCCACGAACATACGCCTGTTTTGGATTACTTCGACAACGAATATTTTACTGAGCAACAAAAGAAGTACGAAAGTAAATGGCGCTAATAATTATTCCAATAAACAACAATGTAATTTGCAATTTACTTTCGTCCTTCTTATTTTGCAAAGTAAAATATTTGTTGTCGAAGTAATCCAAAATAGGCGTATGTTCGTGGAATAGGTTATAAGTATAATACTAGATATTTTTATTTATTCACAATTTTTATGCATACAGTACAACTATTTAGAACTAATTCTTGTTGGACGAATTTTCTTCTAATGAAAAGGTATAAAATCTAGTCAGTTTTACTAGAAAATCTATTCTTCTAATTTACTAAATTTGGATATAATCTTGGATCTGAATTTTGATATAATATTGCCATGTGCTGGGAGAAATCTGGTAACACTGCCTTGCACATAAACTCTCCCTCTCTCTTACCCCAAAAGTTTCGCCGTGCTGCATCGCTCAGTGTCGGACTAGCAACCTTCGAAGATGGAGGTCCCGGTCGATGTTAACGCCAATGGGAAATTCATGCTGTGATACGTTTTTTAAATGCAAAATGGGTTTTACCTATTAACATTCATTGGTTCGAGGATTTGATCTAACCTGTTTATTAAGTTGAGTGTTTTATGTGACGGTGTTTATTATTTATGGTAAAAATGGTTCTCAAGTTTTGATAAGTATATTTTTACTATTCTTTTGTTATTATATTTTGTTTAAAGTATTTTCAATTGAGAATAAATTAATGTTTTTTCTTATTGATAATATAAGTTTTTAGAAATTTTATCCTGGTTTTGTAAAAAATGCCTTTAATTTTTGGTGTTACATATATGTAACGCTAGGAACATATGGCAGAAAAAATCGGAACTTTTAGAATTATAACGTATCTTTTGCTCCAGCAAAGGGTGTTCCGGAAACGCGTATTTAAAATCTAAATTAAATATTAACGCGCCATACATTGAACTTGTCGATTCGTTGTTCCATTTTTATTGGCCTGACTGGCGAGAAATTGTCCTCGTCTCGTCAACTCGCTAAAAAATTTATCGCCAGTACCCTGACTCAATTAGAGTTGTACACATATTATGTGTGGTTAAAAATTTGTAGACCATACGTAAAAATTGTATTTTGTTGTTTTGAATAAGTGTGTTTAATCATTTATTGTTTCTTAACTCCTTTATTTTATACAGGAGTAAATACAAAATTTCACGTAACTGTTCAGTTTGTAGTAGACTATATTGGAGTCTACTTATTTATTTGTGATTTTATTACCGCCAAATTCAGCAAAGAACTACCAGATTTGTGGTGTTTGGGCTAAGTTTGAGCCGTGGCCGTTCGAGACCAGCAGATTACTTCGACCAGCAGCAGTTCCTCGACTTGAAACCAGCCACCGGGAAGTGCAATAATGGGACTATGGTAGCTATACAGAACTTTTTGAGTAAACATTTTCAAATAAATTTACATTCATAGACATTTTGAATTTTGACTTCATATTCAGTACACGTTTAGATTGGTTCTTTTTTTTATTTAATTATTGTTTTATTTTGTAACCTTTTTTTGTCTAGGATAATTAAACCTTTACTTTCTCAACTCGCTTTATTAATTTAATCTTAGTTAAAGGATTAGATATAACCTTTTACCACCTCTTTATGGGGTGTGATTTTTGAACCAAAGCGTTGGTAACTAACATACAGTCCACAGAGGTCAGTGGGACCTTATTTAGTCATTAACAAATTGGGAATTTAACCCCCAGTTTGTCCAAAGGGTTTTCTCTTTAAGAAGCGCTGGAGATGATTGATGCCGTTGAAACTGTAGACGTTGATGCTATATATAAGTACTGAACCCCCAGAATTGAATGTGCTTGCAGACGAGGAGTCTGGTGATGAGGAATATAATGATTTTAACAAGCTGTCCGAGAGAAATCTTATAGCATCTGTTAAACTTGTTTTACGAAATAGTGAAAGAGATTTCGAAATATAATATGATGATATTGACTAAATTCAGCCTTCCAGATCATCAGCAAAAGCAAAAACACTAGTGAAAGAAAAATTAAAGTTGATCTTATGGACCAGAATGTAGCTAGATACCAATTAGGAATTTGCTCTAAATAGTGGTGGTGGTGTCTATTTACATTGATGCTGGACATAACTGGACATAATAGATCCTATAATCCTATGCCACAACTAGAATTTCGAAGGTATCTAGTAACATCGTATCTTACGAAATATGGTACCGAAACAAAAGATGCACGTAGGCCATCTTCGTACAAAGTAGTCGTAGATATAAGATATGATATGGCTGGTCATCTCCTGAGCTATATTCCTGTATTCTTCCTAGCGTTACATATATGTAACGGCAATTTTCTAAAAAACTAAAAATAATTAAGAAAAAAAATGTATGTATTTTGTTTTAAAACCTTCTTCTGAATACATCAAAGTAAACAAAAATAAAATTTTCTAAATAAATTAAAATTCAGGATCTTAAGGGTTAAGATTCATCGTGAATTTCCGTTCGGAATTCACTGAATTCTCTACACCAGTTGCGAATATGTTAAACAAACCTCATTGTTTCTCATAAACTTCGATTAAATGATGATGAATGTCAATAGGTGACATCCGTTTTAAGTTTAAACCACGTATCACAGCATAAATTTTACATTAACGGTAACAGCGACAGGGACCTCCACTTTCGAAGTCTGCTAGGTCGATACTGAGCTGTGCAGCAAGACTAAACTGGTGTGGTAAGAGAGAGGAAAAGTTTATGTGTAAGGTAGTGTTGCCAGATTTCTCCCAGCACTTCGCACTCTTTGTCAACGGCACAGTGATTTTTTTTTTCGATTGATTCTCATGACATTACACTGACTGACATATTACGCTGTCTGCCTATACGGCTAAAATAATCTTATGAGTTTCTTGGTTCACAATTGATTCTTGATTTGGTTCTAAAGTCCATGCAGTTCTTCTAGTACAACTTCAGCCTAAAGAAATCGGTTAGAACCTATTATTCATAGTGATAATTCAATATGTACATCAAGAAATCAAGTGTACCAACATTGTGATTCTGACTAGGCAAACGCTGCTTTAAAAGCTAAAGTCATCATCAGCCTCCCTCAATCTACTGCTGGACATAGGCCTCCCCTGTTTGTCTCCAAAGTATTCTATCTTGTGCTTTCTGTATCCAGTTTTTTGTTGTCCTTCATAAGTCGTCTTGTCATCGTGTTGGTGGTCTTCCTCTGCTACATTTATCGGCTCTTGGTCTACATTCAACTAGTCTGCGAGCCCACCTTCCGACCTTCATTCTGGCAACGTGTCCAGCCCATTTCCATTTTAAGTTACAGCTTCTTTCAATGACGTCTATGACTTTGATCTTAGCTCGTAGATCTTCGTTTCTAATCCTGACTCGCAGAGTGGCCCCTATTATTGATCGCTCTATTCTTCTCTGCCCTACTCTTAATTTTTGTGCGTTTTTCTTTGTGAGCGATAATGTTTCTGCACCATAGGTCATCACCGGTAGCACGCATTGGTCGAAACCTTTTTTCTTCATGTTAGTTGGAATGTCACTCTTAAAAATGTTCCTAAGAGCTCTGTATGTTGCCCATCCTTGTATTATTGCCTTAAAAGTGAAAGTCAGTAACAAGCAAAAAAGTATTTTTTCGTTATTTCTGGAAATTTGTTAGCAAAATTGAAGGATAAGTAAAAATTTTAATAAGCTAAAGAATAAATAAGATTTAGGATCTAGAGTGTGTGAGATTTGAAGTCTTTGTCAATTACCTTTTCTAAATCGATAAAGAAGGCGTATTTACATCTATACAAAAATATTGATTGTGTGTTTGTTAATATTCTAGAAACATACATCTTTCTGTAATTATAACAAAAACGTTCGAAATATAGTGTAAAAGGTGTAAAATACTGTAGAGGTAGAGCACATGTTCCAAGATTATATCGTACCTAGATGTACATCTATAAACTAGATTCAATAACAATCCAAGGGTGAGGCTAGGTTTGGTTGACAAAAAAAGTCGTAAATTTCATTATTCCATGACAAAAATCATAAACAAAGCTAATAAACGGAGAGTCAGCGCCGAAAAATCTCTCTGAATTTACTAAAGCTAGTTATTTCACAGTTGATTACCGTGATTGTGTAGAGAAACATACTGCGGTCGGTCAAGCGAAACGTAGAACAGGGGTTACTGAGAGGGTATCAAAATTGCTTTCCTACGAAGGTAATTAAATCCATTTAATAAGGCTGAAAATCAGTATACACATACTAAATTGAATATAAATAAAAGTTATTATAGTCGGTCAGCTGTATGACGGGACAGAGCCGGTCGGTTGGCCCAATGAATGTACACCTGGAATTCACCTGCAAAAATCAAGGGAATGCCACCGAAACTACTATTCCGCTGCCTCTCCAAGACGAAATTTTTAAACATCACGACGTGTTCTGAGGGACTAGAATCCTCAAATTATTTTAGTGATAACAACTTTAGCATGGTTCTGATTAATATTCGTTCTATAAGATATAAAACTGATGAATTATTTCTGTTTCTAGAGGAATTAGGGTTTCCACCGATAGTTGCGGTTACTGAGCACTGGCTTGAAGTCAACGAGCCTTTTTTTGTAGAAAAATATTCCACTATTGCTAGGTATGACCGTCCAAGTTCAGCTCATGGAGGCACCCTAATTCTTTCTACAAATAATGATTTTTCTCTGGTAACAAAATATGACTTTCTATTAAGTGAAGCATTCTTTGAGTTTTCCTTAGTTTACAGTAAGAACCTTAATCTTTATATTATTTGCATTTATAGATCACCTGACTCTTCCGTGGAACTATTTTTTCAGAACCTGCTTAATTTGTTAGATGACCTGCCCCATAAAAGCAGAAAAATTTTATGCGGGGACTTCAACATTAATTATGCTGCTGCTTGTGCTACACAAATATCCCTGGTCAACATATTTGAATCATATGGTCTATCAATGCACATTGATTCTCCTACAAGGATTACAAAAACTTCATCTACCATAATTGATTATATTGTCTCAGATTTCTCACCCCTTGATGTCTGCGCTACAACTGTTAATGCGGGACTATCTGATCATGAAGCGGTTTATACGAAGTTTAACATCTTTAGCAAGTCCTCCTCGAAAACTCGACATTTAGGCAGGATTTTTTCCGGTCGGAACTTTCGTAAATTCCAAAATTTATGCTTAACCTCTGAGTGGCACTTTCCTTCCATGGACGTCGATTATAATTTCAGTGATTTTTTGAATAAGCTGGTCTGTATCTTCAATAAAGCATTTCCTTTAATCACAATTAAGCAAAAACATCGCAAACCCTGGACTACCAAAGGTGTCCGCATATCAGCCAAAAACATGCGTTCACTACTGTATATCAAGAAATTTACTACCAACGTCTCTGCTACTGAATATATCACCAAGTACAGGGCAATCTATTTAAAACTTATAAAATCGGCTAAAAAATTGTATTATCAAAATCGTCTCAGAAGCTCCAAAAGTGTTGCAAAAGAAACTTGGTCCATAATAAACGATCTTCGAAATAAAACTCACACAGCTCAAACATTTTCCCTTCCAGACCCAGAAAATCTAAATGAATATTTTGTTAATGTGAGTAAAAATATAACATCAACTATTGTGTCACAACAAGATCCCATTTCCTATCTCCCTAATTCAGGAAAGGTTTCGAATTCATTCTTTATAAGATCGGTTGGTAAATCTGAACTGATCCAAACAATCAATAGTATCAAAAGCAAATCTTCCTGTAGTACCGATGGACTATCCATAAAAATTTTCTCAAATCTCCCAGACAATGTGTTGGGAGTCCTCGTCTCTCTAATAAATGATTCTATTGAGAAAGGTAAATTTCCAGAGTGCCTAAAGACGGCCATCATTATTCCTCTTCAGAAGGGTGGTGAAAAATCTATTGCCTGCAATTATAGACCTATTGCATTACTACCGGTACTCTCCAAAATTATTGAAAGACTCCTAAAAGCCCGACTTATGTCCTTTCTCGTTGATAACAAGATTTTATCACAAAACCAGTTTGGATTTTTAAATAATAAATGTACCACCGATGCCATGTTTTCTGTACTACATGAGGTTTATCAAGCATTAAACAATAATCTCCACACTGCCACTGTTTTTTGTGATTATGCCAAAGCTTTTGATTGTGTAAATCACGACATTTTGATAAAAAACTAGATTTCTATGGAATTCGAGGTATTTCTTTGAACTGGTTTCAATCTTACTTGGAAAATAGGAAACAACTGGTTAGAGCAAATGATACAGACTCTAGTCTCAGAAATGTTGTATGTGGGGTACCGCAGGGTTCAGTATTGGGTCCTCTACTTTTCCTTATCTTTATTAATGACATCACTAGTTTAAAAATCGATGGAAAAGTTTTTCTTTTTGCTGACGATACCAGTATCACTTGGAGCAACTCAAATATCGCAACTCTTCATGCTACTATAACTTCTGATCTACTCACAATAAAATCCTGGTCAGATTCTAATTTACTCTCTTTTAACGTAGATAAAACAGTAGCATTACCCTATAAAGGAACTCTTCAACCCTTACCTCTTCATATCAGCCAGATCAGTATCGTTGATTCTGTAAAGTTTCTTGGTATTTTTTTAGATAGCAACCTTAAATAATCCCTTCATATCGATGTGTTAAGCAAGAAACTATCCTCAGCTTGCTTTGCAATAAGATCTGTCTCTAAGGAAATGGATTTAGCCTCTTCCAAAATAACATACTTTTCATTGTTCGAGTCCCATCTTCGATATGGTCTGCCTTTTTGGGGTTTTGGTACAGCTGCCCAATCCGATGTTATTTTTAAATTGCAAAAAAGAGCAATCAGATATCTGTTTGGCCTCAGAAGAACAACACATTGCAGAAGCTACTTCAAAGATCACAGAATTCTAACATTACCTTCTTTATATATTTTAGAAACTGTTTGCTTAATTCGTAAACATCTACATGTTTTTCCAGAAAGACCTAGACATGACTATTCCACCAGAAATTCTACTTTTGACATCTATTTACCGATCCCGTCCAGTGAGTTAGTAAAGAAATCTATATTATATTCTGCAAAAAAACTGTACAACCATCTCCCTCTACAACTTAAATCTGCAACATCTTTCCCCAAGTTCCGTAAAATTACTAAAGCCTATTTATCTGAAAGACCATATTATTCAATAGCAGAGTTTCTTAACCAATAACTAAGAAATTACAGTATTGTTATGTATAAGTAGAATCTTAATCTATATTTGAGTGTCATATGCAGCAGCATAACTTATTAAATTACTTATTAAATTTCTTAAGGTAGATTACGCAATTTGCAATTTTTTTTTAATTTTGCAATAGATTGTTACTGATTTTTATTTGACTTTATTATGTTTTATTTATATTGACGATTTGTATAATTTTAGTAAATTGTATTTGTTATTGTTTTTATTTATGATTCTTGTAAGCTTTGTCTATAAAATTGTTAAATTTTTCATGACAATAAAGCATATTTCTATTCTATTCTATTCTATTCTATACAGGGTTATTCACTATATTTTGACCCCTTGTAAACTGCTTTATTTACAGAATTAGAGAAAAATGTAAAATACCAAAGTTATTCGATTTTTTAATTATGATTTTTTGACATATATATCGTACTAGTGACGTCATGTATCTGGGCGTGATCTATATTAGACAAAATTAGTTTTTTTTTATTAATTTTTCTATTTTATATAAAAATTAATTTTATTAATAATAAATAAACTAAAATTATTTAGTTATCAATATTTATTTATTTATATTTGGTTTTAATTTTAAATATATATTTTATTTTTAATATTAGAATTATATGTTATAAAATTTTTTAATAGAGAATATAATAATCTTATCCTACTAACTTAAGAAATATTTTTAATAATTTTCTCTCTCTTTCTGAGAAGTTCTATAAGCGTCTAAGTTTCTATATATTAATCAATTCGGATACTATTTTTTTAAATGAGAATAGGGGTCGTGTTCTAGCTCATTTGAAATGTTATTCAATTCTATATGCAGTAATATAAACATTAAGATCATTATTTATACATATAGGGTGTCAAAGAATTTTTTTTAATTATTAATTAAATAATTAATTTAATTAAAACAAATTTTTTTGGACACCCTGTAAAAACAAACATGTAAGTGTTTATATTACTGATTAGGGAATTGAATAACCTTTCAAATGAGCTAGCACACAATCCCTATCCTCATTTAACCCGCGAGTAGTCGCGCCCTTAGATAGAATCTCACATTTTATCCTTTTTCGCGATAACTTGATGAAAAATTTTGCAATTTTGAAAAAATTTCGTAAGTGCCTCGAGGAAGGGTGTAGTAATGCGTAGGAATTTTTTTTCTTTTTTTTTTCTTCTTCTTTTTTTTGTGTAATTTTTGGCTGTGGGGAGAGCCAATTAGCTCTAACAATTGTTAAAAATAATATTTCTGACATAAAAAGTAAATAAAAATACTATAAAATAAAAATTTGTTGTAAATTCGTATTTAAATTCGTATTGTGAGATAGAATCTAACACGCGACTATTCACGTTACAGAAGTGAGCGCGACTACTCCCGGGTTAAAAAAATAATCGATTACGTCATCACGCCCAGATGGATGACGTCATTAGTACGATATTTATGTCAAAAAATCATAATTAAAAATTGAATAAGTTTTGCATTTTACATTTTTTCTAATTCTGTAAATAAAGCAGTTTAGAGGGGGGTCAAAATATAGTGAATAACCCTGTACATCCGTTGGGGCCGACCGACCGGCTCTGTCCCGTCATACAGCTGACCGACTATAATAACTTTTATTTATATTCAATTTAGAATGTGTGTACTAATTTTTAGCTTTAGTAAATGGATTTAATTACCTCCGCAGGTAAGCAACTTTGACAAGCTGTCAGTACCACCTGTTCTACGTTTCGCTTGAACGACCGCAGCTTTAGTAAATTCACAGAAATTTTTCAGCGCTGCCTCGTGGACTATAACATAAACGAGATGAGATCTTTTAAAATTCCCTTTTCTTTTCTTCATGTGCCATCTCCTCTAAGAATATCGGCAATAATCATGGTAATTCGTACTTTCGATACCGCTGCTCTAAAATCAGCAAAAGAGCAGTTAAACCAAGCTCTCAAATTGTTTAACCAGTAGATGTGTCTTCTTCCACGACTCCTGTTACCCTGTAAGCTTGTATTATTAATTTCAACAAGTCATGTCCTAGATATTACAGTTCTCTAACTGTAATTGTATTTAGAACCTCTCTTTCTTTCTTTTCCCATTCTTCTCAACAACTCGACATTCGTGACTCTGTCCACCCAACTTATTCTTAATACCCTTCTGTATTCCCACATCTCGAAGGCTTCTAATATGTCCAAAACTTATTTCTTTAATGTCCAAGCTTCCAACCCATAAAATAATACGGAGAACACGTAGCATCTCAGAAGTCTTATCTGTGAAGAAATTCCAATCTTCCTGCTACAAAATACGTTTTTCAGTTTGTTAAAAGCATTGTTTGCCTGTCCTATTCGCGCCCTCTAGCCGGCTTCAATTCTGTCATAATATGATCATAGGAAGTTCAACCTCCAGGTTATTTAATAGAACTCTAGTAGTAATAGTTTAATAGTTATCCAATATATTTTAACCGACCATTTACTTCAACCCTTGAATTATATTGACTATTTCTACAAAATATTGGCACATAGATTGGACTACCTGGCCGACATCTTTAGAAACCCTTAAAACAACTTCAGACGCCATATAGATATCGGTCTTTTGAATACAGTCACCTGTCCCTGCTCCTTCCCTCCAAAGATATAGAGATACACTCTCAAAGTTGGGTCTAGCCCCGAACTAAAAGCTTCAGGTCTACTATGGTCTACTCTGTCTAACCTCTGTTCAGCTCTACCAGCGCTATGAGCTCTATGGCAGTTGTCGATATGCGATCTAGGCTTGTGATCCGGATCTACAGCTAGGGATTTAGGAGGCCTTTTTCTGCTGCTGTGTCTGTAGACGACTTTGGTGTTTCTACTGATGTTCCCTTCGCACGTTTGCATTTCCAGGATGTTTTCGTCTTCTGAGTTGCTGAAATTTTCTTCGGCTGCTGTTAAAATCTTTACCAGGTTTTTGCGCTCCATTTTTTCGCTCATCACGGTTTTGATTTCTGGTCCCATGTAGTTTGGGTTGCAGAAGCCGAAAGGTCCGTTGCGGTCTCTTTCCAAGTTTCTTTGGTTTTCTTCTTGAGGAGTACCTAAAACATTGAATGTATTTTATTAATAAAATATTCTTGTTGTTTTAATATAGATCTGGACCTCGATTTTTGACCCTTCGCTTCGTTATTAAACGTATTCGTTTCGTATCTGTTTAGTTTCCAGATAGCGAGTGATCGATAACGAACGTGGATCATTTTCTGGTAGAAGCGAAGAACAAGAATCTGGTAAGAACAGGAATAGTGCCTTAAAAGTAACAGAAATTTCGAAAGGCTATACAAATAACGCTAAAACAGATAGAGTATTATAACAACTTAGATTCCACTTGGAAAAATATAAAATTAATATTGTATTCGATAAAGTACTACGACACGAAGAGACAACAGAAAAAAAATGATTCGATGACGATTGCCTGTAGTCAATGACAGAAAAAAACATGGCTAGGAAGAACATGCTACAAAATTTTCCGCACAACAATAGTGAAAGCCATAAACAGACAAAAACAGACAAGAAAACTAATGAAAAGGAAAATTAGAAGAAACAGGAACAAATAATAGGAGATATACAAGAAAATCGGGGGAACAACCAAGTAAGATAATTTTTTAAATAAATTTTAGAGGTCAAGACCACGTACAATACTAAGCAAGAACAGAGAACTTACTTCAAAACGACAGCTGACAGCTTAATACTGATGACAGTGAAATCCTAGAAACCTAGAAGAAATACTTCTACAAACTGTCAGATGACCAATCTAGCAGAAGTATATCAAACATAGAAGTACATACAGCTGAAATAGAAGTCCAATACCCGACATACGCAGAAGTGACCCAGGCAATTAAAAACTTAAAAATAATAAGGCACCAGGAAGTGATGCTAGAGCCGCAGAGTGCTTAAAACACGGAAGATGAGAGTTGTAAAGATTTATAATAAACTAATTCAAGGCATTTGTCTAGAATAAACGATGCCAAAGGAATGGAAAGAAGAAATTATGGGACCAATCTACAAAAAATAAAACAAAAAGCAATGGATTAGCTACCGAAGAATAGATCTCCTAAATAAGACCTACAAAGTCCTTGCAAATATGTTGCTAGAAAGAACCAAAACACACAGGAGAAATCGTTGAGGATTATCAATGCAGGTGCTGACCGGTCGTTCTACTATTGACGAAATATTCACAATAAAACAGATACCTACCTAATGTGAAAATGATGGGAATTTGATCATCAGCTTCATCAGATGTTCACAGATTTTGAACAGGCATTTGATAGAGTTTGACACTTATTAAAAATCTGTACCAGTCCAACATAGCGACAGTACGACTAGATCATAAGTTCTCAAACCAATTCAAGACCGAGAGAGGTGTTAGACAAGGATGCGTGTTGTCACCTGACTTATTTAACATTTATGCTGAACATGTCATGAGGATGGTTTTAGAAGGATGGGCCGGTGGAGTAACAGTAGCTGGTAGGAAAATCTCCAGTTTAAGATTTGCTGATGACACTACACTTATAGCAGCAAATGAGCAAGAAATGTTTGATCTTCTGTGAAGAGTTGAGTACCAGAGCAATAAAATTGGCCTCAAAATCAATAAAGCTAAGACAAAAATAACGGTGGTCGACAGATTCGACACTATCATTCTGCGAAGCTCTTAGAGCAGCTGAAGATAGAGATCAATGGAGAAACATTTTTAGGAATATTGGAAGAAATCACGATCCTCAGTAATGGGGAAACGACAAGATTTGATAGAGTATGGAGGGTTTGACTGTGGGCAGCGATCCAAGATCTTGGCTTTCCAAGACATAGTAAAATAAATAAAGTCCAGAACACTCCAATGGACAGAATACTTCATAGTCCATGTAATGAAGCTTAAAATAGGACAAAACCTCGCAATTTTTACAGAATGGATCGATTTGCATGAAAAATTGAGAATAAGTAGTGGATACTCCAAGGATAAAAATCTATATCACGCCGAAAGGCGCTTTTACCATGGGGGTGGTTGCCACCCCATCTCAGGGGTGGAAATTTTTTATTATATTTTAATCACAAAAGTTGGTAAAAACGTTCATTCTTAGCAAAAAAGGTTCTATACATTTTTTTAATAAAATTGATAGTTTTCGATTTATTCGCTATCGAAAGTGTTGGTTTTATATCGAAAAAATCAATGTTTTTAATAAGTTTTCTGCTAATAACTCCAAAAGTTTTCGTTTTATCAAAACAACTTTACTTAACAAAAATGTACCTTTCGAAAAAATAAACAAAAACTTGTTTTTAGATTTTCTTTAAGACCAATAGTAATCGAGCTATACTTTATTATATGATGGCTCTTCTTCGTCAAATGCTAAATATTGTAGTTTCAAAGTCAAAAGACGAGAAAACTATGCATTTTTCGAGGACAACTTGTTCAAACTAATTTAAAGTATTAAAAGTATCTATTCTCCAGAAATAAAAAAAGTCTCTAGCTCAAAAATTAAGTAACTTATAATGAAAAGAATGTCAGTCCCTATTTTTTTCAGCAAAAAAGTGATTGGAAGCAACCCCCTAATCACCACTCTAATTAAAATTAGTCATTGATCTTATTTGGTCTTTTTTAATTTATGTATTATTAATAGGTTCTAGAAGTTTCACCGGCTTAGAATGAACAGTTTTAAAAAAAAATGGAGTTAAAAGCAAATAACGAATTTTTGTAGTTTGGAAAAAATTGTCTTTTCTTCAGAATAGCAAGATTAGCATCAGAGATACGAAAAAATGTTTAAATATGAAATTTTAGCCGATTTAATTTCCAAAAACCTGGTTTGCAAAATTTTTTTCTACAGCAAAAATTGAATGAGCTATCGGCAATTAAAACTTGTAATAACATGCAAAAACCACCTTTACAAACCCTTTCAAAGTCACCTCTTTTTGCGACTGAGGATTTTAACAATAATTAATATTAATAGCCTTATAGACCTTATAAAAACCTACAAAATTCTTTTTTACCAAACTTCTAGAATCAAAATTAAAAATATTAGGGTTAAAAAATCAATATATTTTTTTTGAAAAAAAAAAGTACAAATTCAATTGGAAGCATAATAATGTAAGTTAGCGGTGTTTTTAGTCATTGGCCTTATTCATGCTTATTTATTTATATATTATTAATAGATTCTAGATGTTTGACTGGCTTAGAATGATTAGTTTTTAAAAACAGGAGTTAAAAGCGAATAACGAATTTTTGTAGCTTGGTAAAAAAATGCCATTTTCTTCAGAATATAAAGATTAGCATCAGAGATACGAAAAAATGTTTTAATATAAAATTGTAGGTTATTCAATTCTCAAGAACTTGGTTTGAAAAAATTTCTTTTACGGCAAAACTTGAGTGAATCATAAATGAGTATACCTATCAAAACATTGATTTTTTCGATATAAAACTAACATTTTCGATGGCAAATAAATCGAAAACTGTTAATTTTATCAAAAAAATGTATAGAACATTTTTTGCTTAGAATGAATGTTTTTATCAACTTTTGCGGTCAAAATATAATAAAAAATTTCCACCCCCGAGGTGGGGTGACAACCACCCCCATGGTAAAAGCGCCTTTCCGCATCATATAATTTTAATCCTTGGTCTATCTACTACTTATTTTCAAATTTTCAAGCAAATCTATCCATTCTGTAAAAATTGCGAGGTGAAAAGCTTCGGTTCCTGGCCTATCAGAAGACATTCTAACGAGAGAATAGTATGGGAAGAAGTCCCAACTGGAAGAAGATCACGTGAATGACTTCAACTCCTGTGATGAGATAATATAGCAAGAGATCTTAAAGCTATGGTCATGGAGAATTGGATAGAGATTGCTTCAGATAGACAGGAATGGTTGTCAAGTCGGTTAAAACTCACGAAGGGTTGTAACGCTACGGAGTAAGTATGCTCTTAGTTACCTGTTTTAACACTATAGCTGCTAGCCGAAGACAACCTGTTAACGGTCTCAATGCTCGCATAATCTGACGTCGACGACACATTCTCCCTCGACTTCTCTTCCAGAGATTTAATCATTTCCTGATAGAGCGGATTGTCAGCATATCCGATATGAGAGCTATAACTGTCCCCTTTCACGATCGGATTGAAATTCTCATGCAGCATATTCTTTTCGTTGTTCACTTGGACTTGAATTTCTGTGTGCTTATCAGGCGGCTTGGGTTTGGGCTTCTTACCTAAAAAATTAAAGAAACACTATACAGATTAAGCGAAAATAAAACGGAGGATACATTGGGTTAAGCTCTTTTCAATGGCGACTAGGCTAATAGTATTTATTAATTAGTACGTTCTTTAACGGCAAAATATTGCAAAACCTCTAAATTTTAAAGAACCACTTGGATTGACTTGACATTTGGCATACAAATAGCTAACAAGTCAAAGAAAAAAAGTGATATTGTGCCGATATGTGCTTTTGCCCCGGGGGTGCTTTTCACCCCCAAGAGGGGGTGAAAAAGTATTCGTCCAAAGTAAGTCCGGAAATTGATAAACTGACTAATTTTAAGTAACTTTTGTTCTACAGAGTTTTTTCACTAAGTCAATACTTTTCGAGTTATTTGCCAGTGGATGTGATCATTCTTTGAACAAAATAACCAGGCTTTTAGACGGTTTTTTTGCAAATAACTCAAATAGTAAGTATTTTGTCGAAAAACATTCATAACAAAAATACAACCTGTAAAAAATTTTAAAAAAAATGGTGTACATAT
Source organism: Diabrotica virgifera virgifera (assembly GCF_917563875.1). Taxonomy (NCBI): domain Eukaryota; kingdom Metazoa; phylum Arthropoda; class Insecta; order Coleoptera; family Chrysomelidae; genus Diabrotica; species Diabrotica virgifera. The sequence goes on along the minus strand of NC_065451.1, from coordinate 212,645,955 downwards.
CACGTTTCTATACCTAGTAGAAGCAGAGTTATAACTAATTAAAAATAGGTTCATATTCGTCAAATTCCAAATGGACGTGAAATAACCAAAAATGAAGCACATTTCGGAGAAAACTCGTTACAACTTATTTAAAGTGTTTAAAAAAAACTTCATTTTTGTTTTATAAAAAAAATTTCTAGCATCAAAAGTAAACAAGTTGTGTTCAAAATAAAGTTAATCCCTTTTTTTTGGTAAAAAAATCGAGAAAATCACCCCCTAATTAGTATCTCAAATGAACTTAATCGTTACGACTTCACAAGTTTCTTGACTCGTGTGTGTATTGTTTATATGATCTGTAAGTTTCATCGGTTCAAAGTTCTTATTTTTCAAAGGACTGTAGTTAAAAGGGGTTGAACGAGTCACTGATCACGAATGTGTCTAACAGAAAACAAAAAATACATGATATTCAGAAAAGTAATGCTGACTTTTTTTGTTTTTGAGATTTTTGGTATCTCTAACATTTTTTATGATATTTTGAATAAAAACATATTTTTCAAAATTAAAATTTTTAAAAATTTTACATTAAAATTAAATATTCTTCAAAATAAGCACTTTGAATCGATGAAACTTACAGATCATATAAACACAACATAAGTAAAATAATTTGTGGAGGGGTAACGATTAATTTCATTTAAGTTGCTAATTAGGGGGTGGTCTTCCCGATTTTTTTGCCAAAACAAAAGGGACCAACTTTATTTTGAGCGTAATTTGCTTATATTTAATGCTAGAAACTTTTTATACAAACAGAAATAAAGCTTTTTTTCTTCTTCTTCTTCTTCTTTTTATATAGACATTACTCTGTTTGTTTTTCAATGTGCCTCCAGTAAGTTGTCATTCTATCTTTTTAGTGGTCTTCCCACTGATCGTCTTCCTATTGGGGAACCGTCTCTCGCCGTCCTTACTACTCTATTTGTTGTCATTCGGCTTATGTGGTCGTTCCATTCTACTCTTCTGCTTTTCACCCAGTTATTAATGTTGTCGAGTCATTATAAAATATGGCAGTGTCCGTGTTTAAAAGATATTTCTGCTTTATACATACGGCGAGCCATATGGTTTGTTTTTCGTTGTTTTATGGTGAAGGGATGATGGGCGTACTAGCCAGCCAACTTGAGATTGAAACCTATGATAAGAATGTATTGCAGTTTTAAGGAATGTGTAGATATTGGATATTATGTTTTTAAGTCAGTCGAGTTTGTAACATTCTTCGGATAACATCCAAATAAAAACTTTATTTTAAGCTACACTTGCGTATTTTTAATAGGGGTAATTTTCTGTAATCGAAAGTTATTTTCTGTAATTTAATTTCGAACCAGGGATCTTTGCGTGAAGTAACTCGTGGACATCCCAACGTAAGAAATGTTGTCCACCTTGCATCTCCTTCGTATATCTGCACTTCTAGCTCTATCCCACATCGTCTTACCATCGATTTTTCGCAATGTTTTCATCTCTGCTGTTTCTAGCATTCTTTTTGTCCTTTCTGTATCAGGTCGTGTTTCTGCCGCGTATGTCATTATTGGTCTGATGACTGTTTTGTAAATTCTGCCTTTCACTTCTTTTCCGATGTTTTTATTTCTCCATATTGTTTCATTCAGGCAACCTGCGGCTCTGTTTGCTTTATTCACCTGATCTTCCACTTCTGTTTCGAGCTTTCCGTAGCTGCATAGTGTGATGCCTAGATATTTAAACTCAATGACCTGTTCTATTATTTGACCCTCCAGCTCTAATTTACACCTTATTAGATCTGCTGTTATAACCATGCATTTAGTCTTTTTTGGGGAAATTAACATGTTAAATTTTCTGGCGGTTATATTAAATTGGTGCAGCATACGTTGTAAATCATCTTCACTTTGAGAGATTAGTATTGCGTCGTCTGCATAGCAGATTATTTTAAGTTGTTTTTCTCCCATTTGGTATCCTTTTTTGCTTCTTACTTTTTTTATTATTTCGTCCATGATCAGGTTGAACAACAGAGGACTCAGGGAATCTCCCTGTCTTATCCCATTGCCGGCTTTTTTTAAACACTTTAAAAAAGTTATAATGGGTTTTCCCCAAAAAGTGCTTAATTTTTTGGATATTTCACTTCGAAGTATTCTATTTGAAATTTGGTGAATATGAATCTATTTTTCATTGGCTATAACTCTGGTTTTACGAGGTCCAGAGACCTAAGGCGTCCACCATTTTTTTAACTTTTTTACAGGCTATATTTTTGCAAAAAACGTTTTTTTCGACAAAATATTTACTTTTTGAGTTATTTACGAAAAAACGCCTAAAAATGTAGTTATTTTGTTGAAAAATGAACATATTCACTCGCAAATAACTCGAAAAGTGTTGACTTGGCGAAAAAGCTCTATAGTAAAAAAGTTACTTAAAATTAGTCAGTTTATCCATTTCCGGACTTATTATGGACTTATATTTTTTCACCCCCAATAGGGGGTGAAAGTCACCCCCAGGGCAAAAGCACACATTCGCACAATATCACTTTTTTTCCTTTGACATGTAAGCTATGCATATGCCAAATTTTATGTCAATCCAAGCGGTTCTTTAAAATTTAGAGCAAAAACCGTGAAGGAATGGACTAAATATGAAATTTATAGACTTCAAAACTGGGATTTCCATAAACTTTAATTAAAATTTAGGCCGTAATTAATCGAAATTCAGAGTTAGCGCAATGATATGAAATGATTGTAATTGCTAAATGAATCTATTCATAATTGATGGATTCGACCGTTACTTGATGGAAGTTCATTTTATCTCTCAATAAAACACTGAAAAACGTTTGTTATCTATACTTCCACAAAATTTATTACAACTATGTTATTACTACAGCTGTTTCGGCAAAGTGCCTTTCTCAAGTGATATATTTTACAATGTGTTTGCCTTTTTAAGTCTTTAACTGAAGAGGTTGAGGAGTGGGGAGCTGTTTGTCTCTTAGAACTAACAACAACTTAAGCAAACATATTAAAAACAATAAAAGCCGAAAGAGAAAGCAACTACAGAGTGGTGTGTACAAACTAACTTGTGGTGACTGTCCGAAAACTTACATCGGTCAAACTGGCAGAACTTTTGACAAACGGATAGCAGAACACAAAAGGGCTTTCAACAATAGAAAAACAGACACTTCTACATACGCACTTCACCTTCTAGATCATAATCATTCTTTCAATGAAGAGTTTCAAATTCTACATATTCAAAATAAAGGCCTTAAGCTATCACTTTTAGAATCAATGGAAATTAATAAATTGAAAAATACAGATATAATTCTGAATGACCAACTCGAGACAAACAGCTCCCCACTCCTCAACCTCTTCAGTTAAAGACTTAAAAAGGCAAACACATTGTAAAATATATCACTTGAGAAAGGCACTCTGCCGAAACAGCTGTAGTCACATAGTTGTAATAAATTTTGTGGAAGTATAGAAAACAAACGTTTTTCAGTGTTTTATTGAGAGAATCTATTCATGTAAATTTTATTGCAAATGTGTGACACCACTTTTTCCATACGATGTGTGCGGTGTCCTTTGCCATTTAAATGAATCTGAGTATTAACACAGAGTTGAGGGTTTCTTTTTTATTCTCTACTGATTTCTAGGTCTTCTAGTAAATTTACTTTAGTATAGTTTTACCTAAGAGCTCGTTCTCGTCTTCGCTATCTAAGTAAACTAGCTTGGTCGCTTCTACTGGAGTTAATACTGGGGTCGGTAGGGTCAGAACGCTGAAGTTTGGCACAGATATTGGTTCTCTGGGTAGCTTGGTCGCCGATGCGTCGAACTCGACGCGTTTCTTGGGGTTGATTTCTTTGAGTTCTACTTCTTCGGGGGATGTCTCTGAAGTGAATTTCTTTTTTATTACGTAGGCGGATTTAGACTTGATCATTGAACCTAAAAAAGATAACATAAGTTCAGTTTCAGTCATTCAAACCGTACCTATACATTTTTTGTTTCTATAATTCTACTAAAAAGATTTAAAAAACACTTTATTAAAACCTTTTTTAAAACCTTTTTATATACTTGGTTTGGTTGGTGTCACGGACTCCGCAAATTTTGTAATCAATTTTAAAAATAGTTCTAGGCTACCTAGACACCTGAAATTTTCAGGATAGCTTAGAACTAGCTAACAATGCAATATTTAATTGCTATTATACAGGGTGATTAATTATTAGTGGGGTGAAGCTCCGTAGGTCGGTTATAGTAATGTATAGCGATAAAACTTAATAACAAAAATTGTAGCGAACTTTAAGCTTCACATTACAAAATTAGTTAGAATGTTACAGGGTGTTCGATAACATAGTGGCAGACCAAACTTTTGTTTTTTTAAATAGAATACCCTGTATTTAATTTTATATTCGAAATCTTCGTAACTTTTCGATTACAAAAATATAAAGGTTTAGTATGTTATACGGGGTATTTACAAAGTTTATAACCAATTTTATATGAAAATCGTAACAAGTTTAACTGCCTGTATAAATAAAAGCAAGCACAAGGTCCATGGTTTATTGACGTCATATTTTTTATTTATTGTCAAAATTTTCGTAAATGTTTGTTTTGCTAATTTTCTTTATATTTAATACAGGGTGAGTCAAAACGCAAGTACATTATTTTCTCAGTAATTTTAAATAGAACACCCTGTATTTAATATCAGTATCGAAAAGTAAAATTACCATACTATAATTTTTGTATAACATTCCCTATGTGTAAATTTATTAGTTTTCGAGATATTTTCATTTTTCAGAAAAAAATTATTAATAATTACGGGTCTAAACCTTTCCAAATTTTAAGTAAGCCATGACTCAATAATTGTCTAAAACTTACAATTTACGATTACTGATTATCAATCTGTAATCAAAGTTGGCTACACTGTTTGTTATTATATTTTATTACTATCTATTACTTATAACGGATCTACAAAGCTTTACTAACCAATCACACTGTATGGATAAATCGATTTTTTTTCAATTTCAAACTATTTTAAAAATGTGACTAATGCAATGATATTTTTAAGTACGTTAATAAATCGATATCTATAAATTGATGGTGCCTCAGTGGCATTATACTGCAGATCGAGAGATCCCAGTTTGAGCCCGGCTGTTGCGTATCTTTTTTTAATTGTTTTAATAAATAATTAAAAGTTTATGTACTTAAAAATATATACCATTTTAAACAACCATGGTATTATAAAAAAAGTACTATTTTATACTAGTGTAATTTTTGGAATCATAATTAAAAATAACAGTTAATACACCTACTAAAAATTCATATTTTATAAGTTAATTATTCTTTCCAATCATGTGTTGTCCTGTATACAATAACAGAACCGTGATATTATAAAAAGTGCTTTTTTATTAGAGTGTAATTTTTGGAATTTTAAGCATTTTATCGTTAAATCGTTTATCGTTAAATTATTGTTTCTACAACCGTGTTAAAAATGCAATTTTTAGCATTCCATATGAGCATTGAAAACGCTACTTTAAGGCACTAGTGCTGTAAAATATTTTTAAGGCACTGCAGTTCGTATTGACGGTATAGGCAATTTTGATGTAATGTCAAAAAAATATAAAAATGGAATGTCAGTCAAGTTCAAGTAAAAGTTTTTGTAGATATTGTCCTGTAATTACGTTTGTAGAAAAAATATTGTATGATATGCGTGTTAAAAAGTACATTTTTAAGGCACTCATGTGAATTGCAGAACTCGCTTCGCTCATTCTGCAAACTTTCACATTTTTGTACTTTTAACACTTACCTATATCATAAATAACTATTATATTCTTTCATATAAATAATAAAAAGGTTTTATTATAAAAAAGTTCCTTTTAATAAAAGTATAATTATTTAGGCTATATACTTGTAAATCAAATTGACGTCATGTTGCTTGATAACAACTTTAAGATGTACATCAAATCTACTAAAACATATCCTGGAGCTGACATTTATAGCAATCACAATCCGATTGTAATGGATTTTAGGCTAAATCGAGAGGCACAAATTTTAAAAATTAGGTCATTCTTCTGTAATGATAACTTGCAACTTCAACTTCGAAAGCGTATGATTAAAAAATGTTACATTTGGTCAGTCCTCTTATAAAGTGTCGAAGCATGGACATTAAAAATATCCACCATTAATCGTTTGGAGGCCTTTGAAATGTAGCTGCACAGACGTACATTAAAAATACCATGGACGGATATGCTGACAAATGTCCTTAAGAGAGCAAATGCTATTCGCGAGCTGCTTGATAATATCAAATGCAGAAAGATGGCCTATTTTGAACACGTAGTAAGAACAGACCGATATAATATTCTTTAACTTATTATGATGATAATTGATAAAATCGAAGGACGCAGAGGAATTGGTAGAAAACAGGCCTCTTGGTTGAAGAATATCAGGGAGTGGACAGGTATAAAGAAAGCAGAGCAACTATTTAGAATAGCTCGAGACAGAGACAGTTTCGCCATGTTAATCGCCAACGTCAAGGGGACTTGATAGGGCACGTTAAGAAGAAGAAGACTAAAAATATTTCTGAAAGTTAAAAGGGAAAAAGTGACAAGAAAAATAGACATCTCACAACTGAAGAACCCTGAAAAAAAATTATTATCACGGTTGAGAAAGAAATAGCAACAATAGAGAACTTTGTGCAGATAGACGTTGAACTAACATGGATTGCTTTAAAAACGAAAATAACAAAGATACAAGACTTAATAATGGGGTTCACGAAAAACAACAGAAACAAGAGTGGATAACATGAGAGATTATGGACGTACTACACAAAATGTAAAACAAACCCAATAGAATACAACCGAATCAATAAAATAATTTAAAAAACTGTAAAGAAGCTAAATCTCTCTCTCTCCTGTCGTTTCCCCATTACTGAGGATTGTGATTTCTTCCAATATTCCTAACAATGTTTCTCCATTTGTCTCTATCTTCAGCTGCTCTAAGAACTTCGCAGAATGAGTTTCCAGCTGCAGAATGCTTTATTTGGTCAGACCATCTAGTTGGTGATCGTCCTCTTGATCTTCTCCCCGGAACGTTTCCTTCTTCTTCTTGTGCCACTCCTATCGGAGATTGGAAATCATCAAGGCTACCCTGACTTTGTTTACAGCTGACCTAAAAAGTTCATTAGTGGTGCAGCCAAACCACTCTCTCAAATTCCGCATCTACGACATTCTTCTACGGCCTGGATTCCGTTTTCCTTCTATTTTTCCTTGCATTATATTTTGAAGTAATGCGTATTTATGACCTCTCATCAGGTGACCCAAATACTCGAGTTTTCTTCGTTTTATCGTTAATAAAACGTTTCCAGAAACAATTAATCTCTCCAAACTGTCGTCACCTCTGCGAACCACGTGACCGAAGAATTGCAGAATTCGTTGCAGACATATTGTGGACAGCCTTTTTTTAATATTGAGTTGGTTTAGAATGGAAACGTTTGTCCTATGAGCTGTCCAAGGTATGCGCAGCATTCTTCTCCAGCACCACATCTCAAAGGCATCAATTTTTTGGTGCTCGCATGCGCGAAGAGTCCAAGTCTCTGCTCTGTATAGAAATATTAAGAATACAAGGGCATTCACCAGTCTCATCTTGATTTATTGAGAGATAGATCTGTCTTTCCAAACTTTAGTTAGGCGACTCATCGCATTTTTTGCCATACCATTACGTCTCCGAACTTTTGCTTCACATTTACCATCGTTAGTTATACTAGACTCGAGATAGACAAAGATGTTTACTATCTGATATTCCTGTAATATGTTAGTAAGACCACCATTATTTTTGTCTTAGCTTTATTGATTTTCAGACCAACTTTATTGCTTTCGTACTCAACTCTTCGCAGAAGATCAAACATTTCTTGCTCATTTGCTGCTATAAGTGTAGTGTCATCAGAAAATCTTAAATTGGAGATACAGATGGACTGGTACAGATTTTTAATAAGTGTCACCAGGTGCATTGTTGCACCCATTTCTATTAAAATTGACCACAGATTTATCCAGCTTACACAAGCAAATGCCTTTTGGTAGTCAACGAAGCATATAATCGTAGGTACTTGAAATTCTCTAGACTTTTCAATGAGTTGTCTCAGGTTCAGGATTTGCTCCCTTGTACCTTTACCCCCTTTAAAGAAGCTAAATAAAACTGTGAAAGCAATTGAAATAGAGCATACAATATCCGAAGATATGCGAATCCAACGAGGAGTGCGACAGAGCTGCGTCTTATTGCCACTATTATTTAATCTATATTTGGAACCTATATTTAGAGAAACATTAGAGTAGGGGTACAAGGTGGAATCAAGATTTACGGAACCAGCATAGACAATATCCGGTACGCTGATGATACCGTCCTAATAGCAAACAATGCACAAGAACTACAAAATATAATAAAGAAAGCTAGATTACAGGGCAAAAGATCAGTAGGAAGATGCCAAAATTCGTGGCTGAAATACGTTCGTGGCTGAAATACGTTCTTGTGATTTTTTACTTAATTTTCGGCAAACAAGTTCTCTTTTTACCGGATCAATTGCTTCTAATGTTTTACATTTTTGACAGTTTTATAAGGATAAAGTTAGCTTATTTTGCAGTTGTCCTACGAAATTAATAAACCTAGTTGAGAAGAGTTACGGAAAAAGGGCAATACTCACAATCTTATGGGCTATATTGGGCTGGGTTTATTTGATAGTAAAATAGGGACCTACTATAATTTATGTATGTCCCATCACCAGGCCCAATACAAAATTCTCGAAATAGGTCGCCCGTTGACCGTCAAATTAACCTACAAAATTGTGTATTGATTGTGAAGAAGTGAATATTGACCTTTTTTCGAAACTCCTTGCATCATGGACTCACACTTGCAACACTTGCATCCATTTGAACTATTTTCATCATTTGAAACTTAGTAGAGTTGTTATATCATAAAAATTTTATTTCTAGGACCTACCTCTCCTTGGTGTTGCAATCTCGGTATCAAGAACCTCTACTTCAGTCTGAGGACTAGCGTGCTGCCTGAGCAAGCTCTCGGTACTGTCACCAGCGCAGCCGGTGAGTACAGTGTAGCTACATTTATTAGTTATCCTAGGAATATTCAGTTGCGATAGCTTCTGTATCTCTTGCAGAAAACTTCTGGAAGACCTGTTAGTCTCTGAAAATTGTTGTGCCAAGTCGCTGCCGTCATTGTAGTTGTTTTGGGTGGGGTGGAAAACGTAGGTTTTTTCACAAGGAGCCACCTATAAAATATTATTTGTGTTTCATTATCAGATATTGCGATTTTTTACAAATTAACACGTTCAATGCCAATAACGCGCTGGCGCGTCGATACATGACTTTAGCTAGGTGCCGACGACGCTCTCGCGCGTTCAGACTTTCATCGATTATTATCTTGGATTATTTCACTGGCGCTACAACAGGGCTTTTTATATTTTAAAGGCAGGTAACTAGAGGTATCAATTCTCTAATTTTGTTCTTGGTTTTTCGATTTACGACTTTTTGTCCCGATAGGATGTGTATATCTGTTGGCTTTGTATTAAGTGTAAATATCAGTAATAGCACATATAATTCTGCAAATGCTTATTAATTTATCGGATTACTAACCGTGTAAAAATTAAACATTCCCAGATTTCGGTATTTCCCCTATTTTCTAGAGTCGCTAATCGTAAAGCTTGCTAATACCCGGATAATTTCGGTGTTTCCCCTAAATGTTATTTGAGTTCTTTTACATCTCCTTTGGTTATTTTATATTTGAATGGCATAGGGTAAGCATACGGAAGTGCAAAAATGAATAACACTGACGATATTTTACAAAGTGGCTCAAATTCAAATAAAAAAATAAAATTAGATATGAAAAAAAAATTAACAGAGGAAGAACTTTTGAGATTATTAGAAACAAGCGATGAAGAATTTAGTGACTTTCTTGATTCAGACAGTGAATATTTACCAGAATCTGAGGATGAAATTGAAAATACTTTACCTACAGCACTTATTGAGGATACGGAAGATACGGTATGTTACAAAATTAAATGCAAATATTAACTTTTTATTAAAACATATTATTTAATTGTAGCCTAATCTACTCGTTGATGTTGATGAAAGCGATAAATGGAAAGAAAATTTTGATGGTATGAAAAATTTTCCTTTTTTAAAACACCAAGAGTTACTAGTAGAAGTTTCCGATAATAATCCAGTTGACTTTTTTCGGATGCTACTTACAGATGAATGTTTGCAGCAAGTATGTGATGAGACAAACAGGTATGCCGAGCACATTTTCTTATCTAATGCAGGGGCGACACATTCTAGGATTTTCGATTGGAAAATTTTGACTTCCGAAGAACTGCTAGTCTTTTTAGGATTAGTTCTACACATGGGTCATATTTCGTTGCCTAGGATTGAGGATTATTGGAAAAAGAAAGATCCTCTTTTTGCTAATGCAATTTTTTCCACTTTTATGGGCTGGAACAGATTTATGGTCATAATGCGATGTTTGCATTTTAATAATAATCCAGAAGAGGGAGAACAAGTACCTGAAGACAGAATTTATAAAATTAGACCGATGATAAACTTTTTCAATAAGAGAATGGAAGAAGTTTATTATCCTGATCGTAATTTGAGCTTAGATGAGTCAATGGTATTACACAGAGGACGACTTAATTTTAGACAATACTTAAAAAACAAAAAACATAAATATGGGATTAAGTTGTATATGTTGACCGAACCAAATGGTCTAATTTTAAAATTTTTAGTTTATTCTGGAATGTTTGACGATTCAGGTGGAAAAGGACATGTTAATAAAGTGGTTTTGCACCTTTTAGAAGGGAAACTAAGTGTAGGCCATTGCGTTTACATGGACAATTTTTACAACAGCTTTGATTTAGCTAAAAATTTACTTGAATTTTCCACTTACTGCACAGGAACTCTTAGAATTGACCGTAAAAATAATCCGGCAGAAGTAAGGCAAGAAAAACTTGCTAAAGGTGCAACAATTGCCCGTTGCCGAAAAGGGGTATTAGTTGGCAAATGGAAGGATAAAAGGGACGTTTACTATATAACAACAGAATGTCAAAACACTTTACAAGAAGTTACAACAAGAAGAGGTCAACATGTAATAAAACCAGAGCCTATTATCAGATATAATAAAAATATGTCTGGTATTGACCGGCAAGACCAGATGCTTGCCTATTATCCGAGTCAACGAAAAACTGTACGATGGCCAACAAAAATATTTATACATGTTATACAGATGATGGCTATAAATGCCCACATACTATACAACAAGTACTCTGGAAAAAAGATTGGTCTTTACGAATTTCGTTTACAACTCGTTAGATCCCTTTTAAAAGTTATTAATTCTGAAGCCAAACTTGTTCCAAAAGATCATTCAGTAACAAAACGAGAGGTAAAGGATGTAAAGGGAAAAGTTATGAGAAAACGCTGTAAAACTTGCAGTCAACAAAATATTCGTAAAGATACAATTTACGAATGCAAAGCCTGTCCCGATACCCCTGGATTTTGTCTGGATTGCTGTCAAATATCCCACAAAGTTTAATGTTGTTTTATTTACTTATAATTTATGTTATTTTGTATTTCTTGTTTTGTTTTGTATTAGTAAATAAATGTTCCTACTGATTTTTATCAATATTATTTACAAAACGCACCAGCGCGTCGAACGGCGTATGTATACAAATACTAGAGTCGAGCGCCACTGACGCTCTGGCGCGTTCACCACCAACCCCTCTTGTATATATGTGCATTTAGTTTAAAAATACTTACTTTATTCGGACTTTTCCAGAAACTAATAAATAAACGTCTTTGTATCAAAAACAGTAAGCGGCTCCTGGTGAAAGCCTACCCAGAATGGACCGGCAGTTAACGTGTTAAAGCTTATACAGGGTGTTTCATTAACCTACCGTCCATATCGTAACTGGAGAAACATTACCACAAAATACGAAGGTTGAACCCAAAACACTTAAATAAAATATTCTTCCTTACCGAGATAGAGAGTGTTTTATTACAAATGATCTAAAAATATTTTAGCCCATTGTTAAAGCACCTTTTAATATTTTTTGTTCAAACTTGACACACAGTTTACACATGTTAGGATACTTTAACTAGTGTTAAATGATAGTTTCCGCTGTGATCAGAGGCGTGCTGTTGGGATGTATACTTCCTTTCGCCCCTTTTCCCCTTACAATCTACGCCAGTGTCATAATAGTCATTTCAGCATGATTTTTTTATTATTCGTTACTTTATACGTAAATATCATTTTTTTGTCTCAATGCGATAGAGTAAGTAGTTTTCAAGTTATTTGCGTTTTAGTAGTATTTGCTTTCATTAGTGTAATGGATTCAATAAAATTATGTATTTTAGACACATCATATCTGTGGATTGGTTCTAAAAGGGCCAATGTCAAATGTTTGCTTTTTTGTACAGCTTTCTTTAGAATTTAACCCTCGTAAGGCGGTGCTTAGATTTTTACGTAAACAACGGTGCGGGGTACATTTGCACCCCAACTGTATAACCCTTTTTTTGTATGTGAACGTCGGGGAAATTGATTTGAAAGATAAGTAGGACTTATTTATTATAGTATGAAACAAAATTTTACAAAAAATTACTCATTTCCTCTTAAAAAAAATTATTATACATTTTTCAAAGAGTGATAACACAAAAGTTTTTTTTACATAATACAGTTATGCTGGGACTTTCGGCCTTTTTTCTCTGACATAAGTAACACCGATCTTGCCCCTTAGCTTTGTTAGCTCTATGTGGAACATCAGAAACGTCCAATTCAGGATATGAAATTTTCAGCATTAGCAATCTACAGTCATTTAAAAAAAGAATAGGTGTGTACTTTGTACGCACGTAAAAAGTTATACTTCTATTATATGATTTAAACGAAATTAATATACTTTTTATTTATATTTTGTTTAAATATTAAACTAATTTATACTTACTACTTCTCAAACATTTTTATTAGAACAGTGCCAAAAATTAAAATAATAAAAGAATAAAACACACACAAACACATTAAACAAGCCACAAATGATGTCTGAACATTAATTGTCGAAAATTTTTTTAACTAAATACGTATTTTCTGAAAATACAATTATATAATAAATATACTTACAATCATAAAATGTATTAAAAAAAAACAAAAAAGAAAGTTTCTATTGGGACTCGAACCAGCGCTGATAAGAGCGGTTGGTATTGGAATTCATTCGCCTTCTCCGCTTAGCCACGGACACTATGTGTCATTATTTACGAAGATCGACTAACTAAACGGATTAAACTTGTGATATTTTGATATTTTGAAAATCGATCAAATTATTTTAATTTTGAATTGAAATGATTTAGAATTGAAAAAATACAACAAAACATAGAGTAAAAAAACAATATATTAGGTGAATATTGATAGAAATTTTGATGGAAATCAAATTGTATAAATAAAAGTATTACATACTATGTATTTTGGCAGATCAAATAGGTAGGTTTATACCCATGATACATTAACAATTATTACGTACCTGTTGCTTTTAAAAACTATTTAAAAGTCACTACAATATTATAAACTTTTTTGTTTCTGTCCTCACAACAATAAAACTAATATATTATACATTTGTTTACCTTTACCTTTACCTCCAAACCACAGCTGCCATATCGGATAATTTTTGATATGTCATTTGAACATCCAATCAGAACAAAGTTATAATGCGCATGCGCCGGGCTGATAGGTTTTAACATATAAAAAAATTACCCTCTATCGCCGGTAAAGAAGTATAACTTCAAAAAAACCGTAAACGCAAAGAGTTTTAAATGCTGTAATGGATGGAATGCGTTTAAAATTGAATTGAATGCGTATAGAAAAATGGACAAAAACCAAAAAAATTTATTAAAAAGATAGGTGAGAAAAACGAGGTCTGGGGTGCTACTGCACCCCGCACTGCCTTACGAGGGTTAATATTGACAAAACAAAACATAAAAAATTGGCATTGGCCATTTTAACATCAATCCACATAATGTGGCTTAATGCTAAAAGGACCAATATCAATTTTTTTTGTTTTGTTTTGTCAATATTAAATTCTAAAGAGAGCTGTACAAAAAAGCAAAAATTTGACATTGGCCCTTTTAGAACCAAGCCACAGATATAATTTTATTGAATGTAGTTTAAAATACATAGTCTTATGGAATCCATTATCTTTAAACGCAAATAACTTGAAAACTACTTACTTTATCGCAATGAGACAACAGGATGATATTTATGTAGAAAGTAACAAGGAATCAAAAAAACATGCTGAAATGATTATTACGATAGTGGCGTATATTGTGAGGGGCAAAGGGGACGAAAATGAAGTATATATCCCTACGGCACGCCTCTGGTAACAACGGAAAACTATCTTTTAAAACTAGTTAAACTATCCTAACATGTGTAAACTGTGTGTCAAGTTTGAACAAAAAATATTAAAAGGTCCTTTAACAATGGGCTAAAATCATTTTAGAACATTTGTAATAAAACACTCTGTATCTCGGCAAGGAAGAATATTTTATTTAAGTGTTTTGGGTTAAATCTTCGTATTTTTGGCTAAGGTTTCTTCAGTTACGATATGGACAATTATTAATGAAACACCCTGTATAGATAAGAACATACTAAAATTCAGATTATCAAATTTAACAATGTTAAATAGATCCCCATTTCATTATATCTTTACAGTGGCTGGTTTGTTTTCGACTTTACCTTTTTTTATCTAGTTAGCATTTTTTTTCCTACCGTTTCCATTTTTCTGGTAAGAACTGCACTGAAAATTTTGATTGTGCTGTACCAAGCTGTATTTCGAATTTTAATATTAGATTCGTCTATTTTTCTTTCTTCTTCACGTGTTCTTGGTTTGGTTTTAATGCCCATTTCCTCTCTTACTTCGTGAATACCATCCAACAGAATATGGAGACCTTCAATATTATCTAACAGAATTTCTGCATCGTCCGCGTGTCTAATTTGAGTATGTATGGTTTGTGGTCTAATTACATTAAGGGCATGGGCGCAAATGTTTTACGGCTATCCCTACGTTTTCTGTCTTTACACGGACAATTACGTGTAGTAAAATTCTCACTGGCATAGATATGTAAACATTACTTGAAAAATGTCATCATTAACTTTAAAGAGATGGCTTTTTGAATGTTCTTGGATAACTGTTACTTGTATAATTGCATCATTAATTCAGTTAATTAATATGATAAATTGTTCACTAACTATGTATTCAGTGATTTTAATAATTTATATACTGTACAACAAAAATTAATACTCAACCGAGAAAAGAGGAAAAGTGATTTTTTAATAATATATTGTTACTATGGAATGCTTACAATTTAGAATATCTTTACAACAAAATACTTGGATCACAGAATATATCCTGCTGTATTCTCTGCTTGGATCTTCCATAAATAATAAACAATAAATAACTTTTTATTTAGTTTACGTCTTAAACATCAATTATTTATCAAATACACTATCAATATTATTTAATCAACAACTCAAAATATTCCCGATGCCATGTCAAATATTTAAAATTGTCACTGTCTTGTCACCATATTCTGTTCTACTCAGTGCGTTGTATGACAAAGATAGCGAATTTTCGATTTCGAAAATATCACCACGGACATGGTGTTCATTTTTTTTAAATCCTGAAAAAACTAATAAATATTTTTTAAAAATTTAAACGCAGAATGAAAGACTAAATTATTATCGAGGGCCGAAAGTCCC